>NW_027017076.1:0-325816 GCF_036013445.1 Caloenas nicobarica
CAGGGCCCGACAGAGCCCGATAGGTCCCGACAGAGCCCGACAGAGCCCGACAGGGCCCGACAGAGCCCGACAGAGCCCGACAGGGCCCAGTAGAGCCCGACAGAGCCCGACAGAGCCCGACAGAACCCGACAGGGCCCAGTAGAGCCCGACAGAGCCCGACAGGGCCCGACAGAGCCCGACAGGGCCCGACAGGGCCCGACAGAGCCCGACAGAGCCCGACAGAGCCCGACAGGGCCCGACAGAGCCCGACAGAGCCCGACAGGGCCCAGTAGAGCCCGACAGAGCCCGACAGAGCCCGACAGAACCCGACAGGGCCCAGTAGAGCCCGACAGAGCCCGACAGGGCCCGACAGAGCCCGACAGAGCCCGACAGAGCCCGACAGGGCCCGACAGAGCCCGACAGAGCCCGACAGGGCCCGACAGGGCCCAGTAGAGCCCGACAGAGCCCAACAGGGCCCGACAGAGCCCGACAGAGCCCGACAGGGCCCGACAGAGCCCGACAGGGCCCAGTAGAGCCCGACAGAGCCCGACAGAGCCCGACAGAGCCCGACAGGGCCCGACAGAGCCCGACAGGGCCCGACAGGGCCCGACAGAGCCCGACAGAGCCCGACAGGGCCCGACAGAGCCCAGTAGAGCCCGACAGAGCCCGACAGGGCCCCGACAGGGCCCGACAGAGCCCGACAGGGCCCGACAGGGCCCGACAGAGCCCGACAGGGCCCGACAGAGCCCAGTAGAGCCCGACAGAGCCCGACAGAGCCCGACAGAGCCCGACAGAGCCCAGTAGAGCCCGACAGAGCCCGAAAGAGCCCGACAGAGCCCGACAGGGCCCGACAGAGCCCGACAGAGCCCGACAGGGCCCTACAGAGCCCGACAGGGCCCGACAGAGCCCGACAGAGCCCGACAGAGCCCAGTAGAGCCCGACAGAGCCCGACAGGGCCCGACAGAGCCCGACAGGGCCCAGTAGAGCCCGACAGAGCCCGATAGAGCCTGACAGGGCCCGACAGGGCCCGACAGGGCCCAGTAGAGCCCGACAGAGCCCGACAGAGCCCAGTAGAGCCCAGTAGAGCCCGACAGAGCCCGACAGAGCCCGACAGAGCCCGACAGGGCCCGACAGAGCCCGACAGGGCCCGACAGGGCCCGACAGAGCCCGACAGAGCCCGACAGGGCCCGACAGGGCCCGACAGAGCCCAGTAGAGCCCGACAGAGCCCGACAGAGCCCGACAGGGCCCGACAGGGCCCGACAGGGCCCAGTAGAGCCCGACAGAGCCCGACAGAGCCCGACAGAGCCCGACAGGGCCCGACAGGGCCCGACAGGGCCCGACAGAGCCCAGTAGAGCCCGACAGAGCCCGACAGAGCCCGACAGAGCCCGACAGGGCCCAGTAGAGCCCGACAGAGCCCGACAGAGCCCGACAGAGCCCGACAGGGCCCGACAAAGCCCGACAGAGCCCGACAGGGCCCGACAGGGCCCGACAGAGCCCGACAGGGCCCGACAGGGCCCGACAGGGCCCGACAGAGCCCGACAGGGCCCGACAGGGCCCAGTAGAGCCCGACAGAGCCCGACAGAGCCCGACAGAGCCCGACAGAGCCCGACAGGGCCCGACAGGGCCCAGTAGATCCAGACAGAGCCCGACAGAGCCCGACAGAGCCCAGTAGAGCCCAGTAGAGCCCGACAGAGCCCGACACAGCCCGACAGAGCCCGACAGAGCCCGACAGAGCCCGACAGGGCCCGACAGGGCCCGACAGGGCCCGACAGGGCCCGACAGAGCCCGACAGAGCCCGACAGGGCCCGACAGAGCCCGACAGAACCCGACAGGGCCCAGTAGAGCCCGACAGAGGCCGACAGGGCCCGACAGAGCCCGACAGGGCCCGACAGGGCCCGACAGAGCCCGACAGAGCCCGACAGAGCCCGACAGGGCCCGACAGAGCCCGACAGAGCCCGACAGGGCCCAGTAGAGCCCGACAGAGCCCGACAGAGCCCGACAGAACCCGACAGGGCCCAGTAGAGCCCGACAGAGCCCGACAGGGCCCGACAGAGCCCGACAGAGCCCGACAGGGCCCGACAGAGCCCGACAGAGCCCGACAGGGCCCGACAGGGCCCAGTAGAGCCCGACAGAGCCCAACAGGGCCCGACAGAGCCCGACAGAGCCCGACAGAGCCCGACAGAGCCCGACAGGGCCCAGTAGAGCCCGACAGAGCCCGACAGAGCCCGACAGAGCCCGACAGAGCCCGACAGGGCCCGACAGAGCCCGACAGGGCCCGACAGGGCCCGACAGAGCCCGACAGAGCCCGACAGGGCTCGACAGAGCCCAGTAGAGCCCGACAGAGCCCGACAGGGCCCGACAGGGCCCGACAGAGCCCGACAGGGCCCGACAGGGCCCGACAGAGCCCGACAGGGCCCGACAGAGCCCAGTAGAGCCCGACAGAGCCCGACAGAGCCCGACAGAGCCCGACAGAGCCCAGTAGAGCCCGACAGAGCCCGACAGAGCCCGACAGAGCCCGACAGGGCCCGACAGGGCCCTACAGAGCCCGACAGGGCCCGACAGAGCCCGACAGAGCCCGACAGAGCCCAGTAGAGCCCGACAGAGCCCGACAGGGCCCGACAGAGCCCGACAGGGCCCAGTAGAGCCCGACAGAGCCCGATAGAGCCCGACAGGGCCCGACAGGGCCCGACAGGGCCCAGTAGAGCCCGACAGAGCCCGACAGAGCCCAGTAGAGCCCAGTAGAGCCCGACAGAGCCCGACAGAGCCCGACAGAGCCCGACAGGGCCCGACAGAGCCCGACAGGGCCCGACAGGGCCCGACAGAGCCCGACAGAGCCCGACAGGGCCCAGTAGAGCCCGACAGAGCCCGACAGAGCCCGACAGAGCCCGACAGGGCCCGACAGGGCCCGACAGAGCCCGACAGGGCCCGACAGGGCCCAGTAGAGCCCGAAAGAGCCCGACAGAGCCCAGTAGAGCCCAGTAGAGCCCGACAGGGCCCGACAGGGCCCATTAGAGCCCGACAGAGCCCGACAGAGCCTGACAGAGCCCGACAGGGCCCGACAGGGCCCGACAGGGCCCGACAGAGCCCGACAGGGCCCAGTAGAGCCCGACAGAGCCCGACAGAGCCCGACAGAGCCCGACAGGGCCCGACAGGGCCCGACAGAGCCCGACAGAGCCCGACAGGGCCCGACAGAGCCCGACAGGGCCCGACAGGGCCCAGTAGAGCCCGATACAGCCCGACAGAGCCCGACAGAGCCCGACAGAGCCCGACAGAGCCCGACAGGGCCCCACAGAGCCCGACAGAGCCCGACAGAGCCCGACAGGGCCCAGTAGAGCCCTACAGAGCCCGACAGAGCCCGACAGAGCCCGACAGGGACCGACAGAGCCCGACAGAGCCCAACAGGTCCCGACAGGGCCCGACAGGGCCCGACAGATCCCGACAGAGCCCGACAGGGCCCGACAGAGCCCGACAGAGCCCGACAGAGCCCAGTAGAGCCCAGTAGAGCCCGACAGAGCCCGACAGAGCCCGACAGGGCCCAGTAGAGCCCGACAGAGCCCAGTAGAGCCCGACAGAGCCCGACAGAGCACGACAGACCCCGACAGGGCCCGACAGAGCCCGACAGAGCCCGACAGAGCCCGACAGAGCCCGACAGAGCCCAGTAGAGCCCGACAGAGCCCGACAAAGCCCGACAGAGCCCGACAGAGCCCAGTAGAGCCCGACAGAGCCCGACAGAGCCCGACAGGGCCCGACAGAGCCCGACAGGGCCCGACAGAGCCCGACAGAGCCCGTCAGGGCCCGACAGGGCCCGACAGGGCCCAGTAGAGCCCGACAGAGCCCGACAGAGCCCAGTAGAGCCCAGTAGAGACCGACAGAGCCCGACAGAGCCCGACAGGGCCCGACAGGGCCCAGTAGAGCCCGAAAGAGCCCGACAGAGCCCAGTAGAGCCCAGTAGAGCCCGACAGGGCCCGACAGGGCCCGACAGGGCCCATTAGAGCCCGACAGAGCCCGACAGAGCCTGACAGAGCCCGACAGGGCCCGACAGGGCCCGACAGAGTCCGACAGAGCCCGACAGGGCCCAGTAGAGCCCGACAGAGCCCGACAGAGCCCGACAGGGCCCGACAGGGCCCGACAGGGCCCGACAGGGCCCAGTAGAGCCCGATAGAGCCCGACAGAGCCCGACAGGGCCCGACAGGGCCCGACAGAGCCCGACAGGGCCCGACAGGGCCCGACAGAGCCCGACAGGGCCCGATAGAGCCCGACAGGGCCCGACAGAGCCCGACAGAGCCCGACAGGGCCCGACAGAGCCCGACAGAGCCCGACAGGGCCCAGTAGAGCCCGACAGAGCCCAGTAGAGCCCAGTAGAGCCCGACAGAGCCCGACAGAGCCCGACAGGGCCCGACAGAGCCCGACAGAGCCCGACAGGGCCCAGTAGAGCCCGACAGAGCCCGACAGAGCCCGACAGAGCCCGACAGAGCCCGAGAGGGCCCGACAGAGCCCGACAGGGCCCGACAGGGCCCGACAGGGCCCGACAGAGCCCGACAGAGCCCGACAGGGCCCCACAGAGCCCGAAAGAGCCCGACAGGGCCCAGTAGAGCCCGACAGAGCCCGACAGAGCCCGACAGAGCCCGACAGAGCCCAGTAGAGCCCGACAGAGCCCGACAGAGCCCGACAGAGCCCGACAGGGCCCGACAGGGCCCGACAGGGCCCAGTAGAGCCCGACAGAGTCCGACAGAGCCCGACAGAGCCCGACAGGGCCCGACAGGGCCCGACAGGGCCCGACAGAGCCCGACAGAGCCCGACAGGGCCCGACAGGGCCCGACAGAGCCCGACAGGGCCCGACAGAGCCCGACAGGGCCCGACAGGGCCCGACAGGGCCCGACAGGGCCCGACAGAGCCCAGTAGAGCCCGACAGAGCCCGACAGAACCCGACAGGGCCCAGTAGAGCCCGACAGAGCCCGACAGGGCCCGACAGAGCCCGACAGAGCCCGACAGAGCCCGACAGGGCCCGACAGAGCCCGACAGAGCCCGACAGGGCCCGACAGGGCCCAGTAGAGCCCGACAGAGCCCAACAGGGCCCGACAGAGCCCGACAGAGCCCGACAGGGCCCGACAGAGCCCGACAGGGCCCAGTAGAGCCCGACAGAGCCCGACAGAGCCCGACAGAGCCCGACAGGGCCCGACAGAGCCCGACAGGGCCCGACAGGGCCCGACAGAGCCCGACAGAGCCCGACAGGGCCCGACAGAGCCCAGTAGAGCCCGACAGAGCCCGACAGGGCCCGACAGGGCCCGACAGAGCCCGACAGGGCCCGACAGGGCCCGACAGAGCCCGACAGGGCCCGACAGAGCCCAGTAGAGCCCGACAGAGCCCGACAGAGCCCGACAGAGCCCGACAGAGCCCAGTAGAGCCCGACAGAGCCCGAAAGAGCCCGACAGAGCCCGACAGGGCCCGACAGAGCCCGACAGAGCCCGACAGGGCCCTACAGAGCCCGACAGGGCCCGACAGAGCCCGACAGAGCCCGACAGAGCCCAGTAGAGCCCGACAGAGCCCGACAGGGCCCGACAGAGCCCGACAGGGCCCAGTAGAGCCCGACAGAGCCCGATAGAGCCTGACAGGGCCCGACAGGGCCCGACAGGGCCCAGTAGAGCCCGACAGAGCCCGACAGAGCCCAGTAGAGCCCAGTAGAGCCCGACAGAGCCCGACAGAGCCCGACAGAGCCCGACAGGGCCCGACAGAGCCCGACAGGGCCCGACAGGGCCCGACAGAGCCCGACAGAGCCCGACAGGGCCCGACAGGGCCCGACAGAGCCCAGTAGAGCCCGACAGAGCCCGACAGAGCCCGACAGGGCCCGACAGGGCCCGACAGGGCCCAGTAGAGCCCGACAGAGCCCGACAGAGCCCGACAGAGCCCGACAGGGCCCGACAGGGCCCGACAGGGCCCGACAGAGCCCAGTAGAGCCCGACAGAGCCCGACAGAGCCCGACAGAGCCCGACAGGGCCCAGTAGAGCCCGACAGAGCCCGACAGAGCCCGACAGAGCCCGATAGGGCCCGACAAAGCCCGACAGAGCCCGACAGGGCCCGACAGGGCCCGACAGAGCCCGACAGGGCCCGACAGGGCCCGACAGGGCCCGACAGAGCCCGACAGGGCCCGACAGGGCCCAGTAGAGCCCGACAGAGCCCGACAGAGCCCGACAGAGCCCGACAGAGCCCGACAGGGCCCGACAGGGCCCAGTAGATCCAGACAGAGCCCGACAGAGCCCGACAGAGCCCAGTAGAGCCCAGTAGAGCCCGACAGAGCCCGACACAGCCCGACAGAGCCCGACAGAGCCCGACAGAGCCCGACAGGGCCCGACAGGGCCCGACAGGGCCCGACAGGGCCCGACAGAGCCCGACAGGGCCCGACAGAGCCCGACAGAACCCGACAGGGCCCAGTAGAGCCCGACAGAGGCCGACAGGGCCCGACAGAGCCCGACAGGGCCCGACAGGGCCCGACAGAGCCCGACAGAGCCCGACAGAGCCCGACAGGGCCCGACAGAGCCCGACAGAGCCCGACAGGGCCCAGTAGAGCCCGACAGAGCCCGACAGAGCCCGACAGAACCCGACAGGGCCCAGTAGAGCCCGACAGAGCCCGACAGGGCCCGACAGAGCCCGACAGAGCCCGACAGGGCCCGACAGAGCCCGACAGAGCCCGACAGGGCCCGACAGGGCCCAGTAGAGCCCGACAGAGCCCAACAGGGCCCGACAGAGCCCGACAGAGCCCGACAGAGCCCGACAGAGCCCGACAGGGCCCAGTAGAGCCCGACAGAGCCCGACAGAGCCCGACAGAGCCCGACAGAGCCCGACAGGGCCCGACAGAGCCCGACAGGGCCCGACAGGGCCCGACAGAGCCCGACAGAGCCCGACAGGGCCCGACAGAGCCCAGTAGAGCCCGACAGAGCCCGACAGGGCCCGACAGGGCCCGACAGAGCCCGACAGGGCCCGACAGGGCCCGACAGAGCCCGACAGGGCCCGACAGAGCCCAGTAGAGCCCGACAGAGCCCGACAGAGCCCGACAGAGCCCGACAGAGCCCAGTAGAGCCCGACAGAGCCCGACAGAGCCCGACAGAGCCCGACAGGGCCCGACAGGGCCCTACAGAGCCCGACAGGGCCCGACAGAGCCCGACAGAGCCCGACAGAGCCCAGTAGAGCCCGACAGAGCCCGACAGGGCCCGACAGAGCCCGACAGGGCCCAGTAGAGCCCGACAGAGCCCGATAGAGCCCGACAGGGCCCGACAGGGCCCGACAGGGCCCAGTAGAGCCCGACAGAGCCCGACAGAGCCCAGTAGAGCCCAGTAGAGCCCGACAGAGCCCGACAGAGCCCGACAGAGCCCGACAGGGCCCGACAGAGCCCGACAGGGCCCGACAGGGCCCGACAGAGCCCGACAGAGCCCGACAGGGCCCAGTAGAGCCCGACAGAGCCCGACAGAGCCCGACAGAGCCCGACAGGGCCCGACAGGGCCCGACAGAGCCCGACAGGGCCCGACAGAGCCCGACAGGGCCCGACAGGGCCCAGTAGAGCCCGAAAGAGCCCGACAGAGCCCAGTAGAGCCCAGTAGAGCCCGACAGGGCCCGACAGGGCCCATTAGAGCCCGACAGAGCCCGACAGAGCCTGACAGAGCCCGACAGGGCCCGACAGGGCCCGACAGGGCCCGACAGAGCCCGACAGGGCCCAGTAGAGCCCGACAGAGCCCGACAGAGCCCGACAGAGCCCGACAGGGCCCGACAGGGCCCGACAGAGCCCGACAGAGCCCGACAGGGCCCGACAGAGCCCGACAGGGCCCGACAGGGCCCAGTAGAGCCCGATACAGCCCGACAGAGCCCGACAGAGCCCGACAGAGCCCGACAGAGCCCGACAGGGCCCCACAGAGCCCGACAGAGCCCGACAGAGCCCGACAGGGCCCAGTAGAGCCCTACAGAGCCCGACAGAGCCCGACAGAGCCCGACAGGGACCGACAGAGCCCGACAGAGCCCAACAGGTCCCGACAGGGCCCGACAGGGCCCGACAGATCCCGACAGAGCCCGACAGGGCCCGACAGAGCCCGACAGAGCCCGACAGAGCCCAGTAGAGCCCAGTAGAGCCCGACAGAGCCCGACAGAGCCCGACAGGGCCCAGTAGAGCCCGACAGAGCCCAGTAGAGCCCGACAGAGCCCGACAGAGCACGACAGACCCCGACAGGGCCCGACAGAGCCCGACAGAGCCCGACAGAGCCCGACAGAGCCCGACAGAGCCCAGTAGAGCCCGACAGAGCCCGACAAAGCCCGACAGAGCCCGACAGAGCCCAGTAGAGCCCGACAGAGCCCGACAGAGACCGACAGGGCCCGACAGAGCCCGACAGGGCCCGACAGAGCCCGACAGAGCCCGTCAGGGCCCGACAGGGCCCGACAGGGCCCAGTAGAGCCCGACAGAGCCCGACAGAGCCCAGTAGAGCCCAGTAGAGACCGACAGAGCCCGACAGAGCCCGACAGGGCCCGACAGGGCCCAGTAGAGCCCGAAAGAGCCCGACAGAGCCCAGTAGAGCCCAGTAGAGCCCGACAGGGCCCGACAGGGCCCGACAGGGCCCATTAGAGCCCGACAGAGCCCGACAGAGCCTGACAGAGCCCGACAGGGCCCGACAGGGCCCGACAGAGTCCGACAGAGCCCGACAGGGCCCAGTAGAGCCCGACAGAGCCCGACAGAGCCCGACAGGGCCCGACAGGGCCCGACAGGGCCCGACAGGGCCCAGTAGAGCCCGATAGAGCCCGACAGAGCCCGACAGGGCCCGACAGGGCCCGACAGAGCCCGACAGGGCCCGACAGGGCCCGACAGAGCCCGACAGGGCCCGATAGAGCCCGACAGGGCCCGACAGAGCCCGACAGAGCCCGACAGGGCCCGACAGAGCCCGACAGAGCCCGACAGGGCCCAGTAGAGCCCGACAGAGCCCAGTAGAGCCCAGTAGAGCCCGACAGAGCCCGACAGAGCCCGACAGGGCCCGACAGAGCCCGACAGAGCCCGACAGGGCCCAGTAGAGCCCGACAGAGCCCGACAGAGCCCGACAGAGCCCGACAGAGCCCGAGAGGGCCCGACAGAGCCCGACAGGGCCCGACAGGGCCCGACAGGGCCCGACAGAGCCCGACAGAGCCCGACAGGGCCCCACAGAGCCCGAAAGAGCCCGACAGGGCCCAGTAGAGCCCGACAGAGCCCGACAGAGCCCGACAGAGCCCGACAGAGCCCAGTAGAGCCCGACAGAGCCCGACAGAGCCCGACAGAGCCCGACAGGGCCCGACAGGGCCCGACAGGGCCCAGTAGAGCCCGACAGAGTCCGACAGAGCCCGACAGAGCCCGACAGGGCCCGACAGGGCCCGACAGAGCCCGACAGAGCCCGACAGAGCCCGACAGGGCCCGACAGGGCCCGACAGAGCCCGACAGGGCCCGACAGAGCCCGACAGGGCCCGACAGGGCCCGACAGGGCCCGACAGGGCCCGACAGAGCCCAGTAGAGCCCGACAGAGCCCGACAGGGCCCGACAGGGCCCAGTAGAGCCCGACAGAGCCCGACAGAGCCCGACAGAGCCCGACAGGGCCCGACAGGGCCCGACAGGGCCCGACAGGGCCCGACAGGGTACGACAGAGCCCGACAGGGCCCGACAGGGCCCAGTAGAGCCCGACAGAGCCCGACAGAGCCCGACAGGGCCCGACAGGGCCCAGTAGATCCCGACAGAACCCGACAGAGCCCGACAGAGCCCGACAGAGCCCGACAGGGCCCGACAGAGCCCGACAGGGCCCGACAGAGCCCGACAGAGCCCGACAGAGCCCGACAGGGCCCGACAGAGCCCGACAGAGCCCGACAGAGCCCGACAGAGCCCAGTAGAGCCCGACAGAGCCCGACAGAGCCCGACAGACCCCGACAGGCCCCAGTAGAGCCCGACAGAGCCCGACAGGGCCCGACAGAGCCCGACAGAGCCCGACAGAGCCCGACAGGGCCCGACAGAGCCCGACAGAGCCCGACAGGGCCCGACAGGGCCCAGTAGAGCCCGACAGAGCCCAACAGGGCCCGACAGAGCCCGACAGAGCCCGACAGAGCCCGACAGGGCCCAGTAGAGCCCGACAGAGCCCGACAGAGCCCGACAGAGCCCGACAGGGCCCGACAGAGCCCGACAGGGCCCGACAGGGCCCGACAGAGCCCGACAGAGCCCGACAGGGCCCGACAGAGCCCAGTAGAGCATGACAGATCCCGACAGGGCCCGACAGGGCCCGACAGAGCCCGACAGAGCCCGACAGGGCCCGACAGGGCCCGACAGGGCCCAGTAGAGCCCGACAGAGCCCGACAGAGCCCGACAGAGCCCGACAGAGCCCGACAGAGCCCAGTAGAGCCCGACAGAGCCCGACAGAGCCCGACAGAGCCCGACAGGGCCCGACAGAGCCCGACAGAGCCCGACAGGGCCCTACAGAGCCCGACAGGGCCCGACAGAGCCCGACAGAGCCCGACAGAGCCCGACAGAGCCCAGTAGAGCCCGACAGAGCCCGACAGGGCCCGACAGAGCCCGACAGGGCCCAGTAGAGCCCGACAGAGCCCGATAGAGCCCGACAGGGCCCGACAGGGCCCGACAGGGCCCAGTAGAGCCCGACAGAGCCCGACAGAGCCCAGTAGAGCCCAGTAGAGCCCGACAGAGCCCGACAGAGCCCGACAGGGCCCGACAGAGCCCGACAGAGCCCGACAGGGCCCGACAGGGCCCGACAGAGCCCAGTAGAGCCCGACAGAGCCCGACAGAGCCCGACAGGGCCCGACAGGGCCCAGTAGAGCCCGACAGAGCCCGACAGAGCCCGACAGAGCCCGACAGGGCCCGACAGGGCCCGACAGGGCCCGACAGAGCCCAGTAGAGCCCGACAGAGCCCGACAGAGCCCGACAGAGCCCGACAGGGCCCAGTAGAGCCCGACAGAGCCCGACAGAGCCCGACAGAGCCCGACAGGGCCCGACAAAGCCCGACAGAGCCCGACAGGGCCCGACAGGGCCCGACAGAGCCCGACAGGGCCCGACAGGGCCCAGTAGAGCCCGACAGAGCCCGACAGAGCCCGACAGAGTCCGACAGAGCCCGACAGGGCCCGACAGGGCCCAGTAGATCCCGACAGAGCCCGACAGAGCCCGACAGAGCCCAGTAGAGCCCAGTAGAGCCCGACAGAGCCCGACACAGCCCGACAGAGCCCGACAGAGCCCGACAGAGCCCGACAGGGCCCGACAGGGCCCGACAGGGCCCGACAGAGCCCGATAGGGCCCGACAGAGCCCGACAGAGCCCGACAGGGCCCGACAGAGCCCGACAGAGCCCGACAGGGCCCAGTAGAGCCCGACAGAGCCCGACAGAGCCCGACAGAACCCGACAGAACCCGACAGGGCCCAGTAGAGCCCGACAGAGCCCGACAGGGCCCGACAGAGCCCGACAGGGCCCGACAGGGCCCGACAGAGCCCGACAGAGCCCGACAGAGCCCGACAGGGCCCGACAGAGCCCGACAGAGCCCGACAGAGCCCAGTAGAGCCCGACAGAGCCCGACAGAGCCCGACAGAACCCGACAGGGCCCAGTAGAGCCCGACAGAGCCCGACAGGGCCCGACAGAGCCCGACAGAGCCCGACAGAGCCCGACAGGGCCCGACAGAGCCCGACAGAGCCCGACAGGGCCCGACAGGGCCCAGTAGAGCCCGACAGAGCCCAACAGGGCCCGACAGAGCCCGACAGAGCCCGACAGAGCCCGACAGAGCCCGACAGGGCCCAGTAGAGCCCGACAGAGCCCGACAGAGCCCGACAGAGCCCGACAGGGCCCGACAGAGCCCGACAGGGCCCAGTAGAGCCCGACAGAGCCCGATAGAGACCGACAGGGCCCGACAGGGCCCGACAGGGCCCAGTAGAGCCCGACAGAGCCCGACAGAGCCCAGTAGAGCCCAGTAGAGCCCGACAGAGCCCGACAGAGCCCGACAGAGCCCGACAGGGCCCGACAGAGCCCGACAGGGCCCGACAGGGCCCGACAGGGCCCGACAGAGCCCGACAGAGCCCGACAGGGCCCGACAGGGCCCGACAGAGCCCAGTAGAGCCCGACAGAGCCCGACAGAGCCCGACAGGGCCCGACAGGGCCCGACAGGGCCCGACAGGGCCCAGTAGAGCCCGACAGAGCCCGACAGAGCCCGACAGAGCCCGACAGGGCCCGACAGGGCCCGACAGGGCCCGACAGAGCCCAGTAGAGCCCGACAGAGCCCGACAGAGCCCGACAGAGCCCGACAGGGCCCAGTAGAGCCCGACAGAGCCCGACAGAGCCCGACAGAGCCCGACAGGGCCCGACAAAGCCCGACAGAGCCCGACAGGGCCCGACAGGGCCCGACAGAGCCCGACAGGGCCCGACAGGGCCCGACAGGGCCCGACAGAGCCCGACAGGGCCCGACAGGGCCCAGTAGAGCCCGACAGAGCCCGACAGAGCCCGACAGAGCCCGACAGAGCCCGACAGGGCCCAGTAGATCCCGACAGAGCCCGACAGAGCCCGACAGAGCCCAGTAGAGCCCAGTAGAGCCCGACAGAGCCCGACACAGCCCGACAGAGCCCGACAGAGCCCGACAGAGCCCGACAGGGCCCGACAGGGCCCGACAGGGCCCGACAGAGCCCGACAGAGCCCGACAGGGCCCGACAGAGCCCGACAGAACCCGACAGGGCCCAGTAGAGCCCGACAGAGCCCGACAGGGCCCGACAGAGCCCGACAGGGCCCGACAGGGCCCGACAGAGCCCGACAGAGCCCGACAGAGCCCGACAGGGCCCGACAGAGCCCGACAGAGCCCGACAGGGCCCAGTAGAGCCCGACAGAGCCCGACAGAGCCCGACAGAACCCGACAGGGCCCAGTAGAGCCCGACAGAGCCCGACAGGGCCCGACAGAGCCCGACAGAGCCCGACAGAGCCCGACAGGGCCCGACAGAGCCCGACAGAGCCCGACAGGGCCCGACAGGGCCCAGTAGAGCCCGACAGAGCCCAACAGGGCCCGACAGAGCCCGACAGAGCCCGACAGAGCCCGACAGAGCCCGACAGGGCCCAGTAGAGCCCGACAGAGCCCGACAGAGCCCGACAGAGCCCGACAGGGCCCGACAGAGCCCGACAGGGCCCGACAGGGCCCGACAGGGCCCGACAGAGCCCGACAGAGCCCGACAGGGCCCGACAGAGCCCAGTAGAGCCCGACAGAGCCCGACAGGGCCCGACAGGGCCCGACAGAGCCCGACAGGGCCCGACAGGGCCCGACAGAGCCCGACAGGGCCCGACAGAGCCCAGTAGAGCCCGACAGAGCCCGACAGAGCCCGACAGAGCCCGACAGAGCCCAGTAGAGCCCGACAGAGCCCGACAGAGCCCGACAGAGCCCGACAGGGCCCGACAGAGCCCGACAGAGCCCGACAGGGCCCTACAGAGCCCGACAGGGCCCGACAGAGCCCGACAGAGCCCGACAGAGCCCAGTAGAGCCCGACAGAGCCCGACAGGGCCCGACAGAGCCCGACAGGGCCCAGTAGAGCCCGACAGAGCCCGATAGAGCCCGACAGAGCCCGACAGGGCCCGACAGGGCCCAGTAGAGCCCGACAGAGCCCGACAGAGCCCAGTAGAGCCCAGTAGAGCTCGACAGAGCCCGACAGAGCCCGACAGAGCCCGACAGGGCCCGACAGAGCCCGACAGGGCCCGACAGGGCCCGACAGAGCCCGACAGAGCCCGACAGGGCCCAGTAGAGCCCGACAGAGCCCGACAGAGCCCGACAGAGCCCGACAGGGCCCGACAGGGCCCAACAGAGCCCGACAGGGCCCGACAGGGCCCAGTAGAGCCCGAAAGAGCCCGACAGAGCCCAGTAGAGCCCAGTAGAGCCCGACAGGGCCCGACAGGGCCCATTAGAGCCCGACAGAGCCCGACAGAGCCTGACAGAGCCCGACAGGGCCCGACAGGGCCCGACAGGGCCCGACAGAGCCCGACAGGGCCCAGTAGAGCCCGACAGAGCCCGACAGAGCCCGACAGAGCCCGACAGGGCCCGACAGGGCCCGACAGAGCCCGACAGAGCCTGACAGGGCCCGACAGAGCCCGACAGGGCCCGACAGGGCCCAGTAGAGCCCGATAGAGCCCGACAGAGCCCGACAGAGCCCGACAGAGCCCGACAGAGCCCGACAGGGCCCCACAGAGCCCGACAGAGCCCGACAGAGCCCGACAGGGCCCAGTAGAGCCCTACAGAGCCCGACAGAGCCCGACAGAGCCCGACAGGGACCGACAGAGCCCGACAGAGCCCGACAGGTCCCGACAGGGCCCGACAGGGCCCGACAGAGCCCGACAGAGCCCGACAGGGCCCGACAGAGCCCGACAGAGCCCGACAGAGCCCGACAGAGCCCGACAGAGCCCAGTAGAGCCCAGTAGAGCCCGACAGAGCCCGACAGAGCCCGACAGGGCCCAGTAGAGCCCGACAGAGCCCAGTAGAGCCCGACAGAGCCCGACAGAGCACGACAGACCCCGACAGGGCCCGACAGAGCCCGACAGAGCCCGACAGAGCCCGACAGAGCCCAGTAGAGCCCGACAGAGCCCGCCAAAGCCCGACAGAGCCCGACAGAGCCCAGTAGAGCCCGACAGAGCCCGACAGAGCCCGACAGGGCCCGACAGAGCCCGACAGGGCCCGACAGAGCCCGACAGAGCCCGTCAGGGCCCGACAGGGCCCGACAGGGCCCAGTAGAGCCCGACAGAGCCCGACAGAGCCCAGTAGAGCCCAGTAGAGACCGACAGAGCCCGACAGAGCCCGACAGGGCCCGACAGGGCCCGACAGGGCCCAGTAGAGGCCGAAAGAGCCCGACAGAGCCCAGTAGAGCCCAGTAGAGCCCGACAGGGCCCGACAGGGCCCGACAGGGCCCATTAGAGCCCGACAGAGCCCGACAGAGCCTGACAGAGCCCGACAGGGCCCGACAGGGCCCGACAGAGTCCGACAGAGCCCGACAGGGCCCAGTAGAGCCCGACAGAGCCCGACAGAGCCCGACAGGGCCCGACAGGGCCCGACAGGGCCCGACAGGGCCCAGTAGAGCCCGATAGAGCCCGACAGAGCCCGACAGGGCCCGACAGGGCCCGACAGAGCCCGACAGAGCCCGATAGAGCCCGACAGGGCCCGACAGAGCCCGACAGAGCCCGACAGGGCCCGACAGAGCCCGACAGAGCCCGACAGGGCCCAGTAGAGCCCGACAGAGCCCAGTAGAGCCCAGTAGAGCCCGACAGAGCCCGACAGAGCCCGACAGGGCCCGACAGAGCCCGACAGAGCCCGACAGAGCCTGACAGAGCCCGACAGGGCCCGACAGGGCCCGACAGGGCCCGACAGAGCCCGACAGGGCCCAGTAGAGCCCGACAGAGCCCGACAGAGCCCGACAGGGCCCGACAGAGCCCGACAGAGCCCGACAGAGCCTGACAGAGCCCGACAGGGCCCGACAGGGCCCGACAGGGCCCGACAGAGCCCGACAGGGCCCAGTAGAGCCCGACAGAGCCCGACAGAGCCCGACAGAGCCCGACAGGGCCCGACAGGGCCCGACAGAGCCCGACAGAGCCCGACAGGGCCCGACAGAGCCCGACAGGGCCCGACAGGGCCCAGTAGAGCCCGATAGAGCCCGACAGAGCCCGACAGAGCCCGACAGAGCCCGACAGAGCCCGACAGGGCCCCACAGAGCCCGACAGAGCCCGACAGAGCCCGACAGGGCCCAGTAGAGCCCTACAGAGCCCGACAGAGCCCGACAGAGCCCGACAGGGACCGACAGAGCCCGACAGAGCCCGACAGGTCCCGACAGGGCCCGACAGGGCCCGACAGAGCCCGACAGAGCCCGACAGGGCCCGACAGAGCCCGACAGAGCCCGACAGAGCCCGACAGAGCCCAGTAGAGCCCAGTAGAGCCCGACAGAGCCCGACAGAGCCCGACAGGGCCCAGTAGAGCCCGACAGAGCCCAGTAGAGCCCGACAGAGCCCGACAGAGCACGACAGACACCGACAGGGCCCGACAGAGCCCGACAGAGCCCGACAGAGCCCGACAGAGCCCGACAGAGCCCAGTAGAGCCCGACAGAGCCCGACAAAGCCCGACAGAGCCCGACAGGGCCCGACAGAGCCCGACAGGGCCCGACAGAGCCCGACAGAGCCCGTCAGGGCCCGACAGGGCCCGACAGGGCCCAGTAGAGCCCGACAGAGCCCGACAGAGCCCAGTAGAGCCCAGTAGAGACCGACAGAGCCCGACAGAGCACGACAGGGCCCGACAGGGCCCGACAGGGCCCAGTAGAGGCCGAAAGAGCCCGACAGAGCCCAGTAGAGCCCGACAGAGCCCGACAGAGCCCGACAGGGCCCGACAGAGCCCGACAGGGCCCGACAGAGCCCGACAGAGCCCGTCAGGGCCCGACAGGGCCCGACAGGGCCCAGTAGAGCCCGACAGAGCCCGACAGAGCCCAGTAGAGCCCAGTAGAGACCGACAGAGCCCGACAGAGCACGACAGGGCCCGACAGGGCCCGACAGGGCCCAGTAGAGGCCGAAAGAGCCCGACAGAGCCCAGTAGAGCCCAGTAGAGCCCGACAGGGCCCGACAGGGCCCGACAGGGCCCATTAGAGCCCGACAGAGCCCGACAGAGCCTGACAGAGCCCGACAGGGCCCGACAGGGCCCGACAGAGTCCGACAGAGCCCGACAGGGCCCAGTAGAGCCCGACAGAGCCCGACAGAGCCCGACAGGGCCCGACAGGGCCCGACAGGGCCCAGTAGAGCCCGATAGAGCCCGACAGAGCCCGACAGGGCCCGACAGGGCCCGACAGAGCCCGACAGAGCCCGATAGAGCCCGACAGGGCCCGACAGAGCCCGACAGAGCCCGACAGGGCCCGACAGAGCCCGACAGAGCCCGACAGGGCCCAGTAGAGCCCGACAGAGCCCAGTAGAGCCCAGTAGAGCCCGACAGAGCCCGACAGAGCCCGACAGGGCCCGACAGAGCCCGACAGAGCCCGACAGGGCCCAGTAGAGCCCGACAGAGCCCGACAGAGCCCGACAGAGCCCGACAGAGCCCGAGAGGGCCCGACAGAGCCCGACAGGGCCCGACAGGGCCCGACAGAGCCCGACAGAGCCCGACAGGGCCCGACAGGGCCCGACAGAGCCCGACAGAGCCCGACAGGGCCCCACAGAGCCCGAAAGAGCCCGACAGGGCCCAGTAGAGCCCGACAGAGCCCGACAGAGCCCGACAGAGCCCGACAGGGCCCGACAGGGCCCGACAGGGCCCAGTAGAGCCCGACAGAGTCCGACAGAGCCCGACAGAGCCCGACAGGGCCCGACAGAGCCTGACAGAGCCCGACAGGGCCCGACAGGGCCCGACAGAGCCCGACAGGGCCCGACAGGGCCCGACAGGGCCCGACAGGGCCCAGTAGAGCCCGACAGAGCCCGACAGAGCCCGACAGGGCCCGACAGAGCCCGACAGGGCCCGACAGGGCCCGACAGGGCCCGACAGAGCCCAGTAGAGCCCGACAGAGCCCGACAGAGCCCGACAGGGCCCGACAGGGCCCAGTAGAGCCCGACAGAGCCCAACAGAGCCCGACAGAGCCCGACAGGGCCCGACAGGGCCCGACAGGGCCCGACAGAGCCCGACAGGGCCCGACAGGGTACGACAGAGCCCGACAGGGCCCGACAGGGCCCAGTAGAGCCCGACAGAGCCCGACAGAGCCCGACAGGGCCCGACAGGGCCCAGTAGATCCCGACAGAACCCGACAGAGCCCGACAGAGCCCGACAGAGCCCGACAGGGCCCGACAGAGCCCGACAGGGCCCGACAGAGCCCGACAGAGCCCGACAGAGCCCGACAGGGCCCGACAGAGCCCGACAGAGCCCGACAGAGCCCAGTAGAGCCCGACAGAGCCCGACAGAGCCCGACAGACCCCGACAGGCCCCAGTAGAGCCCGACAGAGCCCGACAGGGCCCGACAGAGCCCGACAGAGCCCGACAGAGCCCGACAGGGCCCGACAGGGCCCGACAGAGCCCGACAGAGCCCGACAGGGCCCAGTAGAGCCCGACAGAGCCCGACAGAGCCCGACAGAACCCGACAGGGCCCAGTAGAGCCCGACAGAGCCCGACAGGGCCCGACAGAGCCCGACAGGGCCCGACAGGGCCCAGTAGAGCCCGAAAGAGCCCGACAGAGCCCAGTAGAGCCCAGTAGAGCCCGACAGGGCCCGACAGGGCCCGACAGGGCCCATTAGAGCCCGACAGAGCCCGACAGAGCCTGACAGAGCCCGACAGGGCCCGACAGGGCCCGACAGAGCCCGACAGAGCCCGACAGGGCCCAGTAGAGCACGACAGAGCCCGACAGAGCCCGACAGAGCCCGACAGGGCCCGACAGGGCCCGACAGAGCCCGACAGAGCCCGACAGGGCCCGACAGAGCCCGACAGGGCCCGACAGGGACCGACAGGGCCCAGTAGAGCCCGACAGAGCCCGACAGAGCCCGACAGAGCCCGACAGGGCCCGACAGAGCCCGACAGGGCCCCACAGAGCCCGACAGAGCCCGACAGAGCCCGACAGGGCCCGACAGGGCCCGACAGAGCCCGACAGAGCCCGACAGAGCCCGACAGGGACCGACAGAGCCCGACAGGTCCCGACAGGTCCCGACAGGGCCCGACAGAGCCCGACAGAGCCCGACAGGGCCCGACAGAGCCCGACAGGGCCCAGTAGAGCCCGACAGAGCCCGACAAAGCCCGACAGAGCCCGACAGAGCCCAGTAGAGCCCGACAGAGACCGACAGAGCCCGACAGGGCCCGACAGAGCCCGACAGAGCCCAGTAGAGCCCGACAGAGCCCGTCAGGGCCCGACAGGGCCCGACAGGGCCCAGTAGAGCCCGACAGAGCCCGACAGAGCCCAGTAGAGCCCAGTAGAGCCCGACAGAGCCCGACAGAGCCCGACAGAGCCCGACAGGGCCCAACAGAGCCCGACAGAGCCCGACAGGGCCCGACAGGGCCCGACAGAGCCCGACAGGGCCCGACAGGGCCCAGTAGAGCCCGACAGAGCCCGACAGAGCCCGACAGAGCCCGACAGGGCCCGACAGGGCCCGACAGAGCCCAGTAGAGCCCAGTAGAGCCCAGTAGAGCCCGACAGAGCCCGACAGAGCCCGACAGAGCCCGACAGGGCCCGACAGGGCCCGACAGGGCCCAGTAGAGCCCGACAGAGCCCGACAGGGCCCGACAGAGCCCGACAGAGCCCGACAGGGCCCGACAGGGCCCGACAGAGCCCGACAGAGCCCGACAGAGCCCGACAGGGCCCGACAGAGCCCGACAGAGCCCGACAGGGCCCGACAGGGCCCGACAGGGCCCGACAGGGCCCGACAGAGCCCTACAGGGCCCCACAGAGCCCGAAAGAGCCCGACAAAGCCCAGTAGAGCCCGACAGAGCCCGACAGAGCCCGACAGAGCCCGACAGAACCCGACAGGGCCCAGTAGAGCCCGACAGAGCCCGACAGGGCCCGACAGAGCCCGACAGAGCCCGACAGAGCCCGACAGCGCCCGACAGGGCCCAGTAGAGCCCGACAGAGCCCGACAGAGCCCGACAGGGCCCGACAGGGCCCGAGAGAGCCCGACAGGGCCCGACAGGGCCCAGTAGAGCCCGACAGAGCCCAACAGGGCCCGACAGAGCCCGACAGAGCCCGACAGGGCCCGACAGAGCCCGACAGAGCCCGACAGGGCCCAGTAGAGCCCGACAGAGCCCGACAGAGCCCGACAGAGCCCAGTAGAGCCCGACAGAGCCCGACAGAGCCCGACAGAGGCCGACAGGGCCCGACAGAGCCCGACAGGGCCCGATAGGGCCCGACAGAGCCCGACAGGGCCCGACAGAGCCCGACAGGGCCCGACAGAGCCCGACAGAGCCCGACAGGGCCCAGTAGAGCCCGACAGAGCCCGACAGAGCCCGACAGAGCCCAGTAGAGCCCGACAGAGCCCGACAGAGCCCGACAGAGGCCGACAGGGCCCGACAGAGCCCGACAGGGCCCGATAGGGCCCGACAGAGCCCGACAGGGCCCGACAGAGCCCAGTAGAGCCCGACAGAGCCCGACAGGGCCCGACAGAGCCCAGTAGAGCCCGACAGAGCCCGACAGAGCCCGACAGGGCCCGACAGAGCCCGACAGGGCCCAGTAGAGCCCGACAGAGCCCGATAGAGCCCGACAGGGCCCGACAGGGCCCGACAGGGCCCAGTAGAGCCCGACAGAGCCCGACAGAGCCCAGTAGAGCCCAGTAGAGCCCGACAGAGCCCGACAGAGCCCGACAGGGCCCGACAGAGCCCGACAGAGCCCGACAGAGCCCGACAGAGCCCGACAGGGCCCGACAGAGCCCGACAGGGCCCGACAGGGCCCGACAGGGCCCAGTAGAGCCCGAAAGAGCCCGACAGAGCCCAGTAGAGCCCATTAGAGCCCGACAGAGCCCGACAGAGCCTGACAGAGCCCGACAGGGCCCGACAGGGCCCGACAGAGCCCGACAGAGCCCGACAGGGCCCAGTAGAGCCCGACAGAGCCCGACAGAGCCCGACAGAGCCTGATAGAGCCCGACAGAGCCCGACAGGGCCCGACAGAGCCCGACAGAGCCCGACAGGGCCCGACAGAGCCCGACAGAGCCCGACAGGGCCCAGTAGAGCCCGACAGAGCCCGACAGAGCCCGACAGAGCCCAGTAGAGCCCGACAGAGCCCGACAGGGCCCGACAGGGCCCGACAGAGCCCGACAGGGCCCGACAGGGCCCGACAGAGCCCGACAGGGCCCAGTAGAGCCCGACAGAGCCCGACAGAGCCCGACAGAGCCCAGTAGAGCCCGACAGAGCCCGACAGAGCCCGACAGGGCTCGACAGAGCCCGACAGGGCCCAGTAGAGCCCGACAGAGCCCGATAGAGCCCGACAGGGCCCGACAGGGCCCAGTAGAGCCCGACAGAGCCTGACAGAGCCCAGTAGAGCCCAGTAGAGCCCGACAGAGCCCGACAGAGCCCGACAGAGCCCGACAGGGCCCGACAGAGCCCGACAGAGCCCGACAGGGCCCGACAGGGCCCGACAGGGCCCAGTAGAGCCCGAAAGAGCCCGACAGAGCCCAGTAGAGCCCAGTAGAGCCCGACAGGGCCCGACAGGGCCCGACAGGGCCCATTAGAGCCCGACAGAGCCCGACAGAGCCTGACAGAGCCCGACAGGGCCCGACAGGGCCCGACAGAGTCCGACAGAGCCCGACAGGGCCCAGTAGAGCCCGACAGAGCCCGACAGAGCCCGACAGGGCCCGACAGGGCCCGACAGAGCCCGACAGGGCCCGACAGGGCCCGACAGGGCCCAGTAGAGCCCGATAGAGCCCGACAGAGCCCGACAGAGCCCGACAGGGCCCGACAGAGCCCGACAGGGCCTGACAGGGCCCGACAGGGCCCGACAGGGCCCGATAGAGCCCGACAGGGCCCGACAGAGCCCGACAGAGCCCGACAGGGCACGACAGAGCCCGACAGAGCCCGACAGGGCCCGACAGAGCCCGACAGAGCCCGACAGGGCCCAGTAGAGCCCGACAGGGCCCAGTAGAGCCCAGTAGAGCCCGACAGAGCCCGACAGAGCCCGACAGAGCCCGACAGGGCCCGACAGGGCCCGACAGGGCCCAGTAGAGCCCGACAGAGCCCGACAGGGCCCGACAGAGCCCGACAGAGCCCGACAGAGCCCGACAGAGCCCGACAGGGCCCAGTAGAGCCCGACAGAGCCCGACAGAGCCCGACAGGGCTTGACAGGGCCCGACAGAGCCCGACAGAGCCCGACAGGGCCCGACAGAGCCCAGTAGAGCCCGACAGAGCCCGACAGAGCCCGACAGAGCCCGACAGAGCCCGACAGGGCCCGACAGAGCCCAGTAGAGCCCGACAGAGCCCGACAGAGCCCGACAGAGCCCGACAGGGCCCGACAGGGCCCAGTAGAGCCCGACAGGGCCCAGTAGAGGACAGTAAAGCCCGACAGGGCCCGACAGGGCCCGACAGAGACCGACAGAACCCGACAGAGCCCGACAGAGCCCAGTAGAGCCCGACAGAGCCCGATAGAGCCCGACAGAGCCCGACAGAGCCCGACAGAGCCCGACAGGGCCCGACAGGGCCCGACAGGGCCCAGTAGAGCCCGACAGAGCCCGACAGAGCCCGACAGAGCCCGACAGGGCCCGACAGGGCCCGACAGGGCCCAGTAGAGCCCGACAGGGCCCGACAGAGCCCGACAAAGCTCGACAGAGCCCGACAAAGCTCGACAGAGCCCGACAGGGCCCGATAGAGCCCGACAGGGCCCGACAGGGCCCAGTAGAGCCCGACAGAGCCCGACAGAGCCCGACAGAGCCCGACAGAGCCCAGTAGAGCCCGACAGAGCCCGATAGAGCCCGACAGAGCCCGACAGAGCCCGACAGAGCCCGACAGGGCCCGACAGGGCCCAGTAGAGCCCGACAGAGCCCGACAGAGCCCGACAGGGCCCGACAGGGCCTGACAGGGCCCAGTAGAGCCCGACAGAGCCCGGCAGAGCCCGACAGGGCCCGACAGAGCCCGACAGGGCCCAGTAGAGCCCGACAGAGCCGGACAGAGCCCGACAGAGCCCGACAGGGCCCAACAGGTCCCGACAGAGCCCGACAGAGCCCGACAGGGCCCAGTAGAGCCCGACAGAGCCCGACAGAGCCCGACAGGGCCCGACAGGGCCCGACAGGGCCCGACAGAGCCCGACAGGGCCCGACAGAGCCCGACAGGGCCCGACAGAGCCCAGTAGAGCCCGACAGAGCCCGACAGAGCCCGACAGAGCTCGACAGGGCCCGACAGGGCCCAGTAGAGCCCGACAGAGCCCGACAGAGCCCGACAGAGCCCGACAGAGCCCGACAGGGCCCAACAGAGCTCGACAGGGCCCGACAGGGCCCGACAGAGCCCAACAGAGCCCGACAGGGCCCGACAGAGCCCGACAGAGCCCGACAGAGCCCGACAGAGCCAGACAGAGCCCGACAGGGCCCGACAGAGCGCAGTAGAGCCCGACAGGGCCCGACAGAGCCCGACAGATCCCGACAGAGCCCGACAGAGCCCGACAGAGCCCGACAGAGCCCAGTAGAGCCCGACACAGTCCGACAGAGCCCAGCAGATCCCGACAGAGCCCGACAGATCCCGACAGAGCCCGACAGAGCCCGACAGAGCCCGACAGAGCCCAGTAGAGCCCAGTAGAGCCCGACAGAGCCCGACAGAGCCCGACAGGGCCTGACAGGGCCCGACAGAGCCCGACAGGGCCCGACAGGGCCCGACAGGGCCCGACAGAGCCCAGTAGAGCCCGACAGAGCCCGACAGGGCCCGACAGGGCCCGACAGAGCCCAGTAGAGCCCGACAGAGCCCGACAGAGCCCGACAGAGCCCGACAGGGCCCGACAGGGCCCGACAGAGCCCAGTAGAGCCCAGTAGAGCCCGACAGAGCCCGACAGAGCCCGACAGAGCCCGACAGAGCCCGACAGAGCCCGACAGGGCCCGACAGGGCCCGACAGAGCCCAGTAGAGCCCGACAGAGCCCGACAGAGCCCGACAGAGCCCGACAGAGCCCGACAGGGCCCAGTACAGCCCAGTAGAGCCCGACAGAGCCCGACAGAGCCCGACAGGGCCCGACAGGGCCCGACAGAGCCCGACAGGGCCCGACAGAGCGCAGTAGAGCCCGACAGAGCCCGACAGGGCCCGACAGGGCCCGACAGGGCCCAGTAGAGCCCGACAGAGCCCGACAGAGCCCAGTAGAGCCCAGTAGAGCCCGACAGAGCCCGACAGAGCCCGACAGGGCCCGACAGGGCCCAGTAGAGCCCAACAGAGCCCGACAGAGCCCGACAGAGCCCGACAGGGCCCGACAGAGCCCGACAGGGACCGACAGAGCCCAGTAGAGCCCGACAGGGCCCGACAGAGCGCGACAGGGCCCGACAGGGCCCGACAGAGCCTGACAGAGCCCAGTAGAGCCCGACAGAGCCCGACAGAGCCCGACAGGGCCCGACAGAGCCCGACAGGGCCCAGTAGAGCCCGACAGAGCCCGACAGATCCCCACAGGGCCCGACAGAGCCCGACAGGGCCCAGTAGAGCCCAGTTGAGCCCGACAGGGCCCGACAGGGCCCAGTAGAGCCCGACAGAGCCCGACAGAGCCCGACAGGGCCCGACAGGGCCCAGTAGAGCCCGACAGAGCCTGACAGAGCCCGACAGAGCCCGACAGAGCCCGACAGAGCCCAGTAGAGCCCAGTAGAACCCGACAGAGCCCGACAGAGCCCGACAGAGCCCGACAGAGCCCTGCAGGGCCCTGCAGGGCCCGACAGAGCCCGACAGAGCCCGACAGAGCCCGACAGGGCCCGACAGGGCCCGACAGGGCCCAGTAGAGCCCGACAGGGCCCAGTAGAGCCCGACAGGGCCCGACAGAGCCCGACAGGGCCCAGTACAGCCCGACAGAGCCCGACAGAGCCCGACAGTGCCCGACAGAGCCCGACAGAGCCCGACAGGGCCCGACAGAGCCCGATAGGGCCCGACAGAGCCCAGTAGAGCCCGACAGAGCCCGACAGAGCCCGACAGAGCCCGACAGAGCCCGACAGAGCCCGACAGGGCCCAGTAGAGCCCAGTAGAGCCCGACAGAGCCCAGTAGAGCCCGACAGAGCCCGACAGAGCCCGACAGAGCCCGACAGGGCCCGACAGGGCCCAACAGAGCCCGACAGAGCGCAGTAGAGCCCGACAGAGCCCGACAGAGCCCGACAGAGCCCGACAGGGCCCGACAGGGCCCGACAGAGCCCGACAGAGCCCGACAGGGCCCAGTAGAGCCCGACAGAGCCCAACAGAGCCCAGTAGAGCCCGACAGAGCCCGACAGGGCCCGACAGAGCCCGACAGGGCCCAGTAGAGCCCAGTAGAGCCCGACAGAGCCCAGTAGAGCCCGACAGAGCCCGACAGAGCCCGACAGAGCCCGACAGGGCCCGACAGGGCCCAACAGAGCCCGACAGAGCGCAGTAGAGCCCGACAGAGCCCGACAGAGCCCGACAGAGCCCGACAGAGCCCGACAGGGCCCGACAGAGCCCGACAGGGCACGACAGAGCCCGACAGAGCCCGACAGGGCCCAGTAGAGCCCGACAGAGTCCGACAGGGCCCAGCAGAGCCCGACAGGGCCCGACAGGGCCCGACAGAGCCCGACAGGGCCCAGTAGAGCCCGACAGAGCCCGACAGAGCCCGACAGGGCCCGACAGGGCCCGACAGGGCCCAGTAGAGCCCGACAGAGCCCGAGACAGCCCAACAGGGCCCGACAGGGCCCGACAGAGCCCGACAGAGCCCGACAGGGCCCGACAGGGCCCGACAGAGCCCAGTAGAGCCCGACAGAGCCCGACAGAGCCCGACAGAGCCCGACAGAGCCCGACAGGGCCCAGTAGAGCCCAGTTGAGCCCGACAGGGCCCGACAGGGCCCAGTAGAGCCCGACAGAGCCCGACAGAGCCCGACAGAGCCCGACAGGGCCCGACAGGGCCCAGTAGAGCCCGACAGAGCCCGACAGAGCCCGACAGGGCGCGACAGGGCCCGACAGAGCCCGACAGGGCCCAGTAGAGCCCGACAGAGCCCGACAGAGCCCGACAAAGCCCGACAGAGCCCGACAGAGCCCAGTAGAGCCCGACAGAGCCCGACAGAGCCCGACAGAGCCCGACAGAACCCGACAGAGCCCGACAGAGCCCGACAGAGCCCTGCAGGGCCCGACAGGGCCCGACAGAGCCCGACAGAGCCCGACAGAGCCCAACAGGGCCCGACAGGGCCCGACAGGGCCCAGTAGGGCCCGACAGGGCCCGACAGGGCCCAGTACAGCCCGACAGAGCCCGACAGAGCCCGACAGAGCCCGACAGGGCCCGACAGGGCCCGACAGAGCCCGACAGAGCCCAGTAGAGCCCGACAGAGCCCGACAGAGCCCGACAGGGCCCGACAGGGCCCGACAGGGCCCGACAGGGCCCAGTAGAGCCCGACAGAGCCCTACAGAGCCCGACAGAGCCCGACAGGGCCCAGTAGAGCCCGACAGAGCCCGACAGAGCCCGACAGGGCCCTACAGGGCCCGACAGGGCCCAGTAGAGCCCGACAGAGCCCGACAGAGCCCGACAGAGCCCGACAGGGCCCGACAGAGCCCGACAGAGCCCGACAGAGCCCGACAGGGCCCGACAGGGCCCAGTAGAGCCCGACAGAGCCCGAGACAGCCCGACAGGGCCCGACAGGGCCCGACAGAGCCCGACAGAGCCCGACAGGGCCCGACAGAGCCCGACAGAGCCCAGTAGAGCCCGACAGAGCCCGACAGAGCCCGACAGAGCCCGACAGAGCCCGACAGAGCCCAGTAGAGCCCGACAGAGCCCGACAGAGCCCGACAGAGCCCGACAGGGCCCGAAAGGGCCCGACAGAGCCCAGTAGAGCCCGACAGAGCCCGACAGAGCCCGACAGAGCCCGACAGGGCCCGACAGGGCCCGACAGGGCCCAGTAGAGCCCGACAGAGCCCGACAGAGCCCGACAGAGCCCGACAGGGCCCAGTAGAGCCCGACAGAGCCCGACAGGGCCCGACAGGGCCCGACAGGGCCCAGTAGAGCCCGACAGAGCCCGACAGAGCCCGACAGAGCCCGACAGGGCCCGACAGGGCCCGACAGAGCTCGACAGAGCCCGACAGAGCTCGACAGAGCCCGACAGGGCCCGACAGAGCCCGACAGAGCCCGACAGAGCCCGACAGGGCCCGACAGGGCCCAGTAGAGCCCGACAGAGCCCAGTAGAGCCCGACAGAGCCCGAGACAGCCCGACAGGGCCCGACAGGACCCGACAGGGCCCGACAGAGCCCGACAGAGCCCAGTAGAGCCCGACAGAGCCCGACAGAGCCCGACAGAGCCCGACAGAACCCGACAGAGCCCGACAGAGCCCGATAGAGCCCGACAGAGCCCGACAGGGCCCGACAGGGCCCGACAGGGCCCAGTAGAGCCCGACAGAGCCCGACAGAGCCCGACAGAGCCCGACAGGGCCCGACAGGGCCCAGTAGAGCCCGACAGAGCCCGACAGAGCCCGGCAGAGCCCGACAGGGCCCGACAGGGCCCGACAGAGCCCGAAAGAGCCCGACAGAGCCCGACAGAGCCCGACAGGGCCCGACAGGGCCCAGTAGAGCCCGACAGAGCCCGACAGGGCCCGACAGGGCCCAGTAGAGCCCGACAGAGCCCGACAGAGCCCGACAGAACCCGACAGAGCCCGACAGAGCCCGACAGAGCCCGACAGAGCCCGACAGGGCCCGACAGGGCCCAGTAGAGCCCGACAGAGCCCGACAGAGCCCGACAGAGCCCGACAGAGCCCGACAGGGCCCAACAGAGCTCGACAGAGCCCGACAGGGCCCGACAGAGCCCGACAGAGCCCGACAGAGCCCGACAGAGCCCGACAGGGCCCGACAGAGCCCGACAGGGCCCGACAGAGCTCGACAGAGCCCGACAGGGCCCGACAGAGCCCGACAGAGCCCGACAGGGCCCGACAGGGCCCGACAGGGCCCGACAGAGCCCGACAGAGCGCAGTAGAGCCCGACAGAGCCCGACAGAGCCCGACAGGGCCCGACAGGGCCCGACAGAGCGCAGTAGAGCCCGACAGGGCCCGACAGGGCCCGACAGAGCCCGACAGAGCCCGACAGAGCCCGACAGGGCCCAGTAGAGCCCGACACAGTCCGACAGAGCCCAGCAGAGCCCGACAGGGCCCGACAGGGCCCGACAGAGCCCGACAGAACCCGACAGGGCCCAGTAGAGCCCGACAGAGCCCGACAGAGCCCGACAGGGCCCGACAGGGCCCGACAGAGCTCGACAGAGCCCGACAGGGCCCGACAGAGCCCGACAGAGCGCGACAGGGCCCGACAGAGCCCAGTAGAGCCCGACACAGCCCGAGACAGCCCGACAGGGCCCGACAGGGCCCGACAGAGCCCGACAGAGCCCGACGGGGCCCGACGGGGCCCGACGGAGCCCAGTAGAGCCCGACAAAGCCCGACAGAGCCCGACAGAGCCCGACAGAGCCCGACAGAGCCCGACAGGGCCCAGTAGAGCCCGACAGGGCCCGACAGGGCCCGACAGAGCCCGACAGAGCCCGACAGGGCCCGACAGGGCCCGACAGGGCCCAGTAGAGCCCGACAGAGCCCGACACAGCCCGACAGAGCCCGACAGGGCCCGACAGGGCCCAGTAGAGCCCGACAGAGCCCGACGGAGCCCGACAGAGCCCGACAGAGCCCGACAGAGCCCGACAGAGCCCGACAGGGCCTGACAGGGCCCGACAGAGCCCGACAGAGCCCAGTAGAGCCCAGTAGAGCCCGACAGAGCCCGACAGGGCCCGACAGGGCCCGACAGGGCCCAGTAGAGCCCGACAGAGCCCGACAGGGCCCAGTAGAGGACAGTAGAGCCCGACAGAGCCCAGTAGAGCCCGACAGAGCCCGACAGAGCCCGACAGAGCCCGACAGAGCGCAGTAGAGCCCGACAGAACCCGACAGAGCCCGACAGAGCCCGACAGAGCCCGACAGGGCCCGACAGAGCCCGACAGAGCCCGACAGGGCACGACAGAGCCCGACAGAGCCCGACAGGGCCCAGTAGAGCCCGACAGAGTCCGACAGGGCCCAGCAGAGCCCGACAGGGCCCGACAGGGCCCGACAGAGCCCGACAGGGCCCAGTAGAGCCCGACAGAGCCCGACAGGGCCCGACAGGGCCCGACAGGGCCCGACAGGGCCCGACAGAGCCCGAGACAGCCCGACAGGGCCCGACAGGGCCCGACAGAGCCCGACAGAGCCCGACAGGGCCCGACAGGGCCCGACAGAGCCCGACAGAGCCCGACAGGGCCCGACAGGGCCCGAAAGAGCCCGACAGAGCCCGACAGAGCCCGACAGGGCCCAGTAGAGCCCGACAGAGCCCGACAGAGCCCGACAGAGCCCGACAGAGCCCGACAGAGCCCGACAGGGCCCGACAGGGCCCGACAGAGCCCGACAGGGCCCAGTAGAGCCCGACAGAGCCCGACAGAGCCCGAAAGAGCCCGACAGAGCCCGACAGGGCCCGACAGGGCCCAGTAGAGCCCGACAGAGCCCGACAGAGCCCAACAGGGCCCGACAGGGCCCGACAGGGCCCAGTAGGGCCCGACAGGGCCCGACAGGGCCCAGTACAGCCCGACAGAGCCCGACAGAGCCCGACAGAGCCCGACAGGGCCCGACAGGGCCCGACAGAGCCCGACAGAGCCCAGTAGAGCCCGACAGAGCCCGACAGAGCCCGACAGGGCCCGACAGGGCCCGACAGGGCCCGACAGGGCCCAGTAGAGCCCGACAGAGCCCTACAGAGCCCGACAGAGCCCGACAGGGCCCGACAGAGCCCGACAGAGCCCGACAGAGCCCGACAGGGCCCTACAGGGCCCGACAGGGCCCAGTAGAGCCCGACAGAGCCCGACAGAGCCCGACAGAGCCCGACAGGGCCCGACAGGGCCCAGTAGAGCCCGACAGAGACCGACGGAGCCCGACGGAGCCCGACGGAGCCCGACGGAGCCCGACAGGGCCCGACAGGGCCCAGTAGAGCCCGACAGAGCCCGACAGAGCCCGACAGAGCCCGACAGGGCCCGACAGAGCCCGACAGGGCCCGACAGGGCCCGACGGAGCCCGACAGAGCCCGACAGGGCCCGACAGGGCCCAGTAGAGCCCGACAGAGCCCGACAGAGCCCGACAGGGCCCGACAGGGCCCAGTAGAGGACAGTAGAGCCCGACAGAGCCCAGTAGAGCCCGACAGAGCCCGACAGAGCCCGACAGAGCCTGACAGAGCCCGACAGGGCCCGACAGAGCCCGACAGAGCCCGACAGGGCCCGACAGGGCCCAGTAGAGCCCGACAGGGCCCAGTAGAGCCCGACAGAGTCCGACAGAGCCCAGCAGAGCCCGACAGGGCCCGACAGGGCCCGACAGGGCCCGACAGAGCACGACAGGGCCCAGTAGAGCCCGACAGAGCCCGACAGAGCCCGACAGAGCCCGACAGGGCCCGACAGGGCCCGACAGAGCTCGACAGAGCCCGACAGGGCCCGACAGGGCCCGACAGAGCCCGACAGAGCCCGACAGAGCCCGACAGAGCGCATTAGAGCCCGACAGAGCCCAACAGAGCCCGACAGGGCCCGACAGGGCCCGACAGAGCCCGACAGAGCCCGACAGAGCCCGACAGAGCCCGACAGGGCCCAGTAGAGCCCGACAGAGTCCGACAGAGCCCAGCAGAGCCCGACAGGGCCCGACAGGGCCCGACAGAGCCCGACAGAGCCCGACAGGGCCCAGTAGAGCCCGACAGAGCCCGACAGAGCCCGACAGAGCCCGACAGAGCCCGACAGAGCCCGACAGGGCCCGACAGGGCCCAGTAGAGCCCGACAGAGCCCGAGACAGCCCGACAGGGCCCGACAGGGCCCGACAGAGCCCGACAGAGCCCGACAGGGCCCGACAGAGCCCGACAGAGCCCAGTAGAGCCCGACAGAGCCCGACAGAGCCCGACAGAGCCCGACAGAGCCCAGTAGAGCCCGACAGAGCCCGACAGAGCCCGACAGAGCCCGACAGAGGCCGACAGAGCCCGACAGGGCCCGAAAGGGCCCGACAGAGCCCAGTAGAGCCCGACAGAGCCCGACAGGGCCCGACAGGGCCCGACAGGGCCCAGTAGAGCCCGACAGAGCCCGACAGAGCCCGACAGAGCCCGACAGGGCCCGACAGGGCCCGACAGGGCCCAGTAGAGCCCGACAGAGCCCGACAGAGCCCGACAGAGCCCGACAGAGCCCGACAGAGCCCGACAGGGCCCAACAGAGCTCGACAGAGCCCGACAGGGCCCGACAGAGCCCGACAGAGCCCGGCAGGGCCCGACAGAGCCCGACAGGGCCCGACAGAGCCCGACAGAGCGCAGTAGAGCCCGACAGAGCCCGACAGAGCCCGACAGGGCCCGACAGAGCCCGACAGAGCGCAGTAGAGCCCGACAGGGCCCGACAGAGCCCGACAGAGCCCGACAGAGCCCGACAGAGCCCAGTAGAGCCCGACACAGTCCGACAGAGCCCAGCAGAGCCCGACAGGGCCCGACAGGGCCCGACAGAGCCCGACAGAGCCCGACAGGGCCCAGTAGAGCCCGACAGAGCCCGACAGAGCCCGACAGGGCCCGACAGGGCCCGACAGAGCTCGACAGAGCCCGACAGGGCCCGACAGAGCCCGACAGAGCGCGACAGGGCCCGACAGAGCCCAGTAGAGCCCGACACAGCCCGAGACAGCCCGACAGGGCCCGACAGGGCCCGACAGAGCCCGACAGAGCCCGACGGGGCCCGACGGGGCCCACTAGAGCCCGACAGAGCCCGACAGAGCCCGACAGAACCCGACAGAGCCCGACAGGGCCCAGTAGAGCCCGACAGAGCCCGACAGAGCCCGACAGAGCCCGACAGGGCCCGACAGGGCCCAGTAGAGCCCGACAGAGCCCGACGGAGCCCGACAGAGCCCGACAGAGCCCGACAGAGCCCGACAGGGCCCGACAGGGCCCGACAGGGCCCGACAGGGCCCGACAGGGCCTGACAGGGCCCGACAGAGCCCGACAGAGCCCAGTAGAGCCCAGTACAGCCCGACAGAGCCCGACAGGGCCCGACAGGGCCCGACAGGGCCCAGTAGAGCCCGACAGAGCCCGGCAGAGCCCGACAGAGCCCGACAGGGCCCAGTAGAGGACAGTAGAGCCCGACAGAGCCCAGTAGAGCCCGACAGAGCCCGACAGAGCCCGACAGAGCCCGACAGGGCCCGACAGAGCCCAGTAGAGCCCGACAGAGCCCGACAGAGCCCGACAGAGCCCGACAGAGCCCGACAGAGCCCGACAGAGCGCAGTAGAGCCCGACAGAGCCCGACAGAGCCCGACAGAGCCCGACAGAGCCCGACAGAGCCCGTCAGGGCCCGACAGAGCCCGACAGGGCACGACAGAGCCCGACAGAGCCCGACAGGGCCCAGTAGAGCCCGACAGAGTCCGACAGGGCCCAGCAGAGCCCGACAGGGCCCGACAGGGCCCGACAGAGCCCGACAGGGCCCAGTAGAGCCCGACAGAGCCCGACAGAGCCCGACAGGGCCCGACAGGGCCCGACAGAGCCCGACAGGGCCCAGTAGAGCCCGACAGAGCCCGAGACAGCCCAACAGGGCCCGACAGGGCCCGACAGAGCCCGACAGAGCCCGACAGGGCCCGACAGGGCCCGACAGAGCCCAGTAGAGCCCGACAGAGCCCGACAGAGCCCGACAGAGCCCGACAGAGCCCGACAGGGCCCAGTAGAGCCCAGTTGAGCCCGACAGGGCCCGACAGGGCCCAGTAGAGCCCGACAGAGACCGACAGAGCCCGACAGAGCCCGACAGGGCCCGACAGGGCCCAGTAGAGACCGACAGAGCCCGACAGAGCCCGACAGGGCGCGACAGGGCCCGACAGAGCCCGACAGGGCCCAGTAGAGCCCGACAGAGCCCGACAGAGCCCGACAAAGCCCGACAGAGCCCGACAGAGCCCAGTAGAGCCCGACAGAGCCCGACAGAGCCCGACAGAGCCCGACAGAACCCGACAGAGCCCGACAGAGCCCGACAGAGCCCTGCAGGGCCCGACAGGGCCCGACAGAGCCCGACAGAGCCCGACAGAGCCCAACAGGGCCCGACAGGGCCCGACAGGGCCCGACAGGGCCCAGTAGGGCCCGACAGGGCCCGACAGGGCCCAGTACAGCCCGACAGAGCCCGACAGAGCCCGACAGAGCCCGACAGGGCCCGACAGGGCCCGACAGAGCCCGACAGAGCCCAGTAGAGCCCGACAGAGCCCGACAGAGCCCGACAGGGCCCGACAGGGCCCGACAGGGCCCGACAGGGCCCAGTAGAGCCCGACAGAGCCCTACAGAGCCCGACAGAGCCCGACAGGGCCCAGTAGAGCCCGACAGAGCCCGACAGAGCCCGACAGGGCCCTACAGGGCCCGACAGGGCCCAGTAGAGCCCGACAGAGCCCGACAGAGCCCGACAGAGCCCGACAGGGCCCGACAGGGCCCAGTAGAGCCCGACAGAGCCCGACAGAGCCCGACAGAGCCCGACAGGGCCCGACAGGGCCCAGTAGAGCCCGACAGAGCCCTACAGAGCCCGACAGAGCCCGACAGGGCCCGACAGGGCCCAGTAGAGCCCGACAGAGACCGACGGAGCCCGACGGAGCCCGACGGAGCCCGACGGAGCCCGACAGGGCCCGACAGGGCCCAGTAGAGCCCGACAGAGCCCGACAGAGCCCGACAGGGCCCGACAGAGCCCGACAGGGCCCGACAGGGCCCGACGGAGCCCGACAGAGCCCGACAGAGCCCGACAGGGCCCGACAGGGCCCGACAGAGCCCGAGAGAGCCCGACAGGGCCCGACAGGGCCCAGTAGAGGACAGTAGAGCCCGACAGAGCCCAGTAGAGCCCGACAGAGCCCGACAGAGCCCGACAGAGCCTGACAGAGCCCGACAGGGCCCGACAGAGCCCGACAGAGCCCGACAGAGCCCGACAGGGCCCGACAGGGCCCAGTAGAGCCCGACAGGGCCCAGTAGAGCCCGACAGAGTCCGACAGAGCCCAGCAGAGCCCGACAGGGCCCGACAGGGCCCGACAGGGCCCGACAGAGCACGACAGGGCCCAGTAGAGCCCGACAGAGCTCGACAGAGCCCGACAGAGCCCGACAGGGCCCGACAGGGCCCGACAGAGCTCGACAGAGCCCGACAGGGCCCGACAGGGCCCGACAGAGCCCGACAGAGCCCGACAGAGCCCGACAGAGCGCATTAGAGCCCGACAGAGCCCAACAGAGCCCGACAGGGCCCGACAGGGCCCGACAGAGCCCGACAGAGCCCGACAGGGCCCAGTAGAGCCCGACAGAGTCCGACAGAGCCCAGCAGAGCCCGACAGGGCCCGACAGGGCCCGACAGAGCCCGACAGAGCCCGACAGGGCCCAGTAGAGCCCGACAGAGCCCGACAGAGCCCGACAGAGCCCGACAGAGCCCGACAGGGCCCGACAGGGCCCGACAGGGCCCAGTAGAGCCCGACAGAGCCCGAGACAGCCCGACAGGGCCCGACAGGGCCCGACAGAGCCCGACAGAGCCCGACAGGGCCCGACAGAGCCCGACAGAGCCCAGTAGAGCCCGACAGAGCCCGACAGAGCCCGACAGAGCCCGACAGAGCCCAGTAGAGCCCGACAGAGCCCGACAGAGCCCGACAGAGCCCGACAGAGCCCGACAGGGCCCGAAAGGGCCCGACAGAGCCCAGTAGAGCCCGACAGAGCCCGACAGAGCCCGACAGAGCCCGACAGGGCCCGACAGGGCCCGACAGGGCCCAGTAGAGCCCGACAGAGCCCGACAGAGCCCGACAGAGCCCGACAGGGCCCAGTAGAGCCCGACAGAGCCCGACAGGGCCCGACAGGGCCCGACAGGGCCCAGTAGAGCCCGACAGAGCCCGACAGAGCCCGACAGAGTCCGACAGAGCCCAGCAGAGCCCGACAGGGCCCGACAGGGCCCGACAGAGCCCGACAGAGCCCGACAGGGCCCGACAGAGCCCGACAGAGCCCGACAGAGCCCGACAGGGCCCGACAGGGCCCAGTAGAGCCCGACAGAGCCCAGTAGAGCCCGACAGAGCCCGAGACAGCCCGACAGGGCCCGACAGGACCCGACAGGGCCCGACAGAGCCCGACAGAGCCCAGTAGAGCCCGACAGAGCCCGACAGAGCCCGACAGAGCCCGACAGAGCCCAGTAGAGCCCGACAGAGTCCGACAGGGCCCAGCAGAGCCCGACAGGGCCCGACAGGGCCCGACAGAGCCCGACAGGGCCCAGTAGAGCCCGACAGAGCCCGACAGGGCCCGACAGGGCCCGACAGGGCCCGACAGGGCCCGACAGAGCCCGAGACAGCCCGACAGGGCCCGACAGGGCCCGACAGAGCCCGACAGAGCCCGACAGGGCCCGACAGGGCCCGAGAGAGCCCGACAGAGCCCGACAGGGCCCGACAGGGCCCGACAGAGCCCGACAGAGCCCGACAGAGCCCGACAGGGCCCAGTAGAGCCCGACAGAGCCCGACAGAGCCCGACATAGCCCGACAGAGCCCCACAGAGCCCGACAGGGCCCGACAGGGCCCGACAGAGCCCGACAGGGCCCAGTAGAGCCCGACAGAGCCCGACAGAGCCCGAAAGAGCCCGACAGAGCCCGACAGGGCCCGACAGGGCCCAGTAGAGCCCGACAGAGCCCGACAGAGCCCAACAGGGCCCGACAGGGCCCGACAGGGCCCAGTAGGGCCTGACAGGGCCCGACAGGGCCCAGTACAGCCCGACAGAGCCCGACAGAGCCCGACAGGGCCCGACAGGGCCCGACAGAGCCCGACAGAGCCCAGTAGAGCCCGACAGAGCCCGACAGAGCCCGACAGGGCCCGACTAGGCCCGACAGGTCCCGACAGGGCCCAGTAGAGCCCGACAGAGCCCTACAGAGCCCGACAGAGCCCGACAGGGCCCAGTAGAGCCCGACAGAGCCCGACAGAGCCCGACAGGGCCCTACAGGGCCCGACAGGGCCCAGTAGAGCCCGACAGAGCCCGACAGAGCCCGACAGAGCCCGACAGGGCCCGACAGGGCCCGACAGGGCCCAGTAGAGCCCGACAGAGCCCTACAGAGCCCGACAGAGCCCGACAGGGCCCGACAGGGCCCAGTAGAGCCCGACAGAGACCGACGGAGCCCGACGGAGCCCGACGGAGCCCGACGGAGCCCGACAGGGCCCGACAGGGCCCAGTAGAGCCCGACAGAGCCCGACAGAGCCCGACAGAGCCCGACAGGGCCCGACAGGGCCCGACAGGGCCCGACAGGGCCCGACGGAGCCCGACAGAGCCCGACAGGGCCCGACAGGGCCCAGTAGAGCCCGACAGAGCCCGACAGAGCCCGACAGGGCCCGACAGGGCCCAGTAGAGGACAGTAGAGCCCGACAGAGCCCAGTAGAGCCCGACAGAGCCCGACAGAGCCCGACAGAGCCTGACAGAGCCCGACAGGGCCCGACAGAGCCCGACAGGGCCCAACAGAGCCCGACAGGGCCCGACAGGGCCCAGTAGAGCCCGACAGGGCCCAGTAGAGCCCGATAGAGTCCGACAGAGCCCAGCAGAGCCCGACAGGGCCCGACAGGGCCCGACAGGGCCCGACAGAGCACGACAGGGCCCAGTAGAGCCCGACAGAGCCCGACAGAGCCCGACAGAGCCCGACAGGGCCCGACAGGGCCCGACAGAGCTCGACAGATCCCGACAGGGCCCGACAGGGCCCGACAGAGCCCGACAGAGCCCGACAGAGCCCGACAGAGCGCATTAGAGCCCGACAGAGCCCAACAGAGCCCGACAGGGCCCGACAGGGCCCGACAGAGCCCGACAGAGCCCGACAGAGCCCGACAGAGCGCATTAGAGCCCGACAGAGCCCAACAGAGCCCGACAGGGCCCGACAGGGCCCGACAGAGCCCGACAGAGCCCGACAGAGCCCGACAGAGCCCGACAGGGCCCAGTAGAGCCCGACAGAGTCCGACAGAGCCCAGCAGAGCCCGACAGGGCCCGACAGGGCCCGACAGAGCCCGACAGAGCCCGACAGGGCCCAGTAGAGCCCGACAGAGCCCGACAGAGCCCGACAGAGCCCGACAGAGCCCGACAGGGCCCGACAGGGCCCGACAGGGCCCAGTAGAGCCCGACAGAGCCCGACAGGGCCCGACAGAGCCCGACAGAGCCCGACAGGGCCCGACAGAGCCCGACAGAGCCCAGTAGAGCCCGACAGAGCCTGACAGAGCCCGACAGAGCCCGACAGAGCCCAGTAGAGCCCGACAGAGCCCGACAGAGCCCGACAGAGCCCGACAGAGCCCGACAGGGCCCGAAAGGGCCCGACAGAGCCCAGTAGAGCCCGACAGAGCCCGACAGAGCCCGACAGAGCCCGACAGGGCCCGACAGGGCCCGACAGGGCCCAGTAGAGCCCGACAGAGCCCGACAGAGCCCGACAGAGCCCGACAGGGCCCAGTAGAGCCCGACAGAGCCCGACAGGGCCCGACAGGGCCCGACAGGGCCCAGTAGAGCCCGACAGAGCCCGACAGAGCCCGACAGAGCCCGACAGGGCCCGACAGGGCCCGACAGAGCTCGACAGAGCCCGACAGAGCTCGACAGAGCCCGACAGGGCCCGACAGAGCCCGACAGAGCCCGACAGAGCCCGACAGGGCCCGACAGGGCCCAGTAGAGCCCGACAGAGCCCAGTAGAGCCCGACAGAGCCCGAGAGAGCCCGACAGGGCCCGACAGGACCCGACAGGGCCCGACAGAGCCCGACAGAGCCCAGTAGAGCCCGACAGAGCCCGACAGAGCCCGACAGAGCCCGACAGAACCCGACAGAGCCCGACAGAGCCCGATAGAGCCCGACAGAGCCCGACAGGGCCCGACAGGGCCCGACAGGGCCCAGTAGAGCCCGACAGAGCCCGACAGAGCCCGACAGAGCCCGACAGAGCCCGACAGGGCCCGACAGGGCCCAGTAGAGCCCGACAGAGCCCGACAGAGCCCGGCAGAGCCCGACAGGGCCCGACAGAGCCCGACAGGGCCCAGTAGAGCCCGACAGAGCCCGACGGAGCCCGACAGAGCCCGACAGGGCCCGACAGGGCCCGACAGGGCCCGACAGAGCCCGAAAGAGCCCGACAGAGCCCGACAGAGCCCGACAGGGCCCGACAGGGCCCAGTAGAGCCCGACAGAGCCCGACAGGGCCCGACAGGGCCCAGTAGAGCCCGACAGAGCCCGACAGAGCCCGACAGAACCCGACAGAGCCCGACAGAGCCCGACAGAGCCCGACAGAGCCCGACAGAGCCCGACAGGGCCCAGTAGAGCCCGACAGAGCCCGACAGAGCCCGACAGAGCCCGACAGAGCCCGACAGAGCCCGACAGGGCCCAACAGAGCTCGACAGAGCCCGACAGGGCCCGACAGAGCCCGACAGAGCCCGACAGAGCCCGACAGAGCCCGACAGGGCCCGACAGAGCCCGACAGGGCCCGACAGAGCTCGACAGAGCCCGACAGGGCCCGACAGAGCCCGACAGAGCCCGACAGGGCCCGACAGAGCCCGACAGGGCCCGACAGAGCCCGACAGAGCGCAGTAGAGCCCGACAGAGCCCGACAGAGCCCGACAGGGCCCGACAGGGCCCGACAGAGCCCGACAGAGCCCGACAGGGCCCGACAGGGCCCGACAGAGCCCGACAGAGCCCGACAGAGCCCGACAGGGCCCAGTAGAGCCCGACACAGTCCGACAGAGCCCAGCAGAGCCCGACAGGGCCCGACAGGGCCCGACAGAGCCCGACAGAGCCCGACAGGGCCCAGTAGAGCCCGACAGAGCCCGACAGAGCCCGACAGGGCCCGACAGGGCCCGACAGAGCTCGACAGAGCCCGACAGGGCCCGACAGAGCCCGACAGAGCGCGACAGGGCCCGACAGAGCCCAGTAGAGCCCGACACAGCCCGAGACAGCCCGACAGGGCCCGACAGGGCCCGACAGAGCCCGACAGAGCCCGACGGGGCCCGACGGGGCCCGACGGAGCCCAGTAGAGCCCGACAAAGCCCGACAGAGCCCGACAGAGCCCGACAGAGCCCGACAGAGCCCGACAGGGCCCAGTAGAGCCCGACAGGGCCCGACAGGGCCCGACAGAGCCCGACAGAGCCCGACAGGGCCCGACAGGGCCCGACAGGGCCCAGTAGAGCCCGACAGAGCCCGACACAGCCCGACAGAGCCCGACAGGGCACGACAGGGCCCAGTAGAGCCCGACAGAGCCCGACGGAGCCCGACAGAGCCCGACAGAGCCCGACAGAGCCCGACAGAGCCCGACAGGGCCTGACAGGGCCCGACAGAGCCCAACAGAGCCCAGTAGAGCCCAGTAGAGCCCGACAGAGCCCGACAGGGCCCGACAGGGCCCGACAGGGCCCAGTAGAGCCCGACAGAGCCCGACAGGGCCCAGTAGAGGACAGTAGAGCCCGACAGAGCCCAGTAGACCCCGACAGAGCCCGACAGAGCCCGACAGAGCCCGACAGAGCGCAGTAGAGCCCGACAGAACCCGACAGAGCCCGACAGAGCCCGACAGAGCCCGACAGGGCCCGACAGAGCCCGACAGAGCCCGACAGGGCACGACAGAGCCCGACAGAGCGCAGTAGGGCCCAGTAGAGCCCGACAGAGTCCGACAGGGCCCAGCAGAGCCCGACAGGGCCCGACAGGGCCCGACAGAGCCCGACAGGGCCCAGTAGAGCCCGACAGAGCCCGACAGGGCCCGACAGGGCCCGACAGGGCCCGACAGGGCCCGACAGAGCCCGAGACAGCCCGACAGGGCCCGACAGGGCCCGACAGAGCCCGACAGAGCCCGACAGGGCCCGACAGGGCCCGAGAGAGCCCGACAGAGCCCGACAGGGCCCGACAGGGCCCGACAGAGCCCGACAGAGCCCGACAGAGCCCGACAGGGCCCAGTAGAGCCCGACAGAGCCCGACAGAGCCCGACATAGCCCGACAGAGCCCCACAGAGCCCGACAGGGCCCGACAGGGCCCGACAGAGCCCGACAGGGCCCAGTAGAGCCCGACAGAGCCCGACAGAGCCCGAAAGAGCCCGACAGAGCCCGACAGGGCCCGTCAGGGCCCAGTAGAGCCCGACAGAGCCCGACAGAGCCCAACAGGGCCCGACAGGGCCCGACAGGGCCCAGTAGGGCCTGACAGGGCCCGACAGGGCCCAGTACAGCCCGACAGAGCCCGACAGAGCCCGACAGGGCCCGACAGGGCCCGACAGAGCCCGACAGAGCCCAGTAGAGCCCGACAGAGCCCAACAGAGCCCGACAGGGCCCGACAGGGCCCGACAGGGCCCGACAGGGCCCAGTAGAGCCCGACAGAGCCCTACAGAGCCCGACAGAGCCCGACAGGGCCCAGTAGAGCCCGACAGAGCCCGACAGAGCCCGACAGGGCCCTACAGGGCCCGACAGGGCCCAGTAGAGCCCGACAGAGCCCGACAGAGCCCGACAGAGCCCGACAGGGCCCGACAGGGCCCGACAGGGCCCAGTAGAGCCCGACAGAGCCCTACAGAGCCCGACAGAGCCCGACAGGGCCCGACAGGGCCCAGTAGAGCCCGACAGAGACCGACGGAGCCCGACGGAGCCCGACGGAGCCCGACGGAGCCCGACAGGGCCCGACAGGGCCCAGTAGAGCCCGACAGAGCCCGACAGAGCCCGACAGAGCCCGACAGGGCCCGACAGGGCCCGACAGGGCCCGACGGAGCCCGACAGAGCCCGACAGGGCCCGACAGGGCCCAGTAGAGCCCGACAGAGCCCGACAGAGCCCGACAGGGCCCGACAGGGCCCAGTAGAGGACAGTAGAGCCCGACAGAGCCCAGTAGAGCCCGACAGAGCCCGACAGGTCCCGACAGAGCCTGACAGAGCCCGACAGGGCCCGACAGAGCCCGACTGAGCCTGACAGAGCCCGACAGGGCCCGACAGGGCCCGACAGAGCCCGACAGAGCGCAGTAGAGCCCGACAGAGCCCGACAGAGCCCGACAGAGCCCGACAGAGCCCGACAGAGCCCGACAGGGCCCGACAGAGCCCGACAGAGCCCGACAGGGCCCGACAGGGCCCAGTAGAGCCCGACAGAGTCCGACAGAGCCCAGCAGAGCCCGACAGGGCCCGACAGAGCCCGACAGGGCCCAGTAGAGCCCGACAGAGCCCGACAGAGCCCGACAGAGCCCGACAGGGCCCGACAGGGCCCAGTAGAGCCCGACAGAGCCCGAGACAGCCCGACAGGGCCCGACAGGTCCCGACAGAGCCCGACAGGGCCCGACAGGGCCCGACAGAGCCCAGTAGAGCCCGACAGAGCCCGACAGAGCCCGACAGGGCCCAGTAGAGCCCGACAGAGCCCGACAGAGCCCGACAGAGCCCGACAGAGCCCGACAGAGCCCGACAGAGCCCGACAGGGCCCAGTAGAGCCCGACAGAGCCCGACAGAGCCCGAAAGAGCCCGACAGAGCGCGACAGGGCCCGACAGGGCCCAGTAGAGCCCGACAGAGCCCGACAGAGCCCGACAGAGCCCGACAGAGCCCGACAGGGCCCAGTAGAGCCCGACAGAGCCCGACAGGGCCCGACAGAGCCCGACAGGGCCCGACAGGGCCCGACAGAGCTCGACAGAGCCCGACAGGGCCCGACAGAGCCCGACAGAGCCCGACAGGGCCCGACAGAGCCCGACAGAGCCCGACAGAGCGCAGTAGAGCCCGACAGAGCCCGACAGAGCCCGACAGGGCCCGACAGAGCCCGACAGAGCCCGACAGAGCCCAGTAGAGCCCGACAGAGTCCGACAGAGCCCAGCAGAGCCCGACAGGGCCCGACAGGGCCCGACAGAGCCCGAGAGAGCCCGACAGGGCCCAGTACAGCCCGACAGGGCACGACAGAGCCCGACAGAGCCCGACAGAGCCCGACAGAGCCCGACAGAGCCCGACAGGGCCCGACAGAGCCCGACAGAGCCCGACAGGGCCCGACAGGGCCCAGTAGAGCCCGACAGAGCCCGAGACAGCCCGACAGGGCCCGACAGGGCCCGACAGAGCCCGACAGAGCCCGACAGGGCCCGACAGAGCCCGACAGAGCCCGACAGAGCCCGACAGAGCCCGACAGGGCCCAGTAGAGCCCGACAGAGCCCGACAGAGCCCGACAGAGCCCGACAGAGCCCGACAGGGCCCGACAGGGCCCGACAGGGCCCAGTAGAGCCCGACAGAGCCCGACAAAGCCCGACAGGGCCCGACAGGGCCCAGTAGAGCCCGACAGAGCCGGACAGAGCCCGACAGAGCCCGACAGAGCCCGACAGAGCCCGACAGGGCCCGACAGAGCCCGACAGAGCCCAGTAGAGCCCGACAGAGCCCGACAGAGCCCGACAGGGCCCGACAGAGCCCGACAGAGCCCGACAGGGCCCGACAGGGCCCGACAGGGCCCAGTAGAGCCCGACAGAGCCCGACACAACCCGACAGAGCCCGACAGGGCCCAGTAGAGCCCGACAGAGCCGGACAGAGCCCGACAGAGCCCGACAGAGCCCGACAGAGCCCGACAGGGCCCGACAGAGCCCGACAGAGCCCGACAGAGCCCAGTAGAGCCCGACAGAGCCCGACAGGGCCCGACAGAGCCCGACAGAGCCCGACAGAGCCCGACAGAGCCCGACAGGGCCTGACACGGCCCGACAGAGCCCGACAGAGCCCAGTAGAGCCCGACAGAGCCCAACAGAGCCCGACAGGGCCCGACAGGGCCCGACAGGGCCCGACAGAGCCCAGTAGAGCCCGACAGAGCCCGACAGAGCCCGACAGAGCCCAGTAGAGGACAGTAGAGCCCGACAGAGCCCAGTAGAGCCCGACAGAGCCCGACTGAGCCTGACAGAGCCCGACAGGGCCCGACAGGGCCCGACAGAGCCCGACAGAGCGCAGTAGAGCCCGACAGAGCCCGACAGAGCCCGACAGAGCCCGACAGAGCCCGACAGGGCCCGACAGAGCCCGACAGAGCCCGACAGGGCCCGACAGGGCCCAGTAGAGCCCGACAGAGTCCGACAGAGCCCAGCAGAGCCCGACAGGGCCCGACAGAGCCCGACAGGGCCCAGTAGAGCCCGACAGAGCCCGACAGAGCCCGACAGAGCCCGACAGGGCCCGACAGGGCCCAGTAGAGCCCGACAGAGCCCGAGACAGCCCGACAGGGCCCGACAGGTCCCGACAGAGCCCGACAGGGCCCGACAGGGCCCGACAGAGCCCAGTAGAGCCCGACAGAGCCCGACAGAGCCCGACAGGGCCCAGTAGAGCCCGACAGAGCCCGACAGAGCCCGACAGAGCCCGACAGAGCCCGACAGAGCCCGACAGGGCCCAGTAGAGCCCGACAGAGCCCGACAGAGCCCGAAAGAGCCCGACAGAGCGCGACAGGGCCCGACAGGGCCCAGTAGAGCCCGACAGAGCCCGACAGAGCCCGACAGAGCCCGACAGAGCCCGACAGGGCCCAGTAGAGCCCGACAGAGCCCGACAGGGCCCGACAGAGCCCGACAGGGCCCGACAGGGCCCGACAGAGCTCGACAGAGCCCGACAGGGCCCGACAGAGCCCGACAGAGCCCGACAGGGCCCGACAGAGCCCGACAGAGCCCGACAGAGCGCAGTAGAGCCCGACAGAGCCCGACAGAGCCCGACAGGGCCCGACAGAGCCCGACAGAGCCCGACAGAGCCCAGTAGAGCCCGACAGAGTCCGACAGAGCCCAGCAGAGCCCGACAGGGCCCGACAGGGCCCGACAGAGCCCGAGAGAGCCCGACAGGGCCCAGTACAGCCCGACAGGGCACGACAGAGCCCGACAGAGCCCGACAGAGCCCGACAGAGCCCGACAGGGCCCGACAGAGCCCGACAGAGCCCGACAGGGCCCGACAGGGCCCAGTAGAGCCCGACAGAGCCCGAGACAGCCCGACAGGGCCCGACAGGGCCCGACAGAGCCCGACAGAGCCCGACAGGGCCCGACAGAGCCCGACAGAGCCCGACAGAGCCCGACAGAGCCCGACAGGGCCCAGTAGAGCCCGACAGAGCCCGACAGAGCCCGACAGAGCCCGACAGAGCCCGACAGGGCCCGACAGGGCCCGACAGAGCCCGACAGAGCCCGACAGGGCCCAGTAGAGCCCGACAGAGCCCGACAGAGCCCGACAGGGCCCGACAGGGCTCGACAGGGCCCGACAGGGCCCAGTAGAGCCCGACAGAGCCCGAGACGGCCCGACAGGGCCCGACAGGGCCCGACAGGGCCCGACAGAGCCCGACAGGGCCCGACAGAGCCCAGTAGAGCCCGACAGAGCCCGACAGAGCCCGACAGAGCCCGACAGAACCCGAGAGAGCCCGACAGAGCCCAGTAGAGCCCGACAGAGCCCGATAGAGCCCGACAGAGCCCGACAGAGCCCGACAGGGCCCGACAGAGCCCGACAGAGCCCGACAGAGCCCGACAGGGCCTGACAGGGCCCGACAGAGCCCGACAGAGCCCAGTAGAGCCCAGTAGAGCCCGACAGAGCCCGACAGAGCCCGACAGGGCCCGACAGAGCCCGACAGGGCCCAGTAGAGCCCGACAGAGCCCGACAGAGCCCGACAGAGCCCGACAGGGCCCAGTAGAGGACAGTAGAGCCCGACAGAGCCCAGTAGAGCCCGACAGAGCCCGACAGAGCCCGACAGGGCCCGACAGAGCCCGACAGAGCGCAGTAGAGCCCGACAGAGCCCGACAGGGCCCGACAGGGCCCGACAGAGCCCGACAGAGCCCGACAGGGCCCGACAGAGCCCGACAGAGCCCGACAGAGCCCGACAGGGCCCAGTAGAGCCCGACAGAGTCCGACAGAGCCCAGCAGAGCCCGACAGGGCCCGACAGGGCCCGACAGAGCCCGACAGGGCCCAGTAGAGCCCGACAGAGCCCGACAGGGCCCGACAGAGCCCGACAGGGCCCGACAGGGCCCGACAGGGCCCAGTAGAGCCCGACACAGCCCGAGACAGCCCGACAGGGCCCGACAGGGCCCGACAGAGCCCGACAGAGCCCGACAGAGCCCGACAGGGCCCGACAGAGCCCAGTAGAGCCCGACAGAGCCCGACAGAGCCCGACAGAGCCCGACAGAGCCCGACAGAGCCCAGTAGAGCCCGACAGAGCCCGACAGAGCCCGACAGAGCCCGACAGGGCCCGACAGGGCCCAGTAGAGCCCGACAGAGCCCGACAGAGCCCGACAGAGCCCGACAGAGCCGGACAGAGCCCGACAGAGCCCGATAGGGCCCGACAGAGCCCGACAGAGCCCGACAGAGCCCGACAGGGCCCAGTAGAGCCCGACAGAGCCCGACAGAGCCCAACAGAGCCCGACAGGGCCCGACAGGGCCCGACAGAGCCCGACAGAGCCCGACAGAGCCCGACAGAGCCCGACAGGGCCCAGTAGAGCCCGACAGAGTCCGACAGAGCCCAGCAGAGCCCGACAGGGCCCGACAGGGCCCGACAGAGCCCGACAGAGCCCGACAGGGCCCAGTAGAGCCCGACAGAGCCCGACAGAGCCCGACAGAGCCCGACAGAGCCCGACAGAGCCCGACAGGGCCCGACAGGGCCCAGTAGAGCCCGACAGAGCCCGAGACAGCCCGACAGGGCCCGACAGGGCCCGACAGAGCCCGACAGAGCCCGACAGGGCCCGACAGAGCCCGACAGAGCCCAGTAGAGCCCGACAGAGCCCGACAGAGCCCGACAGAGCCCGACAGAGCCCGACAGAGCCCAGTAGAGCCCGACAGAGCCCGACAGAGCCCGACAGAGCCCGACAGAGCCCGACAGAGCCCGACAGGGCCCGAAAGGGCCCGACAGAGCCCAGTAGAGCCCGACAGAGCCCGACAGAGCCCGACAGAGCCCGACAGGGCCCGACAGGGCCCGACAGGGCCCAGTAGAGCCCGACAGAGCCCGACAGAGCCCGACAGAGCCCGACAGGGCCCAGTAGAGCCCGACAGAGCCCGACAGGGCCCGACAGGGCCCGACAGGGCCCAGTAGAGCCCGACAGAGCCCGACAGAGCCCGACAGAGCCCGACAGGGCCCGACAGGGCCCGACAGAGCTCGACAGAGCCCGACAGAGCTCGACAGAGCCCGACAGGGCCCGACAGAGCCCGACAGAGCCCGACAGAGCCCGACAGGGCCCGACAGGGCCCAGTAGAGCCCGACAGAGCCCAGTAGAGCCCGACAGAGCCCGAGACAGCCCGACAGGGCCCGACAGGACCCGACAGGGCCCGACAGAGCCCGACAGAGCCCAGTAGAGCCCGACAGAGCCCGACAGAGCCCGACAGAGCCCGACAGAACCCGACAGAGCCCGACAGAGCCCGATAGAGCCCGACAGAGCCCGACAGGGCCCGACAGGGCCCGACAGGGCCCAGTAGAGCCCGACAGAGCCCGACAGAGCCCGACAGAGCCCGACAGAGCCCGACAGGGCCCGACAGGGCCCAGTAGAGCCCGACAGAGCCCGACAGAGCCCGGCAGAGCCCGACAGGGCCCGACAGAGCCCGACAGGGCCCAGTAGAGCCCGACAGAGCCCGACGGAGCCTGACAGAGCCCGACAGGGCCCGACAGGGCCCGACAGGGCCCGACAGAGCCCGAAAGAGCCCGACAGAGCCCGACAGAGCCCGACAGGGCCCGACAGGGCCCAGTAGAGCCCGACAGAGCCCGACAGGGCCCGACAGGGCCCAGTAGAGCCCGACAGAGCCCGACAGAGCCCGACAGAACCCGACAGAGCCCGACAGAGCCCGACAGAGCCCGACAGAGCCCGACAGGGCCCGACAGGGCCCAGTAGAGCCCGAAAGAGCCCGACAGAGCCCGACAGAGCCCGACAGGGCCCGACAGAGCTCGACAGAGCCCGACAGGGCCCGACAGAGCCCGACAGAGCCCGACAGAGCCCGACAGAGCCCGACAGGGCCCGACAGAGCTCGACAGAGCCCGACAGGGCCCGACAGGGCCCGACAGGGCCCAGTAGAGCCCGACAGGGCCCGACAGAGCCCGACAGGGCCCGACAGGGCCCGACAGAGCCCGACAGAGCCCGACAGAGCCCGACAGGGCCCGACAGAGCCCGACAGGGCCCGACAGAGCCCAGTAGAGCCCGACAGAGCCCGACAGAGCCCGACAGGGCCCGACAGGGCCCGACAGGGCCCGACAGGGCCCAGTAGAGCCCGACAGAGGCCGACAGAGCCCGACAGAGCCCGACAGGGCCCAGTAGAGCCCGACAGAGCCCGACAGAGCCCGACAGAGCCCGACAGAACCCGACAGAGCCCGACAGAGCCCGACAGGTCCCGACAGAGCCCGACAGAGCCCGACAGGGCCCGACAGGGCCCAGTAGAGCCCGACAGAGCCCGACAGAGCCCGACAGGGCCCGACAGGGCCCGACAGAGCCCGACAGAGCCCGACAGGGCCCAGTAGAGCCCGACAGAGCCCGACAGAGCCCGACAGAGCCCGACAGGGCCCGACAGGGCCCAGTAGAGCCCGACAGAGCCCGACGGAGCCCGACAGAGCCCGACAGAGCCCGACAGGGCGCGACAGGGCCCGACAGAGCACGACAGGGCCCGACAGAGCCCGACAGAGCCCGACAGAGCCCAGTAGAGCCCGACAGAGCCCGACAGAGCCCGACAGGGCCCGACAGGGCCCGACAGGGCCCGACAGAGCCTGACAGGGCCCGACAGAGCCCGACAGAGCCCAGTAGAGCCCGACAGAGCCCGACAGAGCCCGACAGAGCCCGACAGGGCCCGACAGAGCCCGACAGAGCCCAGTAGAGCCCGACAGAGCCCGACAGAGCCCGACAGAGCCCGACAGGGCCCAGTAGAGGACAGTAGAACCCGACAGAGCCCAGTAGAGCCCGACAGAGCCCGACAGAGCCCGACAGAGCCTGACAGAGCCCGACAGAGCCCGACAGAGCGCAGTAGAGCCCGACAGAGCCCGACAGAGCCCGACAGGGCCCGACAGGGCCCGACAGGGCCCGACAGGGCCCGACAGAGCCCGACAGGGCCCGACAGAGCCCGACAGAGCCCGACAGAGCCCGACAGGGCCCAGTAGAGCCCGACAGAGTCCGACAGAGCCCGACAGAGCCCGACAGGGCCCGACAGGGCCCGACAGAGCCCGACAGAGCCCGACAGGGCCCAGGAGAGCCCGACAGAGCCCGACAGAGCCCGACAGAGCCCGACAGGGCCCAGTAGAGCCCGACAGAGCCCGACAGAGCCCGACAGAGCCCGACAGGGCCCGACAGGGCCCGACAGAGCCCGACAGGGCCCGACAGGGCCCAGTAGAGCCCGACAGAGCCCGAGACAGCCCGACAGGGCCCGACAGGGCCCAGTAGAGCCCGACAGAGCCCGACAGAGCCCGACAGAGCCCGACAGAGCCCGACAGAGCCCAGTAGAGCCCGACAGAGCCCGATAGAGCCCGACAGGGCCCGACAGGGCCCGACAGGGCCCAGTAGAGCCCGACAGAGCCCGACAGAGCCCGACAGAGCCCGACAGAGCCCGACAGGGCCCAGTAGAGCCCGACAGAGCCCGACAGAGCCCGACAGAGCCCGACAGAGCCCGACAGGGCCCGACAGGGCCCAGTAGAGCCCGACAGAGCCCGACAGAGCCCGACAGAGCCCGACAGGGCCCGACAGGGCCCGACAGGGCCCAGTAGAGCCCGACAGAGCCCGACAGAGCCCAACAGGGCCCGACAGAGCCCGACAGAGCCCGACAGAGCCCGACAGGCCCAGTAGAGCCCGACAGAGCCCGAGACAACCCGACAGGGCCCGACAGGGCCCGACAGAGCCCGACAGAGCCCGACAGGGCCCGACAGAGCCCGACAGAGCCCAGTAGAGCCCGACAGAGCCCGACAGAGCCCGACAGAGCCCGACAGAGCCCGACAGAACCCGACAGAGCCCGACAGAACCCGACAGAGCCCGACAGAACCCGACAGGGCCCGATAGAGCCCGACAGAGCCCGATAGAGCCCGACAGAGCCCGACAGAGCCCGACAGAGCCCGACAGGCCCGACAGGGCCGAGTAGAGCCCGACAGAGCCCGACAGAGCCCGACAGAGCCCGACAGGGCCCGACAGGGCCCGACAGGGCCCAGTAGAGCCCGATAGAGCCGGACAGAGCCCGACAGAGCCCGACAGGGCCCGACAGGGCCCGACAGAGCCCGACAGAGCCCGACAGGGCCCAGTAGAGCCCGACAGAGCCCGACAGAGCCCGAAAGAGCCCGACAGAGGCCGAAAGAGCCCGACAGATCCCAGTAGAGCCCGACAGAGCCCGACAGAGCCCGACAGAGCCCGACAGAGCCCCCGACAGAGCCCAGTAGAGCCCGACAGAGCCCGACAGAGCCCGACAGGGCCCGACAGGGCCCAGTAGAGCCCGACAGAGCTTGATAGAGCCCGACAGAGCCCTACAGAACCCGACAGAGCCCGACAGAGCTTGACAGAGCCCGACAGGGCCCGACAGGGCCCGACAGGGCCCGACAGAGCCGACAGAGCCCGACAGGGCCCAGTACAGCCCGACAGAGCCCGACAGAGCCCGACAGAGCCCGACAGAGCCCGACAGAGCCCAGTAGAGCCCGACAGAGCCCGACAGAGCCCGACAGAGCCCGACAGGGCCCGACAGGCCCGACATGGCCCAGTAGAGCCCGACAGAGCCCGACAGAGCCCGACAGAGCCCGACAGGGCCCGACAGGGCCCGACAGAGCCCGACAGAGCCCGACAGAGCCCGACAGGGCCCAGTAGAGCCCGACAGAGCCCGACAGAGCCCGACAGGGCCCGACAGGGCCCGACAGGGCCCAGTAGAGCCCGACAGAGCCCGACAGAGCCCGACCGAGCCCGACAGAGCCCGACAGAGCCCGACAGGGCCCAGTAGAGCCCGACAGAGCCCGACGGAGCCCGACAGAGCCCGACAGAGCCCGACAGAGCCCGACAGGGCCCGACAGAGCCCGACAGGGCCCGACAGAGCCCGACAGGGCCCGACAGAGCCCAGTAGAGCCCGACAGAGCCCGACAGAGCCCGACAGGGCCCGACAGAGCCCGACAGGGCCCGACAGGGCCCGACAGAGCCCAGTAGAGCCCGACAGAGCCCGACAGAGCCCGACAGGGCCCGACAAGGCCCGACAGGGCCCAGTAGAGCCCGACAGGGCCCGACAGAGCCCGACAGAGCCCGACAGGGCCCAGTAGAGGACAGTAGAGCCCGACAGAGCCCAGTAGAGCCCGACAGAGCCCGACAGAGCCCGACAGAGCCCGACAGAGCCCGACAGGGCCCGACAGGGCCCAGTAGAGCCCGACAGAGCCCGACAGAGCCCGACAGAACCCGACAGAGCCCGACAGGGCCCGACAGAGCCCGACAGAGCCCGACAGAGCCCGACAGGGCCCGACAGGGCCCAGTAGAGCCCGACAGAGCCCGACAGAGCCCGACAGAGCCCGACAGGGCCCAGTAGAGCCCGACAGAGCCCGACAGAGCCCGACAGAACCCGACAGAGCCCGACAGAGCCCGACAGATCCCGACAGGGCCCGACAGGGCCCGACAGGGCCCGACAGGGCCAGTAGAGCCCGACAGAGCCCGACAGAGCCCGACAGGGCCCGACAGGGCCCGACAGGGCCCGACAGAGCCCGACAGGGCCCGACAGGGCCCAGTAGAGCCCGACAGAGCCCGACAGAGCCCGACAGGGCCCGACAGGGCCCAGTAGAGCCCGACAGAGCCCGACGGAGCCCGACAGAGCCCGACAGGGCCCAGTAGAGCCCGACAGAGCCGGACAGAGCCCGACAGAGCCCGACAGAGCCCTACAGAGCCCGACAGGGCCCAGTAGAGCCCGACAGAGCCCGACAGAGCCCGACAGAGCCCGACAGAGCCCGACAGGGCCCAGTAGAGCCCGACAGAGCCCGACAGAGCCCGACAGGGCCCGACAGGGCCCGACAGGGCCCAGTAGAGCCCGACAGAGCCGGACAGAGCCCGACAGAGCCCGACAGGGCCCGACAGGGCCCGACAGAGCCCGACAGAGCCCGACAGAGCCCAGTAGAGCCCGACAGAGCCCGACAGAGCCCGAAAGAGCCCGACAGAGCCCGACAGGGCCCGACAGGGCCCAGTAGAGCCCGACAGAGCCCGACAGAACCCGACAGAGCCCGACAGAGCCCGAGACAGCCCGACAGGGCCCGACAGGGCCCGACAGAGCCCGACAGAGCCCGACAGGGCCCGACAGGGCCCAGTAGAGCCCGACAGAGCCCGACAGGGCCCGACAGGGCCCGACAGAGCCCGAAAGAGCCCGACAGGGCCCGACAGGGCCCGACAGGGCCCGACAGAGCCCGACAGAGCCCGACAGAGCCCGACAGTACCCGACAGAGCCCGACAGAGCCCGACAGAGCCCGACAGAGCCCGACAGGGCCCGACAGAGCCCGACAGAACCCGACAGAGCCCGACAGAGCCCGACAGAGCCCAGTAGAGCCCGACAGAGCCCGACAGAGCCCGACAGAGCCCGACAGGGCCCGACAGGGCACAGTAGAGCCCGACAGAGCCCGATAGAGCCCGACAGAGCCCGACAGAACCCGACAGAGCCCGACAGAGCCCGACAGAGCCCGACAGGGCCCGACAGGGCCCGACAGGGCCCGACAGAGCCCGACAGAGCCCGACAGGGCCCGACAGGTCCCAGTACAGCCCGACAGATCCCGACAGAGCCCGACAGAGCCCGACAGGGCCCGACAGAGCCCGACAGAGCCCGACAGAGCCCAGTAGAGCCCGACAGAGCCCGACAGAGCCCGACAGAGCCCGACAGGGCCCGACAGGGCCCGACAGGGCCCAGTAGAGCCCGACAGAGCCCGACAGAGCCCGACAGAGCCCGACAGGGCCCAGTAGAGCCCGACAGAGCCCGACAGAGCCCGACAGAACCCGACAGAGCCCGACAGAGCCCGACAGAGCCCGACAGGGCCCAGTAGAGCCCGACAGAGCCCGACAGAGCCCGACAGAGCCCGACAGGGCCCGACAGGGCCCGACAGAGCCCGACAGAGCCCGACAGGGCCCAGTAGAGCCCGACAGAGCCCGACAGAGCCCGACAGAGCCCGACAGGGCCCGACAGGGCCCAGTAGAGCCGGACAGAGCCCGACGGAGCCCGACAGAGCCCGACAGAGCCCGACAGGGCGCGACAGGGCCCGACAGAGCCCGAGAGGGCCCGACAGAGCCCGACAGAGCCCGACAGAGCCCGACAGAGCCCAGTAGAGCCCGACAGAGCCCGACAGAGCCCGACAGGGCCCGACAGAGCCCGACAGAGCCCAGTAGAGCCCGACAGAGCCCGACAGAGCCCGACAGAGCCCGACAGGGCCCAGTAGAGGACAGTAGAGCCCGACAGAGCCCATTAGAGCCCGACAGAGCCCGACAGAGCCCGACAGAGCCTGACAGAGCCCGACAGGGCCCGACAGGGCCCGACAGAGCCCGACAGAGCCCGACAGAGCCCGACAGGGCCCAGTAGAGCCCGACAGAGCCCGACAGAGCCCGACAGGGCCCAGTAGAGCCCGACAGGGCCCGACAGAACCCGACAGAGCCCGACAGAGCCCGACAGAGCCCGACAGGGCCCGACAGGGCCCGACAGGGCCCAGTAGAGCCCGACAGGGCCCGACAGAGCCCGACAGGGCCCGACAGGGCCCGACAGAGCCCGAGAGAGCCCGACAGAGCCCGACAGAGCCCGACAGGGCCCGACAGAGCCCGACAGGGCCCGACAGAGCCCAGTAGAGCCCGACAGAGCCCGACAGAGCCCGACAGAGCCCGACAGGGCCCGACAGGGCCCGACAGGGCCCAGTAGAGCCCGACAGAGGCCGACAGAGCCCGACAGAGCCCGACAGGGCCCAGTAGAGCCCGACAGAGCCCGACAGAGCCCGACAGAGCCCGACAGAACCCGACAGAGCCCGACAGAGCCCGACAGGTCCCGACAGAGCCCGACAGAGCCCGACAGGGCCCGACAGGGCCCAGTAGAGCCCGACAGAGCCCGACAGAGCCCGACAGAGCCCGACAGGGCCCGACAGGGCCCGACAGGGCCCGACAGAGCCCGACAGAGCCCGACAGGGCCCAGTAGAGCCCGACAGAGCCCGACAGAGCCCGACAGAGCCCGACAGGGCCCGACAGGGCCCAGTAGAGCCCGACAGAGCCCGACGGAGCCCGACAGAGCCCGACAGAGCCCGACAGGGCGCGACAGGGCCCGACAGAGCACGACAGGGCCCGACAGAGCCCGACAGAGCCCGACAGAGCCCAGTAGAGCCCGACAGAGCCCGACAGAGCCCGACAGGGCCCGACAGGGCCCGACAGAGCCCGACAGAGCCTGACAGGGCCCGACAGAGCCCGACAGAGCCCAGTAGAGCCCGACAGAGCCCGACAGAGCCCGACAGAGCCCGACAGGGCCCGACAGAGCCCGACAGAGCCCAGTAGAGCCCGACAGAGCCCGACAGAGCCCGACAGAGCCCGACAGGGCCCAGTAGAGGACAGTAGAAACCGACAGAGCCCAGTAGAGCCCGACAGAGCCTGACAGAGCCCGACAGAGCCCGACAGAGCCCGACAGAGCCCGACAGAGCGCAGTAGAGCCCGACAGGGCCCGACAGAGCCCGACAGGGCCCGACAGAGCCCGACAGAGCCCGACAGAGCCCGACAGGGCCCAGTAGAGCCCGACAGAGTCCGACAGAGCCCGACAGAGCCCGACAGGGCCCGACAGGGCCCGACAGAGCCCGACAGAGCCCGACAGGGCCCAGGAGAGCCCGACAGAGCCCGACAGAGCCCGACAGAGCCCGACAGGGCCCAGTAGAGCCCGACAGAGCCCGACAGAGCCCGACAGAGCCCGACAGGGCCCGACAGGGCCCGACAGGGCCCGACAGAGCCCGACAGGGCCCGACAGGGCCCAGTAGAGCCCGACAGAGCCCGAGACAGCCCGACAGGGCCCGACAGGGCCCGACAGAGCCCGACAGAGCCCGACAGAGCCCGACAGGGCCCAGTAGAGCCCTACAGAGCCCGACAGAGCCCGACAGAGCCCGACAGAGCCCAGTAGAGCCCGACAGAGCCCGATAGAGCCCGACAGGGCCCGACAGGGCGCGACAGGGCCCAGTAGAGCCCGACAGAGCCCGACAGAGCCCGACAGAGCCCGACAGAGCCCGACAGAGCCCGACAGGGCCCAGTAGAGCCCGACAGAGCCCGACAGAGCCCGACAGAGCCCGACAGGGCCCGACAGGGCCCAGTAGAGCCCGACAGAGCCCGACAGAGCCCGACAGGGCCCGACAGAGCCCGACAGAGCCCGACAGAGCCCGACAGGGCCCAGTAGAGCCCGACAGAGCCCGAGACAGCCCGACAGGGCCCGACAGGGCCCGACAGAGCCCGACAGAGCCCGACAGGGCCCGACAGAGCCCGACAGAGCACAGTAGAGCCCGACAGAGCCCGACAGAGCCCGACAGAGCCCGACAGAACCCGACAGAGCCCGACAGAACCCGACAGAGCCCGACAGAACCCGACAGGGCCCGATAGAGCCCGACAGAGCCCGATAGAGCCCGACAGAGCCCGACAGAGCCCGACAGAGCCCGACAGGGCCCGACAGGGCCGAGTAGAGCCCGACAGAGCCCGACAGAGCCCGACAGAGCCCGACAGAGCCCGACAGGGCCCGACAGGGCCCAGTAGAGCCCGATAGAGCCGGACAGAGCCCGACAGAGCCCGACACGGCCCGACAGGGCCCGACAGAGCCCGACAGAGCCCGACAGGGCCCAGTAGAGCCCGACAGAGCCCGACAGAGCCCGAAAGAGCCCGACAGAGGCCGAAAGAGCCCGACAGATCCCAGTAGAGCCCGACAGAGCCCGACAGAGCCCGACAGAGCCCGACAGAGCCCAGTAGAGCCCGACAGAGCCCGACAGAGCCCGACAGAGCCCGACACGGCCCAGTAGAGCCCGACAGAGCTTGATAGAGCCCGACAGAGCCCGACAGAACCCGACAGAGCCCGACAGAGCTTGACAGAGCCCGACAGGGCCCGACAGGGCCCGACAGGGCCCGACAGAGCCCGACAGAGCCCGACAGGGCCCAGTACAGCCCGACAGAGCCCGACAGAGCCCGACAGAGCCCGACAGAGCCCGACAGAGCCCAGTAGAGCCCGACAGAGCCCGACAGAGCCCGACAGAGCCCGACAGGGCCCGACAGGGCCCGACATGGCCCAGTAGAGCCCGACAGAGCCCGACAGAGCCCGACAGAGCCCGACAGGGCCCAGTAGAGCCCGACAGAGCCCGACAGAGCCCGACAGGGCCCGACAGGGCCCGACAGAGCCCGACAGAGCCCGACAGGGCCCAGTAGAGCCCGACAGAGCCCGACAGAGCCCGACAGAGCCCGACAGGGCCCGACAGGGCCCGACAGGGCCCAGTAGAGCCCGACAGAGCCCGACAGAGCCCGAAAGAGCCCGACAGAGCCCGACAGAGCCCGACAGGGCCCAGTAGAGCCCAGTAGAGCCCGACGGAGCCCGACAGAGCCCGACAGAGCCCGACAGAGCCCGACAGAGCCCGACAGGGCCCGACAGAGCCCGACAGGGCCCGACAGAGCCCGACAGAGCCCGACAGAGCCCAGTAGAGCCCGACAGAGCCCGACAGAGCCCGACAGGGCCCGACAGAGCCCGACAGGGCCCGACAGGGCCCGACAGAGCCCAGTAGAGCCCGACAGAGCCCGACAGAGCCCGACAGAGCCCGACAGGGCCCGACAGGGCCCAGTAGAGCCCGACAGGGCCCGACAGAGCCCGACAGAGCCCGACAGGGCCCAGTAGAGGACAGTAGAGCCCGACAGAGCCCAGTAGAGCCCGACAGAGCCCGACAGAGCCCGACAGAGCCCGACAGAGCCCGACAGAGCCCGACAGGGCCCGACAGGGCCCAGTAGAGCCCGACAGAGCCCGACAGAGCCCGACAGAGCCCGACAGAACCCGACAGAGCCCGACAGAGCCCGACAGAGCCCGACAGGGCCCGACAGGGCCCGACAGGGCCCAGTAGAGCCCGACAGGGCCCGACAGAGCCCGACAGGGCCCGACAGGGCCCGACAGGGCCCAGTACAGCCCGACAGAGCCCGACAGAGCCCGACAGAGCCCGACAGGGCCCGACAGGGCCCGACAGAGCCCGACAGAGCCCAGTAGAGCCCGACAGAGCCCGACAGGGCCCGACAGGGCCCGACAGGGCCCAGTAAAGCCCGACAGAGCCCGACAGAGCCCAGTAGAGCCCGACAGAGCCCGACAGAGCCCGACAGGGCCCGACAGGGCCCAGTAGAGCCCGACAGAGCCCGACAGAGCCCGACAGGGCCCGACAGGGCCCGACAGGGCCCGACAGGGCCCAGCAGAGCCCGACAGAGCCCGACAGAGCCCGACAGAGCCCGACGGAGCCCGACGGAGCCCGACGGAGCCCGACAGGGCGCGACAGGGCCCGACAGAGCCCGACAGGGCCCGACAGAGCCCGACAGAGCCCGACCGAGCCCGACCGAGCCCGACAGGGCCCGACAGAGCCCGACAGAGCCCGACAGGGCCTGACAGGGCCCGACAGAGCCCGACAGAGCCCGACAGAGCCCGACAGAGCCCGACAGGGCCCGACAGAGCCCAGTAGAGCCCGAAAGAGCCCGACAGAGCCCGACAGAGCCCGACAGGGCCCAGTAGAGGACAGTAGAGCCCGACAGAGCCCAGTAGAGCCCGACAGAGCCCGACAGAGCCTGACAGAGCCCGACAGGGCCCGACAGAGCCCGACAGAGCCCGACAGAGCGCAGTAGAGCCCGACAGAGCCCGACAGAGCCCGACAGAGCCCGACAGGGCCCGACAGGGCCCGACAGGGCCCGACAGAGCCCGACAGGGCCCAGTAGAGCCCGACAGAGTCCGACAGAGCCCGACAGAGCCCGACAGGGCCCGACAGGGCCCGACAGGGCCCGACAGAGCCCGACAGGGCCCAGGAGAGCCCGACAGAGCCCGACAGAGCCCGACAGAGCCCGACAGGGCCCAGTAGAGCCCGACAGAGCCCGACACGGCCCGACAGGGCCCGACAGAGCCCGACAGAGCCCGACAGGGCCCGACAGGGCCCGACAGAGCCCGAAAGAACCCGACAGGGCCCGACAGAGCCCGACAGAGCCCGACAGAGCCCGACAGAACCCGACAGAGCCCGACAGAGCCCGACAGAGCCCGACAGAGACCGACAGGGCCCGACAGAGCCCGACAGAACCCGACAGAGCCCGACAGAGCCCAGTAGAGCCCGACAGAGCCCGACAGAGCCCGACAGAGCCCGACAGGGCCCAGTAGAGCCCGACAGAGCCCGACAGAGCCCGACAGAGCCCGACAGAACCCGACAGAGCCCGACAGAGCCCGACAGAGCCCGACAGGGCCCGACAGGGCCCGACAGGGCCCGACAGAGCCCGACAGAGCCCGACAGGGCCCGACAGGGCCCAGTACAGCCCGACAGAGCCCGACAGAGCCCGACAGAGCCCGACAGGGCCCGACAGAGCCCGACAGAGCCCGACAGAGCCCGACAGGGCCCGACAGGGCCCAGTAGAGCCCGACAGAGCCCGATAGAGCCCGACAGAGCCCGACAGAACCCGACAGAGCCCGACAGAGCCCGACAGAGCCCGACAGGGCCCGACAGGGCCCGACAGGGCCCGACAGAGCCCGACAGAGCCCGACAGGGCCCGACAGGGCCCAGTACAGCCCGACAGAGCCCGACAGAGCCCGACAGAGCCCGACAGGGCCCGACAGAGCCCGACAGAGCCCGACAGAGCCCAGTAGAGCCCGACAGAGCCCGACAGAGCCCGACAGGGCCCAGTAGAGCCCGACAGAGCCCGACAGAGCCCGACAGGGCCCGACAGGGCCCAGTAGAGCCCGACAGAGCCCGACAGAGCCCGACAGAGCCCGACAGAACCCGACAGAGCCCGACAGAGCCCGACAGATCCCGACAGGGCCCGACAGGGCCCGACAGGGCCCGACAGGGCCCAGTAGAGCCCGACAGAGCCCGACAGAGACCGACAGAGCCCGACAGGGCCCGACAGGGCCCGACAGAGCCCGACAGAGCCCGACAGGGCCCAGTAGAGCCCGACAGAGCCGGACAGAGCCCGACAGAGCCCGACAGAGCCCGACAGAGCCCGACAGGGCCCAGTAGAGCCCGACAGAGCCCGACAGAGCCCGACAGGGCCCGACAGGGCCCAGTAGAGCCCGACAGAGCCCGACAGAGCCCGACAGAGCCCGACAGAGCCCGACAGGGCCCGACAGGGCCCAGTAGAGCCCGACAGAGCCGGACAGAGCCCGACAGAGCCCGACAGGGCCCGACAGGGCCCGACAGAGCCCGACAGAGCCCGACAGAGCCCAGTAGAGCCCGACAGAGCCCGACAGAGCCCGAAAGAGCCCGACAGAGCCCGACAGGGCCCGACAGGGCCCAGTAGAGCCCGACAGAGCCCGACAGAGCCCGACAGAGCCCGACAGGGCCCGACAGGGCCCGACAGAGCCCGACAGGGCCCGACAGGGCCCGACAGGGCCCAGTAGTGCCCGACAGAGCCCGACAGGGCCCGACAGGGCCCGACAGAGCCCGAAAGAGCCCGACAGGGCCCGACAGGGCCCGACAGGGCCCGACAGAGCCCGACAGAGCCCGACAGAACCCGACAGAGCCCGACAGAGCCCGACAGAGCCCGACAGAGCCCGACAGGGCCCGACAGAGCCCGACAGAACCCGACAGAGCCCGACAGAGCCCAGTAGAGCCCGACAGAGCCCGACAGAGCCCGACAGAGCCCGACAGGGCCCAGTAGAGCCCGACAGAGCCCGATAGAGCCCGACAGAGCCCGACAGAACCCGACAGAGCCCGACAGAGCCCGACAGAGCCCGACAGGGCCCGACAGGGCCCGACAGGGCCCGACAGAGCCCAGTACAGCCCGACAGAGCCCGACAGAGCCCGACAGGGCCCGACAGGGCCCGACAGAGCCCGACAGAGCCCGACAGAGCCCAGTAGAGCCCGACAGAGCCCGACAGAGCCCGACAGAGCCCGACAGGGCCCGACAGGGCCCGACAGGGCCCAGTAGAGCCCGACAGAGCCCGACAGAGCCCGACAGAGCCCGACAGGGCCCAGTAGAGCCCGACAGAGCCCGACAGAGCCCGACAGAACCCGACAGAGCCCGACAGAGCCCGACAGATCCCGACAGGGCCCGACAGGGCCCGACAGGGCCCAGTAGAGCCCGACAGAGCCCGACAGAGCCCGACAGAGCCCGACAGGGCCCGACAGGGCCCGACAGGGCCCGACAGAGCCCGACAGGGCCCAGTAGAGCCCGACAGAGCCCGACAGAGCCCGACAGAGCCCGACAGGGCCCGACAGGGCCCAGTAGAGCCCGACAGAGCGCGACGGAGCCCGACAGAGCCCGACAGAGCCCGACAGGGCGCAACAGGGCCCGACAGAGCCCGACAGGGCCCGACAGAGCCCGACAGAGCCCGACAGAGCCCGACAGGGCCCAACAGAGCCCGACAGAGCCCGACAGAGCCCAGTAGAGCCCGACAGAGCCCGACAGAGCCCGACAGAGCCCGACAGGGCCTGACAGGGCCCGACAGGGCCCAGTAGAGCCCGACAGAGGCCGACAGAGCCCGACAGAGCCCGACAGGGCCCAGTAGAGCCCGACAGAGCCCGACAGAGCCCGACAGAACCCGACAGAGCCCGACAGAGCCCGACAGGTCCCGACAGAGCCCGACAGAGCCCGACAGGGCCCGACAGGGCCTAGTAGAGCCCGACAGAGCCCGACAGAGCCCGACAGAGCCCGACAGGGCCCGACAGGGCCCGACAGGGCCCGACAGAGCCCGACAGGGCCCAGTAGAGCCCGACAGAGCCCGACAGAGCCCGACAGAGCCCGACAGGACCCGACAGGGCCCAGTAGAGCCCGACAGAGCCCGACGCAGCCCGACAGAGCCCGACAGAGCCCGACAGGGCGCGACAGGGCCCGACAGAGCACGACAGGGCCCGACAGGGCCCAGTAGAGCCCGACAGAGTCCGACAGAGCCCGACAGAGCCCGACAGGGCACGACAGGGCCCGACAGGGCCCGACAGAGCCCGACAGGGCCCAGGAGAGCCCGACAGATCCCGACAGAGCCCGACAGAGCCCGACAGGGCCCAGTAGAGCCCGACAGAGCCCGACAGAGCCCGACAGAGCCCGACAGGGCCCGACAGGGACCGACAGGGCCCGACAGAGCCCGACAGGGCCCGACAGGGCCCAGTAGAGCCCGACAGAGCCCGAGACAGCCCGACAGGGCCCGACAGGGCCCGACAGAGCCCGACAGAGCCCGACAGGGCCCGACAGAGCCCGACAGAGCCCAGTAGAGCCCGACAGAGCCCGACAGAGCCCGACAGAGCCCGACAGAGCCCAGTAGAGCCCGACAGAGCCCGATAGAGCCCGACAGGGCCCGACAGGGCCCGACAGGGCCCAGTAGAGCCCGACAGAGCCCGACAGAGCCCGACAGAGCCCGACAGGGCCCAGTAGAGCCCGACAGAGCCCGACAGAGCCCGACAGAGCCCGACAGGGCCCGACAGGGCCCAGTAGAGCCCGACAGAGCCCGACAGAGCCCGACAGAGCCCGACAGGGCCCGACAGGGCCCGACAGGGCCCGACAGAGCCCGACAGGGCCCACTAGAGCCCGACAGAGCCCGACAGAGCCCGACAGGGCCCGACAGAGCCCGACAGAGCCCGACAGGGCCCAGTAGAGCCCGACAGAGCCCGAGACAGGCCGACAGGGCCCGACAGGCCCCGACAGAGCCCGACAGAGCCCGACAGGGCCCGACAGAGCCCGACAGAGCCCAGTAGAGCCCGACAGAGCCCGACAGAGTCGACAGAGCCCGACAGAGCCCGACAGAACCCGACAGAGCCCGACAGAACCCGACAGGGCCCGATAGAGCCCGACAGAGCCCGATAGAGCCCGACAGAGCCCGACAGAGCCCGACAGAGCCCGACAGGGCCCGACAGGGCCCAGTAGAGCCCGACAGAGCCCGACAGAGCCCGACAGAGCCCGACAGAGCCCGACAGGGCCCGACAGGGCCCGACAGGGCCCAGTAGAGCCCGATAGAGCCGGACAGAGCCCGACAGAGCCCGACAGGGCCCGACAGGGCCCGACAGAGCCCGACAGAGCCCGACAGGGCCCAGTAGAGCCCGACAGAGCCCGACAGAGCCCGACAGAGCCCGACAGAGCCCAGTAGAGCCCGACAGAGCCCGACGGAGCCCGACAGAGCCCGACAGAGCCCGACAGAGCCCGACAGGGCCCGACAGAGCCCGACAGGGCCCGACAGAGCCCGACAGAGCCCAGTAGAGCCCGACAGAGCCAGACAGAGCCCGACAGGGCCCGACAGAGCCCGACAGGGCCCGACAGGGCCCGACAGAGCCCAGTAGAGCCCGACAGAGCCCGACAGAGCCCGACAGAGCCCGACAGGGCCCGACAGAGCCCGACAGAGCCCAGTAGAGCCCGACAGAGCCCGACAGAGCCCGACAGAGCCCGACAGAGCCCGACAGGGCCCAGTAGAGGACAGTAGAGCCCGACAGAGCCCAGTAGAGCCCGACAGAGCCCGACAGAGCCCGACAGAGCCTGACAGAGCCTGACAGAGCCCGACAGGGCCCGACAGGGCCCGACAGGGCCCAGTAGAGCCCGACAGAGCCCGACAGAGCCCGACAGAACCCGACAGAGCCCGACAGAGCCCGACAGAGCCCGACAGGGCCCGACAGGGCCCGACAGAGCCCGACAGGGCCCGACAGGGCCCAGTAGAGCCCGACAGGGCCCGACAGAGCCCGACAGGGCCCGACAGGGCCCGACAGGGCCCAGTACAGCCCGACAGAGCCCGACAGAGCCCGACAGGGCCCGACAGGGCCCGACAGAGCCCGACAGAGCCCAGTAGAGCCCGACAGAGCCCGACAGGGCCCAGTAAAGCCCGACAGAGCCCGACAGAGCCCAGTAGAGCCCGACAGAGCCCGACAGAGCCCGACAGAGCCCGACAGGGCCCGACAGGGCCCAGTAGAGCCCGACAGAGCCCGACAGAGCCCGACAGGGCCCGACAGGGCCCGACAGAGCCCGAAAGAGCCCGACAGGGCCCGACAGGGCCCAGCAGAGCCCGACAGAGCCCGACAGAGCCCGACAGAGCCCGACGGAGCCCGACGGAGCCCGACAGAGCCCGACGGAGCCCGACAGGGCGCGACAGGGCCCGACAGAGCCCGACAGGGCCCGACAGAGCCCGACAGAGCCCGACAGAGCCCGACAGAGCCCGACAGGGCCCGACAGAGCCCGACAGAGCCCGACAGGGCCTGACAGGGCCCGACAGAGCCCGACAGAGCCCGACAGAGCCCGACAGGGCCCGACAGAGCCCGACAGAGCCCGACAGAGCCCGACAGGGCCTGACAGGGCCCGACAGAGCCCGACAGAGCCCAGTAGAGCCCGACAGAGCCCGACAGAGCCCGACAGGGCCCGACAGGGCCCAGTAGAGGACAGTAGAGCCCGACAGAGCCCAGTAGAGCCCGACAGAGCCCGACAGAGCCTGACAGAGCCCGACAGGGCCCGACAGAGCCCGACAGAGCCCGACAGAGCGCAGTAGAGCCCGACAGAGCCCGACAGAGCCCGACAGAGCCCGACAGAGCCCGACAGGGCCCGACAGGGCCCGACAGAGCCCGACAGGGCCCAGTAGAGCCCGAGAGAGTCCGACAGAGCCCGACAGAGCCCGACAGGGCCCGACAGGGCCCGACAGGGCCCGACAGAGGCCGACAGGGCCCAGGAGAGCCCGACAGAGCCCGACAGAGCCCGACAGAGCCCGACAGGGCCCAGTAGAGCCCGACAGAGCCTGACAGAGCCCGACAGAGCCCGACAGGGCCCGACAGGGCCCGACAGAGCCCGACAGAGCCCGACAGAGAACGACAGGGCCCGACAGAGCCCGACAGAGCCCGACAGGGCCCGACAGAGCCCAGTAGAGCCCGACAGAGCCCGACAGAGCCCGACAGAGCCCGACAGAGCCCGACAGAGCCCGACAGGGCCCGACAGAGCCCGACAGGGCCCGACAGAGCCCGACAGAGCCCAGTAGAGCCCGACAGAGCCCGACAGAGCCCGACAGAGCCCGACAGAGCCCGACAGGGCCCGACAGGGCCCAGTAGAGCCCGACAGAGCCCGACGGAGCCCGACAGAGCCCGACAGAGCCCGACAGGGCGCGACAGGGCCCGACAGAGCACGACAGGGCCCGACAGAGCCCGACAGAGCCCGACAGAGCCCAGTAGAGCCCGACAGAGCCCGACAGAGCCCGACAGAGCCCGACAGGGCCTGACAGGGCCCGACAGAGCCCGACAGAGCCCAGTAGAGCCCGACAGAGCCCGACAGAGCCCGACAGAGCCCGACAGGGCCCGACAGAGCCCGACAGAGCCCAGTAGAGCCCGACAGAGCCCGACCGAGCCCGACAGAGCCCGACAGGGCCCAGTAGAGGACAGTAGAGCCCGACAGAGCCCAGTAGAGCCCGACAGAGCCCGACAGAGCCCGACAGAGCCTGACAGAGCCCGACAGGGCCCGACAGAGCCCGACAGAGCCCGACAGAGTGCAGTAGAGCCCGACAGAGCCCGACAGAGCCCGACAGGGCCCAGTATAGCCCGACAGAGTCCGACAGAGCCCGACAGAGCCCGACAGGGCCCGACAGGGCCCGACAGGGCCCGACAGGCCCCAGGAGAGCCCGACAGATCCCGACAGAGCCCGACAGAGCCCGACAGGGCCCAGTAGAGCCCGACAGAGCCCGACAGAGCCCGACAGAGCCCGACAGGGCCCGACAGGGACCGACAGGGCCCGACAGAGCCCGACAGGGCCCGACAGGGCCCAGTAGAGCCCGACAGAGCCCGAGACAGCCCGACAGGGCCCGACAGGGCCCGACAGAGCCCGACAGAGCCCGACAGGGCCCGACAGAGCCCGACAGAGCCCAGTAGAGCCCGACAGAGCCCGACAGAGCCCGACAGAGCCCGACAGAGCCCGACAGAGCCCAGTAGAGCCCGACAGAGCCCGATAGAGCCCGACAGGGCCCGACAGGGCCCGACAGGGCCCAGTAGAGCCCGACAGAGCCCGACAGAGCCCGACAGAGCCCGACAGAGCCCGACAGGGCCCAGTAGAGCCCGACAGAGCCCGACAGGGCCCGACAGGGCCCAGTAGAGCCCGACAGAGCCCGACAGAGCCCAACAGAGCCCGACAGGGCCCGACAGGGCCCGACAGGGCCCGACAGAGCCCGACAGGGCCCACTAGAGCCCGACAGAGCCCGACAGGGCCCGACAGGGCTCGACAGAGCCCGACAGAGCCCGACAGGGCCCAGTAGAGCCCGACAGAGCCCGAGACAGGCCGACAGGGCCCGACAGGCCCCGACAGAGCCCGACAGAGCCCGACAGGGCCCGACAGAGCCCGACAGAGCCCAGTAGAGCCCGACAGAGCCCGACAGAGCCCGACAGAGCCCGACAGAACCCGACAGAGTCCGACAGAACCCGACAGGGCCCGATAGAGCCCGACAGAGCCCGATAGAGCCCGACAGAGCCCGACAGAGCCCGACAGAGCCCGACAGGGCCCGACAGGGCCCAGTAGAGCCCGACAGAGCCCGACAGAGCCCGACAGAGCCCGACAGAGCCCGACAGGGCCCGACAGAGCCCGACAGGGCCCAGTAGAGCCCGATAGAGCCGGACAGAGCCCGACAGAGCCCGACAGGGCCCGACAGGGCCCGACAGAGCCCGACAGAGCCCGACAGGGCCCAGTAGAGCCCGACAGAGCCCGACAGAGCCCGACAGAGCCCGACAGAGCCCAGTAGAGCCCGACAGAGCCCGACGGAGCCCGACAGAGCCCGACAGAGCCCGACAGAGCCCGACAGGGCCCGACAGAGCCCGACAGGGCCCGACAGAGCCCGACAGAGCCCAGTAGAGCCCGACAGAGCCAGACAGAGCCCGACAGGGCCCGACAGAGCCCGACAGGGCCCGACAGGGCCCGACAGAGCCCAGTAGAGCCCGACAGAGCCCGACAGAGCCCGACAGAGCCCGACAGGGCCCGACAGAGCCCGACAGAGCCCAGTAGAGCCCGACAGAGCCCGACAGAGCCCGACAGAGCCCGACAGGGCCCAGTAGAGGACAGTAGAGCCCGACAGAGCCCAGTAGAGCCCGACAGAGCCCGACAGAGCCCGACAGAGCCTGACAGAGCCTGACAGAGCCCGACAGGGCCCGACAGGGCCCGACAGGGCCCAGTAGAGCCCGACAGAGCCCGACAGAGCCCGGCAGAACCCGACAGAGCCCGACAGGGCCCGACAGGGCCCGACAGAGCCCGACAGAGCCCGACAGGGCCCGACAGGGCCCAGTAGAGCCCGACAGGGCCCGACAGAGCCCGACAGGGCCCGACAGGGCCCGACAGGGCCCAGTACAGCCCGACAGAGCCCGACAGAGCCCGACAGGGCCCGACAGGGCCCGACAGAGCCCGACAGAGCCCAGTAGAGCCCGACAGAGCCCGACAGGGCCCGACAGGGCCCGACAGGGCCCAGTAAAGCCCGACAGAGCCCGACAGAGCCCAGTAGAGCCCGACAGAGCCCGACAGAGCCCGACAGAGCCCGACAGAGCCCGACAGGGCCCAGTAGAGCCCGACAGAGCCCGACAGAGCCCGACAGGGCCCGACAGGGCCCGACAGGGCCCGAAAGAGCCCGACAGAGCCCGACAGGGCCCAGCAGAGCCCGACAGAGCCCGACAGAGCCCGACAGAGCCCGACGGAGCCCGACGGAGCCCGACAGAGCCCGACGGAGCCCGACAGGGCGCGACAGGGCCCAACAGAGCCCGACAGGGCCCGACAGAGCCCGACAGAGCCCGACAGAGCCCGACAGAGCCCGACAGGGCCCGACAGAGCCCGACAGAGCCCGACAGGGCCTGACAGGGCCCGACAGAGCCCGACAGAGCCCGACAGAGCCCGACAGGGCCCGACAGAGCCCGACAGAGCCCAGTAGAGCCCGAAAGAGCCCGACAGAGCCCGACAGAGCCCGACAGGGCCCAGTAGAGGACAGTAGAGCCCGACAGAGCCCAGTAGAGCCCGACAGAGCCCGACAGAGCCTGACAGAGCCCGACAGGGCCCGACAGAGCCCGACAGATCCCGACAGAGCGCAGTAGAGCCCGACAGAGCCCGACAGAGCCCGACAGAGCCCGACAGAGCCCGACAGGGCCCGACAGGGCCCGACAGAGCCCGACAGGGCCCAGTAGAGCCCGACAGAGTCCGACAGAGCCCGACAGAGCCCGACAGGGCCCGACAGGGCCCGACAGAGCCCGACAGAGGCCGACAGGGCCCAGGAGAGCCCGACAGAGCCCGACAGAGCCCGACAGAGCCCGACAGAGCCCGACAGGGCCCAGTAGAGCCCGACAGAGCCTGACAGAGCCCGACAGAGCCCGACAGGGCCCGACAGGGCCCGACAGAGCCCGACAGAGCCCGACAGAGAACGACAGGGCCCGACAGAGCCCGACAGAGCCCGACAGGGCCCGACAGAGCCCAGTAGAGCCCGACAGAGCCCGACAGAGCCCGACAGAGCCCGACAGAGCCCGACAGGGCCCGACAGAGCCCGACAGGGCCCGACAGAGCCCGACAGAGCCCAGTAGAGCCCGACAGAGCCCGACAGAGCCCGACAGAGCCCGACAGAACCCGACAGAGCCCGACAGAGCCCAGTAGAGCCCGACAGAGCCCGACAGGGCCCGACAGGGCCCGACAGGGCCCAGTAGAGCCCGACAGAGCCCGACAGAGCCCGACAGAGCCCGACAGGGCCCGACAGGGCCCGACAGGGCCCAGTAGAGCCCGACAGAGCCGGACAGAGCCCGACAGAGCCCGACAGGGCCCGACAGGGCCCGACAGGGCCCGACAGGGCCCAGTAGAGCCCGACAGAGCCCGACAGAGCCCGAAAGAGCCCGACAGAGCCCGACAGGGCCCGACAGGGCCCAGTAGAGCCCGACAGAGCCCGACAGAGCCCGACAGAGCCCGACAGGGCCCGACAGGGCCCGACAGGGCCCAGTAGAGCCCGACAGAGCCCGACAGAGCCCGACAGGGCCCGACAGGGCCCGATGGGGCCCGACGGGGCCCGACAGAGCCCGAAAGAGCCCGACAGGGCAAGACAGGGCCCGACAGAGCCCAGTAGAGCCCGACAGAGCCCGACAGAGCCCGACAGAGCCCGACAGAGCCCGATAGAGCCCGACAGAGCCCGACAGGGCCCGACAGAGCCCGACAGAGCCCGACAGAGCCCGACAGAGCCCGACAGGGCCCGACAGGGCCCAGTAGAGCCCGACAGAGCCCGATAGAGCCCGACAGAGCCCGACAGAACCCGACAGAGCCCGACAGAGCCCGACAGGGCCCGACAGGGCCCAGTACAGCCCGACAGAGCCCGACAGAGCCCGACAGGGCCCGACAGAGCCCGACAGAGCCCAGTAGAGCCCGACAGAGCCCGACAGAGCCCGACAGAGCCCGACAGGGCCCGACAGGGCCCAGTAGAGCCCGACAGAGCCTGACAGAGCCCGACAGAGCCCGACAGAGCCCGACAGGGCCCAGTAGAGCCCGACAGAGCCTGACAGAGCCCGACAGAGCCCGACAGAACCCGACAGAGCCCGACAGAGCCCGACAGATCCCGACAGGGCCCGACAGGGCCTGACAGAGTCCGACAGGGCCCGACAGGGCCCAGTAGAGCCCGACAGAGCCCGACAGAGCCCGACAGGGCCCGACAGGGCCCGACAGGGCCCGATAGGGCCCAGTAGAGCCCGACAGAGCCCGACAGGGCACGACAGAGCCCGATAGGGCCCAGTAGAGCCCGACAGGGCCCGACAGGGCCCGACAGAGCCCGATAGGGCCCAGTAGAGCCCGACAGAGCCCGACAGAGCCCGACAGGGCCCGATAGGGCCCAGTAGAGCCCGACAGAGCCCGACAGGGCACGACAGAGCCCGACAGATCCCGACAGGGCCCGACAGGGCCCGACAGAGCCCGACAGGGCCCGACAGAGCCCGACAGAGCCCGACAGGGCCCGACAGGGCCCAGTAGAGCCCGACAGAGCCCGACAGGGCCCGACAGATCCCGACAGGGCCCAGTAGAGCCCGACAGAGCCGGACAGAGCCCGACAGAGCCCGACAGGGCCCGACAGGGCCCGACAGGGCCCAGTAGAGCCCGACAGAGCCCGACAGAGCCCGAAAGAGCCCGACAGAGCCCGACAGGGCCCGACAGGGCCCAGTAGAGCCCGACAGAGCCCGACAGAGCCCGACAGAGCCCGACAGGGCCCGACAGGGCCCGACAGGGCCCGACAGAGCCCGACAGGGCCCGACAGGGCCCGACAGAACCCGACAGAGCCCGACAGAGCCCAGTAGAGCCCGACAGAGCCCGACAGAGCCCGACAGAGCCCGACAGGGCCCGACAGGGCCCGACAGGGCCCGACAGAACCCGACAGAGCCCGACAGAGCCCAGTAGAGCCCGACAGAGCCCGACAGAGCCCGACAGAGCCCGACAGAGCCCGACAGGGCCCGACAGGGCCCAGTAGAGCCCGACAGAGCCCGATAGAGCCCGACAGAGCCCGACAGAACCCGACAGAGCCCGACAGAGCCCGACAGGGCCCGACAGGGCCCGACAGGGCCCGACAGAGCCCGACAGAGCCCAGTACAGCCCGACAGAGCCCGACAGAGCCCGACAGAGCCCGACAGGGCCCGACAGAGCCCGACAGAGCCCAGTAGAGCCCGACAGAGCCCGACAGAGCCCGACAGGGCCCGACAGGGCCCGACAGGGCCCAGTAGAGCCCGACAGAGCCCGACAGAGCCCGACAGAGCCCGACAGAGCCCGACAGGGCCCAGTAGAGCCCGACAGAGCCTGACAGAGCCCGACAGAGCCCGACAGAGCCCGAAAGAACCCGACAGAGCCCGACAGATCCCGACAGGGCCCGACAGGGCCTGACAGAGCCCGACAGGGCCCGACAGGGCCCAGTAGAGCCCGACAGAGCCCGACAGAGCCCGACAGGGCCCGACAGGGCCCGACAGGGCCCAGTAGAGCCCGACAGAGCCCGACAGGGCCCGACAGGGCCCGACAGGGCCCAGTACAGCCCGACAGAGCCCGACAGAGCCCGACAGGGCCCGACAGGGCCCGACAGGGCCCGACAGAGCCCGACAGAGCCCAGTAGAGCCCGACAGAGCCCGACAGGGCCCGACAGGGCCCGACAGGGCCCAGTAAAGCCCGACAGAGCCCGACAGAGCCCAGTAGAGCCCGACAGAGCCCGACAGAGCCCGACAGAGCCCGACAGAGCCCGACAGGGCCCAGTAGAGCCCGACAGAGCCCGACAGAGCCCGACAGGGCCCGACAGGGCCCGACAGGGCCCGAAAGAGCCCGACAGAGCCCGACAGGGCCCAGCAGAGCCCGACAGAGCCCGACAGAGCCCGACAGAGCCCGACGGAGCCCGACGGAGCCCGACAGAGCCCGACGGAGCCCGACAGGGCGCGACAGGGCCCAACAGAGCCCGACAGGGCCCGACAGAGCCCGACAGAGCCCGACAGAGCCCGACAGAGCCCGACAGGGCCCGACAGAGCCCGACAGAGCCCGACAGGGCCTGACAGGGCCCGACAGAGCCCGACAGAGCCCGACAGAGCCCGACAGGGCCCGACAGGGCCCGACAGAGCCCAGTAGAGCCCGAAAGAGCCCGACAGAGCCCGACAGAGCCCGACAGGGCCCAGTAGAGGACAGTAGAGCCCGACAGAGCCCAGTAGAGCCCGACAGAGCCCGACAGAGCCTGACAGAGCCCGACAGGGCCCGACAGAGCCCGACAGATCCCGACAGAGCGCAGTAGAGCCCGACAGAGCCCGACAGAGCCCGACAGAGCCCGACAGGGCCCGACAGGGCCCGACAGAGCCCGACAGGGCCCAGTAGAGCCCGAGAGAGTCCGACAGAGCCCGACAGAGCCCGACAGGGCCCGACAGGGCCCGACAGAGCCCGACAGAGGCCGACAGGGCCCAGGAGAGCCCGACAGAGCCCGACAGAGCCCGACAGAGCCCGACAGGGCCCAGTAGAGCCCGACAGAGCCTGACAGAGCCCGACAGAGCCCGACAGGGCCCGACAGGGCCCGACAGAGCCCGACAGAGCCCGACAGAGAACGACAGGGCCCGACAGAGCCCGACAGAGCCCGACAGGGCCCGACAGAGCCCAGTAGAGCCCGACAGAGCCCGACAGAGCCCGACAGAGCCCGACAGAGCCCGACAGGGCCCGACAGAGCCCGACAGGGCCCGACAGAGCCCGACAGAGCCCAGTAGAGCCCGACAGAGCCCGACAGAGCCCGACAGAGTCCGACAGAACCCGACAGAGCCCGACAGAGCCCAGTAGAGCCCGACAGAGCCCGACAGGGCCCGACAGGGCCCGACAGGGCCCAGTAGAGCCCGACAGAGCCCGACAGAGCCCGACAGAGCCCGACAGGGCCCGACAGGGCCCGACAGGGCCCAGTAGAGCCCGACAGAGCCGGACAGAGCCCGACAGAGCCCGACAGGGCCCGACAGGGCCCGACAGGGCCCGACAGGGCCCAGTAGAGCCCGACAGAGCCCGACAGAGCCCGAAAGAGCCCGACAGAGCCCGACAGGGCCCGACAGGGCCCAGTAGAGCCCGACAGAGCCCGACAGAGCCCGACAGAGCCCGACAGGGCCCGACAGGGCCCGACAGGGCCCAGTAGAGCCCGACAGAGCCCGACAGAGCCCGACAGGGCCCGACAGGGCCCGATGGGGCCCGACGGGGCCCGACAGAGCCCGAAAGAGCCCGACAGGGCAAGACAGGGCCCGACAGAGCCCAGTAGAGCCCGACAGAGCCCGACAGAGCCCGACAGAGCCCGACAGAGCCCGATAGAGCCCGACAGAGCCCGACAGGGCCCGACAGAGCCCGACAGAGCCCGACAGAGCCCGACAGGGCCCGACAGGGCCCGACAGGGCCCAGTAGAGCCCGACAGAGCCCGATAGAGCCCGACAGAGCCCGACAGAACCCGACAGAGCCCGACAGAGCCCGACAGGGCCCGACAGGGCCCAGTACAGCCCGACAGAGCCCGACAGAGCCCGACAGGGCCCGACAGAGCCCGACAGAGCCCAGTAGAGCCCGACAGAGCCCGACAGAGCCCGACAGAGCCCGACAGGGCCCGACAGGGCCCAGTAGAGCCCGACAGAGCCTGACAGAGCCCGACAGAGCCCGACAGAGCCCGACAGGGCCCAGTAGAGCCCGACAGAGCCTGACAGAGCCCGACAGAGCCCGACAGAACCCGACAGAGCCCGACAGAGCCCGACAGATCCCGACAGGGCCCGACAGGGCCTGACAGAGTCCGACAGGGCCCGACAGGGCCCAGTAGAGCCCGACAGAGCCCGACAGAGCCCGACAGGGCCCGACAGGGCCCGACAGGGCCCGATAGGGCCCAGTAGAGCCCGACAGAGCCCGACAGGGCACGACAGAGCCCGATAGGGCCCAGTAGAGCCCGACAGGGCCCGACAGGGCCCGACAGAGCCCGATAGGGCCCAGTAGAGCCCGACAGAGCCCGACAGAGCCCGACAGGGCCCGATAGGGCCCAGTAGAGCCCGACAGAGCCCGACAGGGCACGACAGAGCCCGACAGATCCCGACAGGGCCCGACAGGGCCCGACAGAGCCCGACAGGGCCCGACAGAGCCCGACAGAGCCCGACAGGGCCCGACAGGGCCCAGTAGAGCCCGACAGAGCCCGACAGGGCCCGACAGATCCCGACAGGGCCCAGTAGAGCCCGACAGAGCCGGACAGAGCCCGACAGAGCCCGACAGGGCCCGACAGGGCCCGACAGGGCCCAGTAGAGCCCGACAGAGCCCGACAGAGCCCGAAAGAGCCCGACAGAGCCCGACAGGGCCCGACAGGGCCCAGTAGAGCCCGACAGAGCCCGACAGAGCCCGACAGAGCCCGACAGGGCCCGACAGGGCCCGACAGGGCCCGACAGAGCCCGACAGGGCCCGACAGGGCCCGACAGAACCCGACAGAGCCCGACAGAGCCCAGTAGAGCCCGACAGAGCCCGACAGAGCCCGACAGAGCCCGACAGAGCCCGACAGGGCCCGACAGGGCCCAGTAGAGCCCGACAGAGCCCGATAGAGCCCGACAGAGCCCGACAGAACCCGACAGAGCCCGACAGAGCCCGACAGGGCCCGACAGGGCCCGACAGGGCCCGACAGAGCCCGACAGAGCCCAGTACAGCCCGACAGAGCCCGACAGAGCCCGACAGAGCCCGACAGGGCCCGACAGAGCCCGACAGAGCCCAGTAGAGCCCGACAGAGCCCGACAGAGCCCGACAGGGCCCGACAGGGCCCGACAGGGCCCAGTAGAGCCCGACAGAGCCCGACAGAGCCCGACAGAGCCCGACAGAGCCCGACAGGGCCCAGTAGAGCCCGACAGAGCCTGACAGAGCCCGACAGAGCCCGACAGAGCCCGAAAGAACCCGACAGAGCCCGACAGATCCCGACAGGGCCCGACAGGGCCTGACAGAGCCCGACAGGGCCCGACAGGGCCCACTAGAGCCCGACAGAGCCCGACAGAGCCCGACAGGGCCCGACAGGGCCCGACAGGGCCCAGTAGAGCCCGACAGAGCCCGACAGAGCCCGACAGGGCCCGACAGGGCCCAGTAGAGCCCGACAGAGCCCAACGGAGCCCGACAGAGCCCAACAGGGCCCGACAGAGCCCGACAGGGCGCGACAGGGCCCGACAGAGCCCGCCAGGGCACGACAGAGCCCGACAGATCCCGACAGGGCCCGAAAGGGCCCGACAGAGCCCGACAGAGCCCGACAGAGCCCGACAGAGCCCGACAGAGCCCAGTAGAGCCCGACAGAGCCCGACAGAGCCCGACAGAGCCCGACAGGGCCCGACAGAGCCCGACAGGGCCCGACAGAGCCCTACAGAACCCAGTCGAGCCCGACAGAGCCCGACAGAGCCCGAAAGAGCCAGGCAGGGCCCGACAGAGCCCGACAGAGCCCAGTAGAGCCCGACAGAGCCCGACAGAGCCCGACAGGGCCCAGTAGAGGACAGTAGAGCCCGACAGAGCCCAGTAGAGCCCGACAGAGCCCGACAGAGCCCGACAGAGCCTGACAGAGCCCGACAGGGCCCGACAGGGCCCAGTAGAGCCCGACAGAGCCCGACAGAGCCCGTCAGAGCCCGACAGAGCCCGAAAGGGCCCGACAGGGCCCGACAGGGCCCGACAGGGCCCAGTAGAGCCCGACAGGGCCCGACAGAGCCCGACAGGGCCCGACAGGGCCCAGTACAGCCCGATCAGAGCCCGACAGAGCCCGACAGGGCCTGACAGGGCCCGACAGAGCCCGACAGGGCCCGACAGGGCCCGACAGGGCCCGACAGAGCCCAGTAGAGCCCGACAGAGCCCGACAGAGCCCGACAGAACCCGACAGAGCCCGACAGAGCCCGACAGATCCCGACAGGGCCCGACAGAGCCCGACAGAGCCCGACAGGGCCCGACAGGGCCCAGTAGAGCCCGACAGAGCCCGACAGAGCCCGACAGAGCCCGACAGAGCCCGACAGGGCCCGACAGGGCCCGACAGGGCCCAGTAGAGCCCGACAGAGCCCGACAGGGCCCGACAGCGCCTGATAGAGCCCGACAGGGCCCGACAGGGCCTGACAGGGCCCGACAGAGCCCGACAGAGCCCAGTAGAGCCCGACAGAGCGCGACAGAGCCCGACAGAGCCCGACAGGGCCCGACAGAGCCCGACAGAGCCCAGTAGAGCCCGACAGAGCCCGACAGAGCCCGACAGAGCCCGACAGGGCCCAGTAGAGGACAGTAGAGCCCGACAGAGCCCAGTAGAGCCCGACAGAGCCCGACAGAGCCCGACAGAGCCTGACAGAGCCCGACAGGGCCCGACAGGGCCCGACAGAGCCCGACAGAGTGCAGTAGAGCCCGACAGAGCCCGACAGAGCCCGACAGGGCCCGACAGGGCCCGACAGAGCCCGACAGAGCCCGACAGGGCCCAGTAGATCCCGACAGAGTCCGACAGAGCCCGACAGAGCCCGACAGGGCCCGACAGGGCCCGACAGGGCCCGACAGAGCCCGACAGGGCCCAGTAGAGCCCGACAGAGCCCGACAGAGCCCGACAGGGCCCGACAGGGCCCGACAGGGCCCAGTAGAGCCCGACAGAGCCCGACAGAGCCCGACAGAGCCCGACAGAGCCCGACAGGGCCCAACAGGGCCCAGTAGAGCCCGACAGAGCCCGACAGAGCCCGACAGGGCCCGACAGGGCCCGACAGGGCCCAGTAGAGCCCGACAGAGCAGGACAGAGCCCGACAGAGCCCGACAGGGCCCGACAGGGCCCGACAGAGCCCGACAGGGCCCAGTAGAGCCCGACAGAGCCCGACAGAGCCCGAAAGAGCCCGACAGAGCCCGACAGGGCCCGACAGGGCCCAGTAGAGCCCGACAGAGCCCGACAGAGCCCGACAGGGCCCGACAGGGCCCGACAGAGCCCGACAGGGCCCGACAGGGCCCAGTAGAGCCCGACAGAGCCCGACAGAGCCCGACAGGGCCCGACAGGGCCCAGTAGAGCCCGACAGAGCCCGACAGAGCCCGACAGAGCCCGACAGGGCCCGACAGGGCCCGAAAGAGCCCGACAGTGCCCGACAGGGCCCGACAGAGCCCGACAGAGCCCAGTAGAGCCCGACAGAGCCCGACAGAGCCCGACAGAGCCCAGTAGAGCCCGACAGAGCCCGACAGAACCCGACAGAGCCCGACAGGGCCCGACAGGGCCCGACAGAACCCGATAGAGCCCGACAGAGCCCAGTAGAGCCCGACAGAGCCCGACAGAGCCCGACAGAGCCCGACAGAGCCCAGTAGAGCCCGACAGGGCCCGACAGGGCCAGACAGGGCCCAGTAGAGCCCGACAGAGCCCGACAGAGCCCAGTAGAGCCCAGTAGAGCCCGACAGAGCCCGACAGAGCCCGACAGGGCCCGACAGATCCCGACAGAGCCCAGTAGAGCCCAGTAGAGCCCGACAGAGCCCGACAGAGCCCGACAGAGCCCGACAGGGCCCGACAGGGCCCGACAGGGCCCAGTAGAGCCCGACAGAGCCCGACAGAGCCCGACAGGGCCCGACAGGGCCCGACAGGGCCCGACAGAGCCCAGTAGAGCCCAGTAGAGCCCGACAGAGCCCGACAGAGCCTGACAGTGCCCGACAGAGCCCGACAGAGCCCGACAGGGCTCGACAGAGCCCGACAGAGCCCGACAGAGCCCAGTAGAGCCCGACAGAGCCCGACAGAGCCCGACAGAGCCCGACAGGGCCCAGTAGAGCCCAGTAGAGCCCGACAGAGCCCAGTAGAGCCCGACAGAGCCCGACAGAGCCCGACAGAGCCCGACAGGGCCCGACAGGGCCCGACAGAGCCCGACAGAGCGCAGTAGACCCCGACAGAGCCCGACAGAGCCCGACAGAGCCCGACAGGGCCCGACAGGGCCCGACAGGGCCCGACAGAGCCCGACAGAGCCCGACAGGACCCAGTAGAGCCCAGTAGAGCCCGACAGAGCCCGACAGAGCCCGACAGAGCCCGACAGGGCCCGACAGGGCCCGACAGAGCCCGACAGAACCCGACAGGGCCCGACAGGGCCCGACAGGGCCCAGTAGAGCCCGACAGGGCCCGACAGAGCCCGACAGGGCCCGACAGGGCCCGACAGGGCCCAGTACAGCCCGACAGAGCCCGACAGAGCCCGACAGAGCCCGACAGGGCCCGACAGGGCCCGACAGGGCCCAGTAGAGTCCGACAGAGCCCGACAGAGCCCGACAGAGCCCGACAGGGCCCGACAGAGGCCGACAGGGCCCGACAGGGCCCGACAAAGCCCAGTAGAGCCCGACAGAGCCCGACAGAGCCCGACAGAGCCCGACAGGGCCCGACAGGGCCCGACAGAGCCCGACAGGGCCCGACAGGGCCCGACAGGGCCCCACAGGGCCCAGTAGAGCCCGACAGGGCCCAGTAGAGCCCGACAGAGCCCGACGGAGCCCGACAGGGCCCGACAGGGCCCGACAGGGCCCAGTAGAGCCCGACAGAGCCCGACAGGGCCCGACAGAGCCCGACAGAGCCCGACAGGGCCCAGTAGAGCCCGACAGAGCCCGACAGAGCCCGACAGTGCCCGACAGAGCCCGACAGGGCCCGACAGGGCCCAGTAGAGCCCGACAGAGCCCGACGGAGCCCGACAGAGCCCGACAGAGCCCGACAGAGCCCGATAGAGCCCGACAGAGCCCGACAGAGCCCGACAGAACCCGACAGAGCCCGACAGAGCCCGACAGAGCCCGACAGGGCCCGACAGGGCCCGACAGAGCCCGACAGAGCCCGACAGGGCCCGACAGAGCCCGACAGGGCCCGACAGAGCCCGACAGAGCCCGACAGAGCCCGACAGAGCCCAGTAGAGCCCGACAGAGCCCGACAGATCCCGACAGAGCCCGACAGAGCCCGACAGAGCCCGACAGGGCCCAGTAGAGCCCGACAGAGCCCGACAGAGCCCGACAGAGCCCGACAGGGCCCAGTAGAGCCCGACAGAGCCCGACAGAGCCCGACAGAGCCCGACAGAACCCGACAGAGCCCGACAGATACCGACAGGGCCTGACAGGGCCCGACAGAGCCCGACAGGGCCTGACAGGGCCCAGTAGAGCCCGACAGAGCCCGACAGAGCCCGACAGACCCCGACAGGGCCCGACAGGGCCCGACAGGGCCCGACAGAGCCCGACAGGGCCCAGTAGAGCCCGACAGAGCCCGACAGAGCCCGACAGAGCCCGACAGAGCCCGACAGGGCCCAGTAGAGCCCGACAGAGCCCGACGGAGCCCGACAGAGCCCGACAGAGCCCGACAGGGCCCGACAGGGCCCGACAGGGCCCAGTAGAGCCCGACAGAGCCCGACAGGGCCCGACAGAGCCCAGTAGAGCCCAGTTGAGCCCGACAGGGCCCGACAGGGCCCAGTAGAGCCCGACAGAGCCCGACAGAGCCCGACAGAGCCCGACAGAGCCCGAAAGGGCCCGACAGGGCCCAGTAGAGCCCGACAGAGCCCGACAGAGCCCGACAGAGCCCGACAGAGCCCGACAGGGCCCGACAGGGCCCAGTAGAGCCCGACAGGGCCCGACAGAGCCCGACAGAGCCCGACAGAGCCCGACAGGGCCCGACAGAGCCCGAAAGGGCCCGACAGGGCCCAGTAGAGCCCGACAGAGCCCGACAGAGCCCGACAGAGCCCGACAGAGCCCGACAGGGCCCGACAGGGCCCAGTAGAGCCCGACAGGGCCCGACAGAGCCCGACAGGGCCCGACAGGGCCCAGTAGAGCCCGACAGGGCCCGACAGAGCCCGACAGGGCCCGACAGGGCCCGACAGGGCCCAGTACAGCCCGACAGAGCCCGACAGAGCCCGACAGGGCCCGACAGAGCCCGACAGAGCCCGACAGCGCCCAGTAGAGCCCGACAGAGCCCGACAGGGCCCGACAGGGCCCGACAGGGCCCAGTAGAGCCCGACAGAGCCCGACAGAGCCCGACAGAGCCCGACAGGGCCCGACAGGGCCCGACAGGGCCCAGTTGAGCCCGACAGAGCCCGACAGAGCCCGACAGAGCCCGACAGGGCCCGACAGGGCCCGACAGGGCCCGACAGAGACCAGTAGAGCCCAGTAGAGCCCGACAGAGCCCGACAGAGCCTGACAGTGCCCGACAGAGCCCGACAGAGCCCGACAGAGCCCGACAGGGCCCGACAGGGCCCGACAGGGCCCGACAGAGCCCAGTAGAGCCCGACAGAGCCCGACAGAGCCCGACAGAGCCCGACAGGGCCCAGTAGAGCCCAGTAGAGCCCGACAGAGCCCAGTAGAGCCCGACAGAGCCCGACAGAGCCCGACAGAGCCCGACAGGGCCCGACAGGGCCCGACAGGGCCCGACAGAGCCCGACAGAGCCCGATAGAGTGCAGTAGAGCCCGACAGAGCCCGACAGAGCCCGACAGAGCCCGACAGAGCCCGACAGGGCCCGACAGGGCCCGACAGAACCCGACAGGGCCCAGTAGAGCCCAGTAGAGCCCGACAGAGCCCGACAGAGCCCGACAGAGCCCGACAGGGCCCGACAGGGCCCGACAGGGCCCAGTAGAGCCCGACAGAGCCCGACAGAGCCCGAGAGAGCCCGACAGAGCCCGACAGAGCCCGACAGGGCCCGACAGGGCCCAGTAGAGCCCAGTAGAGCCCAGAAGAGCCCGACAGAGCCCAGTAGAGCCCGACAGAGCCCAACAGAGCCCGACAGGGCCCGACAGGGCCCGACAGAGCCCGACAGAGCCCGACAGAGCGCAGTAGAGCCCGACAGAGCCCGACAGAGCCCGACAGGGCCCGACAGGGCCCGACAGGGCCCGACAGAGCCCGACAGGGCCCAGTAGAGCCCAGTAGAGCCCGACAGAGCCCGACAGAGCCCGACAGAGCCCGACAGGGCCCGACAGGGCCCGACAGGGCCCAGTAGAGCCCGACAGAGCCCGACAGAGCCCGACAGAGCCCGACAGGGCCCGACAGAGCCCGACAGAGCCCAGTAGAGACCGACAGAGCCCGACAGAGCCCGACAGAGCCCGACAGGGCCCGACAGTGCCCGACAGGGCCCGACAGAGCCCGACAGAGCCCAGTAGAGCCCGACAGAGCCCGACAGAGCCCGACAGAGCCCAGTAGAGCCCGACAGAGCCCGACAGAACCCGACAGAGCCCGACAGGGCCCGACAGGGCCCGACAGAACCCGATAGAGCCCGACAGAGCCCAGTAGAGCCCGACAGAGCCCGACAGAGCCCGACAGAGCCCGACAGAGCCCAGTAGAGCCCGACAGGGCCCGACAGGGCCAGACAGGGCCCAGTAGAGCCCGACAGAGCCCGACAGAGCCCAGTAGAGCCCAGTAGAGCCCGACAGAGCCCGACAGAGCCCGACAGGGCCCGACAGATCCCGACAGAGCCCAGTAGAGCCCAGTAGAGCCCGACAGAGCCCGACAGAGCCCGACAGAGCCCGACAGGGCCCGACAGGGCCCGACAGGGCCCAGTAGAGCCCGACAGAGCCCGACAGAGCCCGACAGGGCCCGACAGGGCCCGACAGGGCCCGACAGAGCCCAGTAGAGCCCAGTAGAGCCCGACAGAGCCCGACAGAGCCTGACAGTGCCCGACAGAGCCCGACAGAGCCCGACAGGGCTCGACAGAGCCCGACAGAGCCCGACAGAGCCCAGTAGAGCCCGACAGAGCCCGACAGAGCCCGACAGAGCCCGACAGGGCCCAGTAGAGCCCAGTAGAGCCCGACAGAGCCCAGTAGAGCCCGACAGAGCCCGACAGAGCCCGACAGAGCCCGACAGGGCCCGACAGGGCCCGACAGAGCCCGACAGAGCGCAGTAGACCCCGACAGAGCCCGACAGAGCCCGACAGAGCCCGACAGGGCCCGACAGGGCCCGACAGGGCCCGACAGAGCCCGACAGAGCCCGACAGGACCCAGTAGAGCCCAGTAGAGCCCGACAGAGCCCGACAGAGCCCGACAGAGCCCGACAGGGCCCGACAGGGCCCGACAGAGCCCGACAGAACCCGACAGGGCCCGACAGGGCCCGACAGGGCCCAGTAGAGCCCGACAGGGCCCGACAGAGCCCGACAGGGCCCGACAGGGCCCGACAGGGCCCAGTACAGCCCGACAGAGCCCGACAGAGCCCGACAGAGCCCGACAGGGCCCGACAGGGCCCGACAGGGCCCAGTAGAGTCCGACAGAGCCCGACAGAGCCCGACAGAGCCCGACAGGGCCCGACAGAGCCCGACAGGGCCCGACAGGGCCCGACAAAGCCCAGTAGAGCCCGACAGAGCCCGACAGAGCCCGACAGAGCCCGACAGGGCCCGACAGGGCCCGACAGAGCCCGACAGGGCCCGACAGGGCCCGACAGAACCCGACAGAGACCGACAGGGCCCGACAGAGCCCGACAGAGCCCGACAGGGCCCGACAGAGCCCGACAGGGCCCGACAGGGCCCGACAGGGCCCGACAGAGACCAGTAGAGCCCAGTAGAGCCCAGTAGAGCCCGACAGAGCCCAGTAGAGCCCGACAGAGCCCAACAGAGCCCGACAGGGCCCGACAGGGCCCGACAGAGCCCGACAGAGCCCGACAGAGCGCAGTAGAGCCCGACAGAGCCCGACAGAGCCCGACAGGGCCCGACAGGGCCCGACAGGGCCCGACAGAGCCCGACAGGGCCCAGTAGAGCCCAGTAGAGCCCGACAGAGCCCGACAGAGCCCGACAGAGCCCGACAGGGCCCGACAGGGCCCGACAGGGCCCAGTAGAGCCCGACAGAGCCCGACAGAGCCCGAGAGAGCCCGAGAGAGCCCGACAGAGCCCGACAGGGCCCGACAGGGCCCGACAGGGACCGACAGGGCCCGACAGGGACCGACAGGGCCCAGTAGAGCCCGACAGAGCCCGACAGAGCCCGACAGAGCCCGACAGGGCCCGACAGAGCCCGACAGAGCCCAGTAGAGACCGACAGAGCCCGACAGAGCCCGACAGAGCCCGACAGGGCCCGACAGGGCCCGACAGAGCCCAGTAGATCCCGACAGAGCCCGACAGAGCCCGACAGAGCCCGACAGAGCCCGACAGAGCCCGACAGGGCCCGACAGGGCCCGACAGAGCCCAGTTGAGCCCAGTTGAGCCCAACAGGGCCCGACAGGGCCCAGTAGAGCCCGACAGAGCCCGACAGAGCCCGACAGGGCCCGACAGGGCCCAGTAGAGCCCGACAGAGCCCGACAGAGCCCGACAGAGCCCGACAGAGCCCGAAAGGGCCCAAAAGGGCCCGACAGGGCCCAGTAGAGCCCGACAGAGCCCGACAGAGCCCGACAGAGCCCGACAGAGCCCGACAGAGCCCGACAGGGCCCAGTAGAGCCCGACAGAGCCCGACAGAGCCCGAGAGAGCCCGACAGAGCCCGACAGAGCCCGACAGGGCCCGACAGGGCCCAGTAGAGCCCGACAGGGCCCGACAGAGCCCGACAGGGCCCGACAGGGCCCGACAGGGCCCAGTACAGCCCGACAGAGCCCGACAGAGCCCGACAGAGCCCGACAGAGCCCGACACGGCCCGACAGGGCCCGACAGGGCCCAGTAGAGCCCGACAGAGCCCGACAGGGCCCGACAGAGCCCGACAGAGCCCGACAGGGCCCGACAGGGCCCGACAGAGCCCGACAGAACCCGACAGGGCCCGACAGGGCCCGACAGGGCCCAGTAGAGCCCGACAGGGCACGACAGAGCCCGACAGGGCCCGACAGGGCCCGACAGGGCCCAGTACAGCCCGACAGAGCCCGACAGAGCCCGACAGGGCCCGACAGGGCCCGAAAGGGCCCAGTAGAGCCCGACAGAGCCCGACAGAGCCCGACAGAGCCCGACAGGGCCCGACAGAGCCCGACAGGGCCCGACAGGGCCCGACAAAGCCCAGTAGAGCCCGACAGAGCCCGACAGAGCCCGACAGAGCCCGACAGGGCCCGACAGGGCCCGACAGAGCCCGACAGGGCCCGACAGGGCCCCACAGGGCCCCACAGGGCCCAGTAGAGCCCGACAGGGCCCAGTAGAGCCCGACAGAACCCGACGGAGCCCGACAGAGCCCGACAGGGCCCGACAGGGCCCAGTAGAGCCCGACAGAGCCCGACAGGGCCCGACAGAGCCCGACAGGGCCCGACAGGGCCCAGTAGAGCCCGACAGAGCCCGACGGAGCCCGACAGAGCCCGACAGAGCCCGACAGAGCCCGATAGAGCCCGACAGAGCCCGACAGAGCCCGACAGGGCCCGACAGGGCCCGACAGAGCCCGACAGAGCCCAGTAGAGCCCGACAGAGCCCGACAGAGCCCGACAGGGCCCGACAGGGCCCGACAGGGCCCGACAGGGCCCGACAGGGCCCAGTACAGCCCGACAGAGCCCGACAGAGCCCGACAGAGCCCGACAGGGCCCGACAGAGCCCGACAGAGCCCGACAGAGCCCAGTAGAGCCCGACAGAGCCCGACAGAGCCCGACAGAGCCCGACAGGGCCCGACAGGGCCCGACAGAGCCCGACAGGGCCCGACAGGGCCCAGTAGAGCCCGACAGAGCCCGACGGAGCCCGACAGAGCCCGACAGAGCCCGACAGAGCCCGATAGAGCCCGACAGAGCCCGACAGAGCCCGACAGGGCCCGACAGGGCCCGACAGGGCCCGACAGAGCCCGACAGGGCCCGACAGGGCCCAGTACAGCCCGACAGAGCCCGACAGAGCCCGACAGAGCCCGACAGGGCCCGACAGAGCCCGACAGAGCCCGACAGAGCCCAGTAGAGCCCGACAGAGCCCGACAGAGCCCGACAGAGCCCGACAGAGCCCGACAGAGCCCGACAGAGCCCAGTAGAGCCCGACAGAGCCCGACAGAGCCCGACAGAGCCCGACAGGGCCCAGTAGAGCCCGACAGAGCCCGACAGAGCCCGACAGAGCCCGACAGAACCCGACAGAGCCCGACAGAGCCCGACAGATCCCGACAGGGCCCGACAGGGCCCGACAGGGCCCGACAGAGCCCGACAGGGCCCGACAGGGCCCGACAGGGCCCGACAGAGCCCAGTAGAGCCCGACAGAGCCCGACAGAGCCCGACAGAGCCCGACAGGGCCCAGTAGAGCCCAGTAGAGCCCGACAGAGCCCAGTAGAGCCCGACAGAGCCCGACAGAGCCCGACAGAGCCCGACAGGGCCCGACAGGGCCCGACAGGGCCCGACAGAGCCCGACAGAGCCCGATAGAGTGCAGTAGAGCCCGACAGAGCCCGACAGAGCCCGACAGAGCCCGACAGGGCCCGACAGGGCCCGACAGAACCCGACAGGGCCCAGTAGAGCCCAGTAGAGCCCGACAGAGCCCGACAGAGCCCGACAGAGCCCGACAGGGCCCGACAGGGCCCGACAGGGCCCAGTAGAGCCCGACAGAGCCCGACAGAGCCCGAGAGAGCCCGAGAGAGCCCGACAGAGCCCGACAGAGCCCGACAGAGCCCGACAGGGCCCAGTAGAGCCCAGTAGAGCCCAGTAGAGCCCGACAGAGCCCAGTAGAGCCCGACAGAGCCCAACAGAGCCCGACAGGGCCCGACAGGGCCCGACAGAGCCCGACAGAGCCCGACAGAGCGCAGTAGAGCCCGACAGAGCCCGACAGAGCCCGACAGGGCCCGACAGGGCCCGACAGGGCCCGACAGAGCCCGACAGGGCCCAGTAGAGCCCAGTAGAGCCCGACAGAGCCCGACAGAGCCCGACAGAGCCCGACAGGGCCCGACAGGGCCCGACAGGGCCCAGTAGAGCCCGACAGAGCCCGACAGAGCCCGAGAGAGCACGAGAGAGCCCGACAGAGCCCGACAGGGCCCGACAGGGCCCGACAGGGACCGACAGGGCCCGACAGGGACCGACAGGGCCCAGTAGAGCCCGACAGAGCCCGACAGAGCCCGACAGAGCCCGACAAGGCCCGACAGGGCCCGACAGAGCCCAGTAGAGACCGACAGAGCCCGACAGAGCCCGACAGAGCCCGACAGGGCCCGACAGGGCCCGACAGAGCCCAGTAGATCCCGACAGAGCCCGACAGAGCCCGACAGAGCCCGACAGAGCCCGACAGGGCCCGACAGGGCCCGACAGAGCCCAGTTGAGCCCAGTTGAGCCCAACAGGGCCCGACAGGGCCCAGTAGAGCCCGACAGAGCCCGACAGAGCCCGACAGGGCCCGACAGGGCCCAGTAGAGCCCGACAGAGCCCGACAGAGCCCGACAGAGCCCGACAGAGCCCGAAAGGGCCCGAAAGGGCCCGACAGGGCCCAGTAGAGCCCGACAGAGCCCGACAGAGCCCGACAGAGCCCGACAGAGCCCGACAGGGCCCGACAGGGCCCAGTAGAGCCCGACAGAGCCCGACAGAGCCCGACAGAGCCCGACAGAGCCCGACAGGGCCCGACAGGGCCCAGTAGAGCCCGACAGAGCCCGACAGAGCCCGAGAGAGCCCGACAGAGCCCGACAGAGCCCGACAGGGCCCGACAGGGCCCAGTAGAGCCCGACAGGGCCCGACAGAGCCCGACAGGGCCCGACAGGGCCCGACAGGGCCCAGTACAGCCCGACAGAGCCCGACAGAGCCCGAGAGCCCGACAGAGCCCGACACGGCCCGACAGGGCCCGACAGGGCCCAGTAGAGCCCGACAGAGCCCGACAGAGCCCGACAGAGCCCGACAGGGCCCGACAGGGCCCAGTTGAGCCCGACAGAGCCCGACGGAGCCCGACAGAACCCGACAGAGACCGACAGAGCCCGACAGAGCCCGACAGGGCCCGACAGAGCCCGACAGAGCCCGACAGGGCCCGACAGGGCCCAGTAGAGCCCGACAGAGGCCGACAGAGCCCGACAGAGCCCGACAGGGCCCGACAGGGCCCGACAGGGCCCAGTAGAGCCCAACAGAGCCCGACAGAGCCCGACAGAGCCCGACAGAGCCCGACAGGGCCCGACAGGGCCCGACAGAGCCCGACAGAACCCGACAGGGCCCGACAGGGCCCGACAGAGCCCGACAGAACCCGACAGGGCCCGACAGAGCCCGACAGGGCACGACAGAGCCCGACAGGGCCCGACAGGGCCCGACAGGGCCCAGTACAGCCCGACAGAGCCCGACAGAGCCCGACAGGGCCCGACAGGGCCCGAAAGGGCCCAGTAGAGCCCGACAGAGCCCGACAGAGCCCGACAGAGCCCGACAGGGCCCGACAGAGCCCGACAGGGCCCGACAGGGCCCGACAAAGCCCAGTAGAGCCCGACAGAGCCCGACAGAGCCCGACAGAGCCCGACAGAGCCCGACAGGGCCCGACAGGGCCCGACAGAGCCCGACAGGGCCCCACAGGGCCCCACAGGGCCCCACAGGGCCCAGTAGAGCCCGACAGGGCCCAGTAGAGCCCGACAGAGCCCGACGGAGCCCGACAGAGCCCGACAGGGCCCGACAGGGCCCAGTAGAGCCCGACAGAGCCCGACAGGGCCCGACAGAGCCCGACAGGGCCCGACAGGGCTCAGTAGAGCCCGACAGAGCCCGACGGAGCCCGAGAGAGCCCGACAGAGCCCGACAGAGCCCGATAGAGCCCGACAGAGCCCGACAGAGCCCGACAGGGCCCGACAGGGCCCGACAGGGCCCGACAGAGCCCGACAGGGCCCAGTACAGCCCGACAGAGCCCGACAGAGCCCGACAGAGCCCGACAGGGCCCGACAGAGCCCGACAGAGCCCAGTAGAGCCCGACAGAGCCCGACAGAGCCCGACAGAGCCCGACAGAGCCCGACAGAGCCCGACAGAGCCCGACAGGGCCCAGTAGAGCCCGACAGAGCCCGACAGAGCCCGACAGAGCCCGACAGGGCCCAGTAGAGCCCGACAGAGCCCGACAGAGCCCGACAGAGCCCGACAGAACCCGACAGAGCCCGACAGAGCCCGACAGATCCCGACAGGGCCCGACAGGGCCCGACAGGGCCCGACAGAGCCCGACAGGGCCCGACAGGGCCCAGTAGAGCCCGACAGAGCCCGACAGAGACCGACAGACCCCGACAGGGCCCGACAGGGCCCGACAGAGCCCGACAGAGCCCGACAGGGCCCAGTAGAGCCCGACAGAGCCCGACAGAGACCGACAGAGCCCGACAGAGCCCGACAGGGCCCGACAGGGCCCGACAGGGCCCAGTAGAGCCCGACAGAGCCCGACGGAGCCCGACAGAGCCCGACAGAGCCCGACAGGGCGCGACAGGGCCCGACAGGGCCCGACAGGGCCCGACAGGGCCCAGTAGAGCCCGACAGAGCCCGACAGGGCCCGACAGAGCCCAGTAGAGCCCAGTTGAGCCCGACAGGGCCCGACAGGGTCCAGTAGAGCCCGACAGAGCCCGACAGAGCCCGACAGAGCCCGACAGGGCCCGACAGGGCCCAGTAGAGTCCGACAGAGCCCGACAGAGCCCGACAGAGCCCGACAGGGCCCGAAAGGGCCCGACAGGGCCCAGTAGAGCGCGACAGAGCCCGACAGAGCCCGACAGAGCCCGACAGAGCCCGACAGGGCCCGACAGGGCCCAGTAGAGCCCGACAGGGCCCAACAGAGCCCGACAGGGCCCGACAGGGCCCGACAGGGCCCGACAGGACCCAGTACAGCCCGACAGAGCCCGACAGAGCCCGACAGGGCCCGACAGAGCCCGACAGAGCCCGACAGCGCCCAGTAGAGCCCGACAGAGCCCGACAGAGCCCGACAGAGCCCGACAGGGCCCGACAGGGCCCGACAGGGCCCAGTAGAGCCCGACAGAGCCCGACAGAGCCCGACAGGGCCCGACAGGGCCCGACAGGGCCCAGTTGAGCCCGACAGAGCCCGACAGAGCCCGACAGAGCCCGACAGAGCCCGACAGAGCCCGACAGGGCCCAGTAGAGCCCGACAGAGCCCGACAGAGCCCGACAGAGCCCGACAGAGCCCGACAGGGCCCGACAGGGCCCGACAGGGCCCAGTAGAGCCCGACAGAGCCCGACAGAGCCCGACAGGGCCCGACAGGGCCCAGTTGAGCCCGACAGAGCCCGACAGAGCCCGACAGAACCCGACAGAGCCCGACAGAGCCCGACAGAGCCCGACAGGGCCCGACAGAGCCCGACAGAGCCCGACAGGGCCTGACAGGGCCAAGTAGAGCCCGACAGAGGCCGACAGAGGCCGACAGAGCCCGACAGAGCCCGACAGGGCCCGACAGGGCCCGACAGGGCCCAGTAGTGCCCAACAGAGCCCGACAGAGCCCGACAGAGCCCGACAGGGCCCGACAGGGCCCGACAGAGCCCGACAGAGCCCGACAGGGCCCGACAGGGCCCGACAGGGCCCATTAGAGCCCGACAGGGCCCGACAGAGCCCGACAGGGCCCGACAGGGCCCGACAGGGCCCAGTAGAGCCCGACAGAGCCCGACAGGGCCCGACAGGGCCCGACAGGGCCCGACAGGGCCCAGTAGAGCCCGACAGAGCCCGACAGAGCCCGACAGAGCCCGACAGGGCCCGACAGGGCCCGACAGGGCCCGACAAAGCCCAGTAGAGCCCGACAGAGCCCGACAGAGCCCGACAGAGCCCGACAGGGCCCGACAGGGCCCGACAGGGCCCGACAGAGCCCGACAGGGCCCGACAGGGCCCGACAGGGCCCAGTAGAGCCCGACAGAGCCCGACGGAGCCCGACAGAGCCCGACAGGGCCCGACAGGGCCCAGTAGAGCCCGACAGAGCCCGACAGGGCCCGACAGAGCCCGACAGAGCCCGACAGGGCCCAGTAGAGCCCGACAGAGCCCGACAGTGCCCGACAGAGCCCGACAGGGCCCGACAGGGCCCAGTAGATCCCAACAGAGCCTGACGGAGCCCGACAGGGACCCGACAGAGCCCGACAGAGCCCGATAGAGCCCGACAGAGCCCGACAGAGCCCGACAGAGCCCGACAGGCCCCGACAGGGCCCGACAGGGCCCGACAGAGCCCGACAGGGCCCGACAGGGCCCAGTACAGCCCGACAGAGCCCGACAGAGCCCGACAGAGCCCGACAGGGCCCGACAGGGCCCGACAGGGCCCGACAGAGCCCAGTAGAGCCCGACAGAGCCCGACAGAGCCCGACAGGGCCCGACAGGGCCCGACAGGGCCCAGTAGAGCCCGACAGAGCCCGACAGAGCCCGACAGAGCCCGACAGGGCCCAGTAGAGCCCGACAGAGCCCGACAGAGCCCGACAGAGCCCGACAGAACCCGACAGAGCCCGACAGAGCCCGACAGAACCCGACAGGGCCCGACAGGGCCCAGTAGAGCCCGATAGAGCCCGACAGAGACCGACAGAGCCCGACAGGGCCCGACAGGGCCCGACAGAGCCCAACAGAGCCCGACAGGGCCCGACAGAGCCCGACAGAGCCCGACAGAGCCCGACAGAGCCCGACAAGGCCCGACAGGGCCCGACAGGGCCCAGTAGAGCCCGACAGAGCCCGACGGAGCCCGACAGAGCCCGACAGAGCCCGACAGGGCGCGACAGGGCCCGACAGGGCCCGACAGGGCCCGACAGGGCCCAGTAGAGCCCGACAGAGCCCGACAGGGCCCGACAGAGCCCAGTAGAGCCCAGTTGAGCCCGACAGGGCCCGACAGGGCCCAGTAGAGCCCGACAGAGCCCGACAGAGCCCGACAGGGCCCAGTAGAGCCCGACAGAGCCCGACAGAGCCCGACAGGGCCCGACAGAGCCCGACAGAGCCCGACAGAGCCCGACAGAGCCCGACAGGGCCCGACAGGGCCCAGTAGAGCCCGACAGAGCCCGACAGAGCGCAACAGAGCCCGACAGAGCCCGACAGAGCCCGACAGGGCCCAGTAGAGCCCGACAGGGCCCGACAGAGCCTGACAGGGCCCGACAGGGCCCGACAGGGCCCAGTACAGCCCGACAGAGCCCGACAGAGCCCGACAGGGCCCGACAGAGCCCGACAGAGCCCGACAGCACCCAGTAGAGCCCGACAGAGCCCGACAGAGCCCGACAGAGCCCGACAGGGCCCGACAGGGCCCGACAGGGCCCAGTAGAGCCCGACAGAGCCCAACAGAGCCCGACAGAGCCCGACAGGGCCCGACGGGGCCCGACAGGGCCCAGTTGAGCCCGACAGAGCCCGACAGAGCCCGACAGAGCCCGACAGAACCCGACAGGGCCCGACAGGGCCCAGTAGAGCCCGACAGGGCCCGACAGAGCCCGACAGGGCCCGACAGGGCCCGACAGGGCCCGACAGACCCCGACAGGGCCCGACAGGGCCCGACAAAGCCAAGTAGAGCCCGACAGAGCCCGACAGAGCCCGACAGGGCCCGACAGGGCCCGACAGGGCCCAGTAGAGCCCGACAGAGCCCGACAGAACCCGATAGATCCCGACAGAGCCTGACAGGGCCCGACAGGGCCCGACAGGGCCCGACAGGGGCCAGTAGAGCCCGACAGAGCCCGACAGAGCCCGACAGATCCCGACAGGGCCCGACAGGGCCCAGTAGAGCCCGACAGAGCCCGACAGGGCCCGACAGAGCCAGACAGAGCCCGACAGGGCCCAGTAGAGCCCGACAGAGCCCGACAGAGCCCGACAGGGCCCGACAGGGCCCAGTAGAGCCCGACAGAGCCCGACGGAGACCGACAGAGCCCGACAGAGCCCGACAGGGCGCGACAGGGCCCGACAGAGCTTGATAGAGCCCGACAGAGCCCGACAGAACCCGACAGAGCCCGACAGAGCCCGACAGAGCCCGACAGGGCCCGACAGGGCCCGACAGGGCCCGACAGAGCCCGACAGAGCCCGACAGGGCCCGACAGGGCCCAGTACAGCCCGACAGAGCCCGACAGAGCCCGACAGAGCCCGACAGGGCCCGACAGAGCCCGACAGAGCCCAGTAGAGCCCGACAGAGCCCGACAGAGCCCGACAGAGCCAGACAGGGCCCGACAGGGCCCGACAGGGCCCAGTAGATCCCGACAGAGCCCGACAGAGCCCGACAGAGCCCGACAGGGCCCAGTAGAGCCCGACAGAGCCCGACAGAGCCCGACAGAGCCCGACAGAACCCGACAGAACCCGACAGAGCCCGACAGATCCCGACAGGGCCCGACAGGGCCCGACAGAGCCCGACAGGGCCCAGTAGAGCCCGACAGAGCCCGACAGAGCCCGACAGAGCCCGACAGGGCCCGACAGGGCCCGACAGAGCCCGACAGGGCCCAGTAGAGCCCGACAGAGCCCGACAGAGCCCGACAGAGCCCGACAGGGCCCGACAGGGCCCGACAGGGCCCAGTAGAGCCCGACAGAGCCCGACGGAGCACGATAGAGCCCGACAGAGCCCGACAGAGCCCGACAGGGCGCGACAGGGCCCGACAGGGCCCAGTAGAGCCCGACAGAGCCCGACACAGCCCGACAGGGCTTGACAGAGCCCGACAGGGCCCGACAGAGCCCGACAGAGCCCAGTAGAGCCCGACAGAGCCCGACAGAGCCCGACAGATCCCGACAGGGCCCGACAGGGCCCGACAGAGCCCAGTAGAGCCCGACAGAGCCCGACAGAGCCCGACAGGGCCCGACAGGGCCCGACAGGGCCCGACAGGGCCCGACAGGGCCCAGTACAGCCCGACAGAGCCCGACAGAGCCCGACAGGGCCCGACAGGGCCCGACAGAGCCTGACAGAGCCCGACAGAGCCCGACAGAGCCCGACAGAGCCCGACAGGGCCCGACAGAGCCCGACAGAGCCCGACAGGGCCCAGTAGAGCCCGACAGAGCCCGACAGAGCCCGACAGAGCCCGACAGGGCCCGACAGGGCCCGACAGGGCCCAGTAGAGCCCGACAGAGCCCGACAGGGCCCAGTAGAGCCCGACAGAGCCCGACAGAGCCCGACAGGGCCCGACAGAGCCCGACAGGGCCCGACAGAGCCCGACAGAGCCCGACAGGGCCCAGTAGAGCCCAGTAGAGCCCGACAGAGCCCAGTAGAGCCCGACAGAGCCCGACAGAGCCCGACAGAGCCCGACAGGGCCCGACAGGGCCCGACAGAGCCCGACAGAGCGCAGTAGAGCCCGACAGAGCCCGACAGAGCCCGACAGAGCCCGACAGGACCCGACAGGGCCCGACAGGGCCCAGTAGAGCCCGACAGAGCCCGACAGAGCCCAGTAGAGCCCAGTAGAGCCCGACAGAGCCCGACAGAGCCCGACAGAGCCCGACAGGGCCCGACAGGGCCCGACAGGGCCCAGTAGAGCCCGACAGAGCCCGACAGAGCCCGAGAGAGCCCGAGAGAGCCCGACAGAACCCGACAGAGCCCGACAAGGCCCGACAGAGCCTGACAGGGACCGACAGGGCCCGACAGGGCCCAGTAGAGCCCGACAGAGCCCGACAGGGCCCGACAGGGCCCGACAGAGCCCGACAGAGCCCAGTAGAGCCCGACAGAGCCCGACAGAGCCCGACAGAGCCCGACAGGGCCCGACAGGGCCCGACAGAGCCCAGTAGATCCCGACAGAGCCCAACAGAGCCCGACAGAGCCCGACAGAGCCCGACAGGGCCCGACAGAGCCCGACAGGGCCCGACAGGGCCCGACAGGGCCCAGTAGAGCCCGACAGAGCCCGACAGAGCCCGACAGGGCCCGACAGGGCCCGACAGGGCCCGACAGGGCCCAGTAGAGCCCGACAGAGCCCGACAGAGCCCGACAGGGCCCGACAGGGCCCGACAGAGCCCGACAGAGCCCGACAGGGCCCGACAGGGCCCGACAGGGCCCGACAGAGCCCGACAGGGGCCGACAGGGCCCAGTAGAGCCCGACAGGGCCCGACAGAGCCCGACAGGGCCCGACAGGGCCCGACAGGGCCCAGTACAGCCCGACAGAGCCCGACAGGGCCCGACAGAGCCCGACAGAGCCCGACAGAGCCCGACAGAGCCCGACAGGGCCCGACAGGGCCCAGTAGAGCCCGACAGAGCCCGATAGAGCCCGACAGAGCCCGAGAGGGCCCGACAGAGCCCGACAGGGCCCAGTTGAGCCCGACAGAGCCCGACAGAGCCCGACAGAGCCCGACAGCGCCCGACAGGGCCCAGTAGAGCCCGACAGAGCCCGACAGGGCCCGACAGGGCCCGAAAGGGCCCGACAGGGCACGACAGGGCCCAGTAGAGCCCGACAGAGCCCGACAGAGCCCGACAGAGCCCGACAGGGCCCGACAGGGCCCAGTAGAGCCCAACAGAGCCCGACAGAGCCCGACAGAGCCCGACAGAACCCGACAGAGCCCGACAGAGCCCGACTGAGCCCGACAGGGCCCGACAGGGCCCGACAGAGCCCGACAGAGCCCAACAGGGCCCGACAGGGCCCGACAGAGCCCAGTAGAGCCCGACAGAGCCCGACAGAGCCCGACAGGGCCCGACAGGGCCCGACAGGGCCCGACAGGGCCCAGTAGAGCCCGACAGGGCCCGACAGAGCCCGACAGGGCCCGACAGGGCCCGACAGGGCCCAGTACAGCCCGACAGAGCCCGACAGAGCCCGACAGGGCCCGACAGGGCCCGACAGAGCCTGACAGAGCCCGACAGAGCCCGACAGAGCCCGACAGAGCCCGACAGAGCCCGACAGAGCCCGACAGGGCCCAGTAGAGCCCGACAGAGCCCGACAGGGCCCGACAGGGCCCGACAGGGCCCAGTAGAGCCCGACAGAGCCCGACAGGGCCCAGTAGAGCCCGACAGAGCCCGACAGAGCCCGACAGGGCCCGACAGAGCCCGACAGGGCCCGACAGAGCCCGACAGAGCCCAGTAGAGCCCAGTGGAGCCCGACAGAGCCCAGTAGAGCCCGACAGAGCCCGACAGAGCCCGACAGAGCCCGACAGGGCCCGACAGGGCCCGACAGGGCCCGACAGGGCCCGACAGAGCCCGACAGAGCGCAGTAGAGCCCGACAGAGCCCGACAGAGCCCGACAGAGCCCGACAGAGCCCGACAGGGCCCGACAGAGCCCGACAGGGCCCAGTAGAGCCCGACAGAGCCCGACAGAGCCCAGTAGAGCCCAGTAGAGCCCGACAGAGCCCGACAGAGCCCGACAGAGCCCGACAGGGCCCGACAGGGCCCGACAGGGCCCAGTAGAGCCCGACAGAGCCCGACAGAGCCCGAGAGAGCCCGAGAGAGCCCGACAGAACCCGACAGAGCCCGACAAGGCCCGACAGAGCCTGACAGGGACCGACAGGGCCCGACAGGGCCCAGTAGAGCCCGACAGAGCCCGACAGGGCCCGACAGGGCCCGACAGAGCCCGACAGAGCCCAGTAGAGCCCGACAGAGCCCGACAGAGCCCGACAGAGCCCGACAGGGCCCGACAGGGCCCGACAGAGCCCAGTAGATCCCGACAGAGCCCAACAGAGCCCGACAGAGCCCGACAGAGCCCGACAGGGCCCGACAGGGCCCGACAGGGCCCAGTAGAGCCCGACAGAGCCCGACAGAGCCCGACAGGGCCCGACAGGGCCCGACAGGGCCCGACAGGGCCCAGTAGAGCCCGACAGAGCCCGACAGAGCCCGACAGGGCCCGACAGGGCCCGACAGAGCCCGACAGAGCCCGACAGGGCCCGACAGGGCCCGACAGGGCCCGACAGAGCCCGACAGGGGCCGACAGGGCCCAGTAGAGCCCGACAGGGCCCGACAGGGCCCGACAGGGCCCAGTACAGCCCGACAGAGCCCGACAGAGCCCGACAGGGCCCGACAGAGCCCGACAGAGCCCGACAGAGCCCGACAGAGCCCGACAGGGCCCGACAGGGCCCAGTAGAGCCCGACAGAGCCCGATAGAGCCCGACAGAGCCCGAGAGGGCCCGACAGAGCCCGACAGGGCCCAGTTGAGCCCGACAGAGCCCGACAGAGCCCGACAGAGCCCGACAGCGCCCGACAGGGCCCAGTAGAGCCCGACAGAGCCCGACAGGGCCCGACAGGGCCCGAAAGGGCCCGACAGGGCACGACAGGGCCCAGTAGAGCCCGACAGAGCCCGACAGAGCCCGACAGAGCCCGACAGGGCCCGACAGGGCCCAGTAGAGCCCAACAGAGCCCGACAGAGCCCGACAGAGCCCGACAGAACCCGACAGAGCCCGACAGAGCCCGACTGAGCCCGACAGGGCCCGACAGGGCCCGACAGAGCCCGACAGAGCCCGACAGGGCCCGACAGGGCCCGACAGGGCCCAGTAGAGACCGACAGGGCCCGACAGAGCCCGACAGGGCCCGACAGGGCCCAGTACAGCCCGACAGAGCCCGACAGAGCCCGACAGAGCCCGACAGGGCCCGACAGAGCCCGACAGAGCCCGACAGAGCCCAGTAGAGCCCGACAGAGCCCGACAGAGACCGACAGAGCCCGACAGAGCCCGACAGGGCCCAGCAAAGCCCAGTAGAGCCCGACAGAGCCCGACAGAGCCCGACAGGGCCCGACAGGGCCCGACAGGGCCCGACAGGGCCCGACAGAACCCGACAGAGCCCGACAGGGCCCAGTAGAGCCCGACAGAGCCCGACAGAGCCCGACAGGGCCCGACAGGGCCCGACAGGGCCCGACAGAGCCCAGTAGAGCCCGACAGAGCCCGACAGAGCCCGACAGAGCCCGACAGGGCCCGACAGGGCCCGACAGGGCCCAGTAGAGCCCGACAGAGCCCGACAGAGCCCGACAGAGCCCGACAGAGCCCGACAGAGCCCGACAGGGCCCAGTAGAGCCCGACAGAGCCCGACAGAGCCCGACAGAACCCGACAGAGCCCGACAGAGCCCGACAGAGCCCGACCGAGCCCGACAGAGCCCGACAGAGCCCGACAGGGCCCGACAGAGCCCGACAGAGCCCGACAGGGCCCGACAGGGCCCAGTAGAGCCCGACAGAGCCCGACAGAGCCCGACAGAGCCCGACAGGGCCCGACAGGGCCCGACAGGGCCCAGTAGAGCCCGACAGAGCCCGACAGACCCCGACAGAGCCCGACAGTGCCCGACAGTGCCCGACAGAGCCCGACAGAGCCCGACAGGGCCCGACAGAGCCCGACAGGGCCCGACAGAGCCCAGTAGAGCCCGACAGAGCCCGACAGAGCCCGACAGAGCCCGACAGGGCTCAGTAGAGCCCAGTAGAGCCCGACAGAGCCCAGTAGAGCCCGACAGAGCCCGACAGAGCCCGACAGGGCCCGACAGAGCCCGACAGAGCCCGACAGGGCCCGACAGGGCCCGACAGGGCCCAGTAGAGCCCGACAGAGCCCGACAGAGCCCAGTAGAGCCCAGTAGAGCCCGACAGAGCCCGACAGAGCCCGACAGTGCCCGACAGGGCCCAGTAGAGCCCGACAGAGCCCGACAGAGCCCGACAGAGCCCGAGAGAGCCCGACAGAACCCGACAGAGCCCGACAGGGCCCGACAGGGCCCGACAGGGACCGACAGGGCCCGACAGTGCCCAGTAGAGCCCGACAGAGCCCGACAGAGCCCGACAGAGCCCGACAGAGCCCGACAGAGCCCGACAGGGCCCGACAGAGCCCGACGGGGCCCGACAGAGCCCGACAGAGCCCGACGGGGCCCGACGGGGCCCGACAGGGCCCAGTAGAGCCCAGTTGAGCCCGACAGGGCCCGACAGGGCCCAGTAGAGCCCGACAGAGCCCGACAGAGCCCGACAGAGCCCGACAGGGCCCGACAGGGCCCAGTAGAGCCCGACAGAGACCGACAGAGCCCGACAGAGCCCGATAGGGCCCGACAAGGCCCAGTAGAACCCGACAGAGCCCGACAGGGCCCGACAGGGCCCGACAGGGCCCAGTAGATCCCGACAGGGCCAGACAGAGCTCGACAGAGACCGACAGAGCCCGACAGGGCCCGACAGGGCCCGACAGGGCCCAGTAGAGCCCGACAGAGCCGGACAGAGCCCGACAGAGCCCGACAGGGCCCGACAGGGCCCGACAGAGCCCGACAGAGCCCGACAGAGCCCAGTAGAGCCCGACAGAGCCCGACAGAGCCCGAAAGAGCCCAACAGAGCCCGACAGGGCCCGACAGGGCCCAGTAGAGCCCGACAGAGCCCGACAGAGCCCGACAGAGCCCGACAGGGCCCGACAGGGCCCGACAGGACCCGACAGAGCCCGACAGAGCCCGACAGGGCCCGACAGGGCCCAGTAGAGCCCGACAGAGCCCGACAGGGCCCGACAGGGCCGGACAGAGCCCGACAGAGCCCGACAGGGCCCGACAGAGCCCGACAGAGCCCGACAGAGCCCGACAGAGCCCGACAGAACCCGACAGAGCCCGACAGAGCCCGACAGAGCCCGACAGAGACCGACAGGGCCCGACAGGGCCCGACAGGGCCCGACAGAGCCCAGTAGAGCCCGACAGAGCCCGACAGAGCCCGACAGAGCCCGACAGGGCCCGACAGGGCCGAGTAGAGCCCGACAGAGCCCGATAGAGCCCGACAGAGCCCGACAGAACCCGACAGAGCCCGACAGAGCCCGACAGGGCCCGACAGGGCCCGACAGGGCCCGACAGAGCCCGACAGAGCCCGACAGGGCCCGACAGGGCCCAGTACAGCCCGACAGAGCCCGACAGAGCCCGACAGAGCCCGACAGGGCCCGACAGAGCCCGACAGAGCCCGACAGAGCCCAGTAGAGCCCGACAGAGCCCGACAGAGCCCGACAGAGCCCGACAGAGCCCGACAGAGCCCAGTAGAGCCCGACAGGGCCCAGTAGAGCCCGACAGAGCCCGACAGAGCCCGACAGGGCCCGACAGGGCCCAGTAGAGCCCGACAGAGCCCGACAGAGCCCGACAGAGCCCGACAGGGCCCAGTAGAGCCCGACAGAGCCCGACAGAGCCCGACAGAACCCGACAGAGCCCGACAGAGCCCGACAGATCCCGACAGGGCCCGACAGGGCCCGACAGGGCCCGACAGGGCCCAGTAGAGCCCGACAGAGCCCGACAGAGCCCGACAGGGCCCGACAGGGCCCGACAGGGCCCGACAGAGCCCGACAGGGCCCGACAGGGCCCAGTAGAGCCCGACAGAGCCCGACAGAGCCCGACAGGGCCCGACAGGGCCCAGTAGAGCCCGACAGAGCCCGACGGAGCCCGACAGAGCCCGACAGGGCCCAGTAGAGCCCGACAGAGCCGGACAGAGCCCGACAGAGCCCGACAGAGCCCGACAGAGCCCGACAGGGCCCAGTAGAGCCCGACAGAGCCCGACAGAGCCCGACAGAGCCCGACAGGGCCCGACAGGGCCCAGTAGAGCCCGACAGAGCCCGACAGAGCCCGACAGAGCCCGACAGAGCCCGACAGGTCCCGACAGGGCCCGACAGGGCCCAGTAGAGCCCGACAGAGCCGGACAGAGCCCGACAGAGCCTGACAGGGCCCGACAGGGCCCGACAGGGCCCGACAGAGCCCGACAGAGCCCAGTAGAGCCCGACAGGGCCCGACAGAGCCCGAAAGAGCCCGACAGAGCCCGACAGGGCCCGACAGGGCTCAGTAGAGCCCGACAGAGCCCGACAGAGCCCGACAGGGCCCGACAGGGCCCGACAGGGCCGGACAGGACCCGACAGAGCCCGACAGAGCCCGACAGGGCCCGACAGGTCCCAGTAGAGCCCGACAGAGCCCGACAGGGCCCGACAGGGCCCGACAGAGCCCGAAAGAGCCCGACAGGGCCCGACAGGGCCCGACAGGGCCCGACAGAGCCCGACAGAGCCCGACAGGGCCCGACAGAGCCCGACAGAGCCCGACAGAGCCCGACAGAGCCCGACAGAGCCCGACAGAGACCGACAGGGCCCGACAGAGCCCGACAGAACCTGACAGAGCCCGACAGAGCCCGACAGAGCCCAGTAGAGCCCGACAGAGCCCGACAGAGCCCGACAGAGCCCGACAGGGCCCGACAGGGCCCAGTAGAGCCCGACAGAGCCCGATAGAGCCCGACAGAGCCCGACAGAACCCGACAGAGCCCGACAGAGCCCGACAGAGCCCGACAGGGCCCGACAGGGCCCGACAGAGCCCGACAGAGCCCGACAGGGCCCGACAGGGCCCAGTACAGCCCGACAGATCCCGACAGAGCCCGACAGAGCCCGACAGGGCCCGACAGAGCCCGACAGAGCCCGACAGAGCCCAGTAGAGCCCGACAGAGCCCGACAGAGCCCGACAGAGCCCGACAGGGCCCGACAGGGCCCGACAGGGCCCAGTAGAGCCCGACAGAGCCCGACAGAGCCCGACAGAGCCCGACAGGGCCCAGTAGAGCCCGACAGAGCCCGACAGAGCCCGACAGAACCCGACAGAGCCCGACAGAGCCCGACAGAGCCCGACAGAGCCCGACAGGGCCCAGTAGAGCCCGACAGAGCCCGACAGAGACCGACAGAGCCCGACAGGGCCCGACAGGGCCCGACAGAGCCCGACAGAGCCCGACAGGGCCCAGTAGAGCCCGACAGAGCCCGACAGAGCCCGACAGAGCCCGACAGGGTCCGACAGGGCCCAGTAGAGCCCGACAGAGCCCGACGGAGCCCGACAGAGCCCGACGGACCCGACAGGGCGCGACAGGGCCCGACAGAGCCCGACAGGGCCCGACAGAGCCCGACAGAGCCCGACAGAGCCCAGTAGAGCCCGACAGAGCCCGACAGAGCCCGACAGGGCCCGACAGAGCCCGACAGAGCCCAGTAGAGCCCGACAGAGCCCGACAGAGCCCGACAGAGCCCGACAGGGCCCAGTAGAGGACAGTAGAGCACGACAGAGCCCGACAGGGCCCAGTAGAGGACAGTAGAGCCCGACAGAGCCCGACAGAGCCCGACAGAGCCTGAGAGAGCCCGACAGGGCCCGACAGGGCCCGACAGAGCCCGACAGAGCCCGACAGAGCCCGACAGGGCCCAGTAGAGCCCGACAGGGCCCGACAGAACCCGACAGAGCCCGACAGAGCCCGACAGAGCCCGACAGAGCCCGACAGGGCCCAGTAGAGCCCGACAGGGCCCGACAGAGCCCGACAGGGCCCGACAGGGCCCGACAGAGCCCGACAGAGCCCGACAGAGCCCGACAGAGCCCGAAAGGGCCCGACAGGGCCCAGTAGAGCCCGACAGAGCCCGACAGAGCCCGACAGAGCCCGACAGAGCCCGACAGGGCCCGACAGGGCCCAGTAGGGCCCGACAGAGCCCGACAGAGCCCGACAGAGCCCGACAGAGCCCGACAGAGCCCGACAGAGCCCGACAGGGCCCGACAGAGCCCGACAGGGCCCGACAGGGCCCGACAGGGCCCAGTACAGCCCGACAGAGCCCGACAGAGCCCGACAGGGCCCGACAGGGCCCGACAGAGCCCGACAGAGCCCGACACGGCCCGCCAGGGCCCGACAGGGCCCAGTAGAGCCCGACAGAGCCCGACAGAGCCCGACAGAGCCCGACAGGGCCCGACAGGGCCCAGTTGAGCCCGACAGAGCCCGACAGAGCCCGACAGAACCCGACAGAGCCCGACAGAGCCCGACAGGGCCCGACAGAGCCCGACAGAGCCCGACAGGGCCCGACAGGGCCCAGTAGAGCCCGACAGAGGCCGACAGAGCCCGACAGAGCCCGACAGGGCCCGACAGGGCCCGACAGGGCCCAGTAGAGCCCAACAGAGCCCGACAGAGCCCGACAGAGCCCGACAGAGCCCGACAGGGCCCGACAGGGCCCGACAGAGCCCGACAGAACCCGACAGGGCCCGACAGGGCCCGACAGGGCCCAGTAGAGCCCGACAGGGCCCGACAGAGCCCGACAGGGCCCGACAGGGCCCGACAGGGCCCAGTACAGCCCGACAGAGCCCGACAGAGCCCGACAGAGCCCGACAGGGCCCGACAGGGCCCGACAGGGCCCAGTAGAGTCCGACAGAGCCCGACAGAGCCCGACAGAGCCCGACAGGGCCCGACAGAGCCCGACAGGGCCCGACAGGGCCCGACAAAGCCCAGTAGAGCCCGACAGAGCCCGACAAAGCCCGACAGAGCCCGACAGGGCCCGACAGGGCCCGACAGAGCCCGACAGGGCCCGACAGGGCCCGACAGGGCCCCACAGGGCCCAGTAGAGCCCGACAGGGCCCAGTAGAGCCCGACAGAGCCCGACGGAGCCCGACAGAGCCCGACAGGGCCCGACAGGGCCCAGTAGAGCCCGACAGAGCCCGACAGGGCCCGACAGAGCCCGACAGAGCCCGACAGGGCCCAGTAGAGCCCGACAGAGCCCGACAGAGCCCGACAGTGCCCGACAGAGCCCGACAGGGCCCGACAGGGCCCAGTAGAGCCCGACAGAGCCCGACGGAGCCCGACAGAGCCCGACAGAGCCCGACAGAGCCCGATAGAGCCCGACAGAGCCCGACAGAGCCCGACAGAACCCGACAGAGCCCGACAGAGCCCGACAGAGCCCGACAGGGCCCGACAGGGCCCGACAGAGCCCGACAGAGCCCGACAGGGCCCGACAGAGCCCGACAGGGCCCGACAGAGCCCGACAGAGCCCGACAGAGCCCAGTAGAGCCCGACAGAGCCCGACAGATCCCGACAGAGCCCGACAGAGCCCGACAGAGCCCGACAGGGCCCAGTAGAGCCCGACAGAGCCCGACAGAGCCCGACAGAGCCCGACAGGGCCCAGTAGAGCCCGACAGAGCCCGACAGAGCCCGACAGAGCCCGACAGAACCCGACAGAACCCGACAGAGCCCGACAGAGCCCGACAGATACCGACAGGGCCTGACAGGGCCCGACAGAGCCCGACAGGGCCCGACAGGGCCCAGTAGAGCCCGACAGAGCCCGACAGAGCCCGACAGACCCCGACAGGGCCCGAGAGGGCCCGACAGGGCCCGACAGAGCCCGACAGGGCCCAGTAGAGCCCGACAGAGCCCGACAGAGCCCGACAGAGCCCGACAGAGCCCGACAGGGCCCAGTAGAGCCCGACAGAGCCCGACGGAGCCCGACAGAGCCCGACAGAGCCCGACAGGGCCCGACAGGGCCCGACAGGGCCCAGTAGAGCCCGACAGAGCCCGACAGGGCCCGACAGAGCCCAGTAGAGCCCAGTTGAGCCCGACAGGGCCCGACAGGGCCCAGTAGAGCCCGACAGAGCCCGACAGAGCCCGACAGAGCCCGACAGGGCCCGACAGGGCCCAGTAGAGTCCGACAGAGCCCGACAGAGCCCGACAGAGCCCGACAGAGCCCGACAGAGCCCGAAAGGGCCCGACAGGGCCCAGTAGAGCCCGACAGAGCCCGACAGAGCCCGACAGAGCCCGACAGGGCCCGACAGGGCCCAGTAGAGCCCGACAGGGCCCGACAGAGCCCGACAGGGCCCGACAGGGCCCGACAGGGCCCAGTACAGCCCGACAGAGCCCGACAGAGCCCGACAGGGCCCGACAGAGCCCGACAGAGCCCGACAGCGCCCAGTAGAGCCCGACAGAGCCCGACAGGGCCCGACAGGGCCCGACAGGGCCCAGTAGAGCCCGACAGAGCCCGACAGAGCCCGACAGAGCCCGACAGGGCCCGACAGGACCCGACAGGGCCCAGTTGAGCCCGACAGAGCCCGACAGAGCCCGACAGAGCCCGACAGGGCCCGACAGGGCCCGACAGGGCCCGAGAGAGACCAGTAGAGCCCAGTAGAGCCCGACAGAGCCCGACAGAGCCTGACAGTGCCCGACAGAGCCCGACAGAGCCCGACAGAGCCCGACAGGGCCCGACAGGGCCCGACAGGGCCCGACAGAGCCCAGTAGAGCCCGACAGAGCCCGACAGAGCCCGACAGAGCCCGACAGGGCCCAGTAGAGCCCAGTAGAGCCCGACAGAGCCCAGTAGAGCCCGACAGAGCCCGACAGAGCCCGACAGAGCCCGACAGGGCCCGACAGGGCCCGACAGGGCCCGACAGAGCCCGACAGAGCCCGATAGAGTGCAGTAGAGCCCGACAGAGCCCGACAGAGCCCGACAGAGCCCGACAGGGCCCGACAGGGCCCGACAGAACCCGACAGGGCCCAGTAGAGCCCAGTAGAGCCCGACAGAGCCCGACAGAGCCCGACAGAGCCCGACAGGGCCCGACAGGGCCCGACAGGGCCCAGTAGAGCCCGACAGAGCCCGACAGAGCCCGAGAGAGCCCGAGAGAGCCCGACAGAGCCCGACAGAGCCCGACAGGGCCCGACAGGGCCCAGTAGAGCCCAGTAGAGCCCAGTAGAGCCCGACAGAGCCCAGTAGAGCCCGACAGAGCCCAACAGAGCCCGACAGGGCCCGACAGGGCCCGACAGAGCCCGACAGAGCCCGACAGAGCGCAGTAGAGCCCGACAGAGCCCGACAGAGCCCGACAGGGCCCGACAGGGCCCGACAGGGCCCGACAGAGCCCGACAGGGCCCAGTAGAGCCCAGTAGGGCCCGACAGAGCCCGACAGAGCCCGACAGAGCCCGACAGGGCCCGACAGGGCCCGACAGGGCCCAGTAGAGCCCGACAGAGCCCGACAGAGCCCGAGAGAGCCCGAGAGAGCCCGACAGAGCCCGACAGGGCCCGACAGGGCCCGACAGGGACCGACAGGGCCCGACAGGGTCCGACAGGGCCCAGTAGAGCCCGACAGAGCCCGACAGAGCCCGACAGAGCCCGACAGGGCCCGACAGAGCCCGACAGAGCCCAGTAGAGACCGACAGAGCCCGACAGAGCCCGACAGAACCCGACAGGGCCCGACAGGGCCCGACAGAGCCCAGTAGATCCCGACAGAGCCCGACAGAGCCCGACAGAGCCCGACAGAGCCCGACAGAGCCCGACAGGGCCCGACAGGGCCCGACAGAGCCCAGTTGAGCCCAGTTGAGCCCAACAGGGCCCGACAGGGCCCAGTAGAGCCCGACAGAGCCCGACAGAGCCCGACAGGGCCCGACAGGGCCCAGTAGAGCCCGACAGAGCCCGACAGAGCCCGACAGAGCCCGACAGAGCCCGAAAGGGCCCGAAAGGGCCCGACAGGGCCCAGTAGAGCCCGACAGAGCCCGACAGAGCCCGACAGAGCCCGACAGAGCCCGACAGGGCCCGACAGGGCCCAGTAGAGCCCGACAGAGCCCGACAGAGCCCGAGAGAGCCCGACAGAGCCCGACAGAGCCCGATAGGGCCCGACAGGGCCCAGTAGAGCCCGACAGGGCCCGACAGAGCCCGACAGGGCCCGACAGGGCCCGACAGGGCCCAGTACAGCCCGACAGAGCCCGACAGAGCCCGACAGAGCCCGACAGAGCCCGACACGGCCCGACAGGGCCCGACAGGGCCCAGTAGAGCCCGACAGAGCCCGACAGAGCCCGACAGAGCCCGACAGGGCCCGACAGGGCCCAGTTGAGCCCGACAGAGCCCGACAGAGCCCGACAGAACCCGACAGAGACCGACAGAGCCCGACAGAGCCCGACAGGGCCCGACAGAGCCCGACAGAGCCCGACAGGGCCCGACAGGGCCCAGTAGAGCCCGACAGAGGCCGACAGAGCCCGACAGAGCCCGACAGGGCCCGACAGGGCCCGACAGGGCCCAGTAGAGCCCAACAGAGCCCGACAGAGCCCGACAGAGCCCGACAGAGCCCGACAGGGCCCGACAGGGCCCGACAGAGCCCGACAGAACCCGACAGGGCCCGACAGGCCCGACAGGGCCCAGTAGAGCCCGACAGGGCACGACAGAGCCCGACAGGGCCCGACAGGGCCCGACAGGGCCCAGTAGAGCCCGACAGGGCACGACAGAGCCCGACAGGGCCCGACAGGGCCCGACAGGCCCAGTACAGCCCGACAGAGCCCGACAGAGCCCGACAGGGCCCGACAGAGCCCGACAGGGCCCGACAGGGCCCAGTAGAGCCCGACAGAGCCCGACGGAGCCCGACAGAGCCCGACAGAGCCCGATAGAGCCCGACAGAGCCCGACAGAGCCCGACAGAACCCCGACAGAGCCCGACAGAGCCCGACAGGGCCCGACAGGGCCCGACAGGGCCCGATAGGGCCCAGTACAGCCCGACAGAGCCCGACAGAGCCCGACAGAGCCCGACAGGGCCCGACAGAGCCCGACAGAGCCCGACAGAGCCCAGTAGAGCCCGACAGAGCCCGACAGAGCCCGACAGAGCCCGACAGAGCCCGACAGAGCCCGACAGGGCCCAGTAGAGCCCGACAGAGCCCGACAGAGCCCGACAGAGCCCGACAGGGCCCAGTAGAGCCCGACAGAGCCCGACAGAGCCCGACAGAGCCCGACAGAACCCGACAGAGCCCGACAGAGCCCGACAGATCCCGACAGGGCCCGACAGGGCCCGACAGGGCCCGACAGAGCCCGACAGGGCCCGACAGGGCCCAGTAGAGCCCGACAGAGCCCGACAGAGACCGACAGACCCCGACAGGGCCCGACAGGGCCCGACAGAGCCCGACAGAGCCCGACAGAGACCGACAGAGCCCGACAGAGCCCGACAGGGCCCGATAGGGCCCGACAGGGCCCAGTAGAGCCCGACAGAGCCCGACGGAGCCCGACAGAGCCCGACAGAGCCCGACAGGGCGCGACAGAGCCCGACAGGGCCCGACAGAGCCCAGTAGAGCCCAGTTGAGCCCGACAGGGCCCGACAGGGCCCAGTAGAGCCCGACAGAGCCCGACAGAGCCCGACAGAGCCCGACAGGGCCCGACAGGGCCCAGTAGAGTCCGACAGAGCCCGACAGAGCCCGACAGAGCCCGACAGGGCCCGAAAGGGCCCGACAGGGCCCAGTAGAGCGCGACAGAGCCCGACAGAGCCCGACAGAGCCCGACAGAGCCCGACAGGGCCCGACAGGGCCCAGTAGAGCCCGACAGGGCCCAACAGAGCCCGACAGGGCCCGACAGGGCCCGACAGGGCCGACAGGGCCCAGTACAGCCCGACAGAGCCCGACAGAGCCCGACAGGGCCCGACAGAGCCCGACAGAGCCCGACAGCGCCCAGTAGAGCCCGACAGAGCCCGACAGAGCCCGACAGAGCCCGACAGGGCCCGACAGGGCCCGACAGGGCCCAGTAGAGCCCGACAGAGCCCGACAGAGCCCGACAGGGCCCGACAGGGCCCGACAGGGCCCAGTTGAGCCCGACAGAGCCCGACAGAGCCCGACAGAGCCCGACAGAGCCCGACAGGGCCCAGTAGAGCCCGACAGAGCCCGACAGAGCCCGACAGAGCCCGACAGGGCCCGACAGGGCCCGACAGGGCCCAGTAGAGCCCGACAGAGCCCGACAGAGCCCGACAGAGCCCGACAGCTCCCTACAGGGCCCAGTTGAGCCCGACAGAGCCCGACAAAGCCCGACAGAGCCCGACAGAGCCCGACAGAGCCCGACAGGGCCCGACAGAGCCCGACAGGGCCTGACAGGGCCAAGTAGAGCCCGACAGAGGCCGACAGAGGCCGACAGAGCCCGACACAGCCCGACAGGGCCCGACAGGGCCCGACAGGGCCCAGTAGTGCCCAACAGAGCCCGACAGAGCCCGACAGAGCCCGACAGAGCCCGACAGGGCCCGACAGGGCCCGACAGAGCCCGACAGAGCCCGACAGGGCCCGACAGGGCCCGACAGGGCCCATTAGAGCCCGACAGGGCCCGACAGAGCCCGACAGGGCCGACAGGGCCCGACAGGGCCCAGTAGAGCCCGACAGAGCCCGACAGAGCCCGACAGGGCCCGACAGGGCCCGACAGGGCCCAGTAGAGCCCGACAGAGCCCGACAGAGCCCGACAGAGCCCGACAGGGCCCGACAGGGCCCGACAGGGCCCGACAGGGCCCGACAAAGCCCAGTAGAGCCCGACAGAGCCCGACAGAGCCCGACAGAGCCCGACAGGGCCCGACAGGGCCCGACAGGGCCCGACAGAGCCCGACAGGGCCCGACAGGGCCCAGTAGAGCCCGACAGAGCCCGACGGAGCCCGACGGAGCCCGACAGGGCCCGACAGGGCCCAGTAGAGCCCGACAGAGCCCGACAGGGCCCGACAGAGCCCGACAGAGCCCGACAGGGCCCAGTAGAGCCCGACAGAGCCCGACAGTGCCCGACAGAGCCCGACAGGGCCCGACAGGGCCCAGTAGAGCCCAACAGAGCCCGACGGAGCCCGACAGGGACCCGACAGAGCCCGACAGAGCCCGATAGAGCCCGACAGAGCCCGACAGAGCCCGACAGAGCCCGACAGGGCCCGACAGGGCCCGACAGAGCCCGACAGGGCCCGACAGGGCCCAGTACAGCCCGACAGAGCCCGACAGAGCCCGACAGAGCCCGACAGGGCCCGACAGGGCCCGACAGGGCCCGACAGAGCCCAGTAGAGCCCGACAGAGCCCGACAGAGCCCGACAGGGCCCGACAGGGCCCGACAGGGCCCAGTAGAGCCCGACAGAGCCCGACAGAGCCCGACAGAGCCCGGACAGGGCCCAGTAGAGCCCGACAGAGCCCGACAGAGCCCGACAGAGCCCGACAGAACCCGACAGAGCCCGACAGAGCCCGACAGGGCCCGACAGGGCCCGACAGGGCCCAGTAGAGCCCGACAGAGCCTGACAGAGACCGACAGAGCCCGACAGGGCCCGACAGGGCCCGACAGAGCCCAACAGAGCCCGACAGGGCCCGACAGAGCCCGACAGAGCCCGACAGAGCCCGACAGAGCCCGACAAGGCCCGACAGGGCCCGACAGGGCCCAGTAGAGCCCGACAGAGCCCGACGGAGCCCGACAGAGCCCGACAGAGCCCGACAGGGCGCGACAGGGGCCCGACAGGGCCCGACAGGGCCCGACAGGGCCCAGTAGAGCCCGACAGAGCCCGACAGGGCCCGACAGAGCCCAGTAGAGCCCAGTTGAGCCCGACAGGGCCCGACAGGGCCCAGTAGAGCCCGACAGAGCCCGACAGAGCCCGACAGGGCCCAGTAGAGCCCGACAGAGCCCGACAGAGCCCGACAGAGCCCGACAGGGCCCGACAGAGCCCGACAGAGCCCGACAGAGCCCGACAGGGCCCGACAGGGCCCGACAGGGCCCAGTAGAGCCCGACAGAGCCCGACAGAGCGCAACAGAGCCCGACAGAGCCCGACAGAGCCCGACAGGGCCCAGTAGAGCCCGACAGGGCCCGACAGAGCCTGACAGGGCCCGACAGGGCCCGACAGGGCCCAGTACAGCCCGACAGAGCCCGACAGAGCCCGACAGGGCCCGACAGAGCCCGACAGAGCCCGACAGCGCCCAGTAGAGCCCGACAGAGCCCGACAGAGCCCGACAGAGCCCGACAGGGCCCGACAGGGCCCGACAGGGCCCAGTAGAGCCCGACAGAGCCCAACAGAGCCCGACAGAGCCCGACAGGGCCCGACGGGGCCCGACAGGGCCCAGTTGAGCCCGACAGAGCCCGACAGAGCCCGACAGAGCCCGACAGAACCCGACAGGGCCCGACAGGGCCCAGTAGAGCCCGACAGGGCCCGACAGAGCCCGACAGACCCCGACAGGGCCCGACAGGGCCCGACAAAGCCCAGTAGAGCCCGACAGAGCCCGACAGAGCCCGACAGGGCCCGACAGGGCCCGACAGACCCCGACAGGGCCCGACAGGACCCGACAAAGCCCAGTAGAGCCCGACAGAGCCCGACAGAGCCCGACAGGGCCCGACAGGGCCCGACAGGGCCCAGTAGAGCCCGACAGAGCCCGACAGAACCCGATAGAGCCCGACAGAGCCCTGACAGGGCCCGACAGGGCCCGACAGGGCCCGACAGGGCCCAGTAGAGCCCGACAGAGCCCGACAGAGCCCGACAGAGCCCGACAGGGCCCGACAGGGCCCAGTAGAGCCCGACAGAGCCCGACAGGGCCCGACAGAGCCAGACAGAGCCCGACAGGGCCCAGTAGAGCCCGACAGAGCCCGACAGAGCCCGACAGGGCCCGACAGGGCCCAGTAGAGCCCGACAGAGCCCGACGGAGACCGACAGAGCCCGACAGAGCCCGACAGGGCGCGACAGGGCCCGACAGAGCTTGATAGAGCCCGACAGAGCCCGACAGAACCCGACAGAGCCCGACAGAGCCCGACAGAGCCCGACAGGGCCCGACAGGGCCCGACAGGGCCCGACAGAGCCCGACAGAGCCCGACAGGGCCCGACAGGGCCCAGTACAGCCCGACAGAGCCCGACAGAGCCCGACAGAGCCCGACAGGGCCCGACAGAGCCCGACAGAGCCCAGTAGAGCCCGACAGAGCCCGACAGAGCCCGACAGAGCCCGACAGGGCCCGACAGGGCCCGACAGGGCCCAGTAGATCCCGACAGAGCCCGACAGAGCCCGACAGAGCCCGACAGGGCCCAGTAGAGCCCGACAGAGCCCGACAGAGCCCGACAGAGCCCGACAGAACCCGACAGAACCCGACAGAGCCCGACAGATCCCGACAGGGCCCGACAGGGCCCGACAGAGCCCGACAGGGCCCAGTAGAGCCCGACAGAGCCCGACAGAGCCCGACAGAGCCCGACAGGGCCCGACAGGGCCCGACAGAGCCCGACAGGGCCCAGTAGAGCCCGACAGAGCCCGACAGAGCCCGACAGAGCCCGACAGGGCCCGACAGGGCCCGACAGGGCCCAGTAGAGCCCGACAGAGCCCGACGGAGCACGATAGAGCCGACAGAGCCCGACAGAGCCCGACAGGGCGCGACAGAGCCCGACAGGGCGCGACAGGGCCCGACAGGGCCCAGTAGAGCCCGACAGAGCCCGACACAGCCCGACAGGGCTTGACAGAGCCCGACAGGGCCCGACAGAGCCCGACAGAGCCCAGTAGAGCCCGACAGATCCCGACAGGGCCCGACAGGGCCCGACAGAGCCCAGTAGAGCCCGACAGAGCCCGACAGAGCCCGACAGGGCCCGACAGGGCCCGACAGGGCCCAGTAGAGCCCGACAGGGCCCGACAGAGCCCGACAGGGCCCGACAGGGCCCAGTACAGCCCGACAGAGCCCGACAGAGCCCGACAGGGCCCGACAGGGCCCGACAGAGCCCGACAGAGACCGACAGAGCCCGACAGAGCCCGACAGGGCCCGACAGAGCCCGACAGAGCCCGACAGGGCCCAGTAGAGCCCGACAGAGCCCGACAGAGCCCGACAGAGCCCGACAGGGCCCGACAGGGCCCGACAGGGCCCGACAGGGCCCAGTAGAGCCCGACAGAGCCCGACAGGGCCCAGTAGAGCCCGACAGAGCCCGACAGAGCCCGACAGGGCCCGACAGAGCCCGACAGGGCCCGACAGAGCCCGACAGAGCCCGACAGAGCCCGACAGAGCCCGACAGGGCCCAGTAGAGCCCAGTAGAGCCCGACAGAGCCCAGTAGAGCCCGACAGAGCCCGACAGAGCCCGACAGAGCCCGACAGGGCCCGACAGAGCGCAGTAGAGCCCGACAGAGCCCGACAGAGCCCGACAGAGCCCGACAGGACCCTACAGAGCCCGACAGGGCCCAGTAGAGCCCGACAGAGCCCGACAGAGCCCAGTAGAGCCCAGTAGAGCCCGACAGAGCCCGACAGAGCCCGACAGAGCCCGACAGGGCCCGACAGAGCCCGACAGGGCCCAGTAGAGCCCGACAGAGCCCGACAGAGCCCGAGAGAGCCCGAGAGAGCCCGACAGAACCCGACAGAGCCCGACAAGGCCCGACAGAGCCTGACAGGGACCGACAGGGCCCGACAGGGCCCAGTAGAGCCCGACAGAGCCCGACAGGGCCCGACAGGGCCCGACAGAGCCCGACAGAGCCCAGTAGAGCCCGACAGAGCCCGACAGAGCCCGACAGAGCCCGACAGGGCCCGACAGGGCCCGACAGAGCCCAGTAGATCCCGACAGAGCCCAACAGAGCCCGACAGAGCCCGACAGAGCCCGACAGGGCCCGACAGGGCCCGACAGGGCCCAGTAGAGCCCGACAGAGCCCGACAGAGCCCGACAGGGCCCGACAGGGCCCGACAGGGCCCAGTAGAGCCCGACAGAGCCCGACAGAGCCCGACAGGGCCCGACAGGGCCCGACAGAGCCCGACAGAGCCCGACAGGGCCCGACAGGGCCCGACAGGGCCCGACAGAGCCCGACAGGGGCCGACAGGGCCCAGTAGAGCCCGACAGGGCCCGACAGAGCCCGACAGGGCCCGACAGGGCCCGACAGGGCCCAGTACAGCCCGACAGAGCCCGACAGAGCCCGACAGGGCCCGACAGAGCCCGACAGAGCCCGACAGAGCCCGACAGAGCCCGACAGGGCCCAGTAGAGCCCGACAGAGCCCCGATAGAGCCCGACAGAGCCCGAGAGGGCCCGACAGAGCCCGACAGGGCCCAGTTGAGCCCGACAGAGTCCGACAGAGCCCGACAGAGCCCGACAGCGCCCGACAGGGCCCAGTAGAGCCCGACAGAGCCCCGACAGGGCCCGACAGGGCCCGAAAGGGCCCGACAGGGCACGACAGGGCCCAGTAGAGCCCGACAGAGCCCGACAGAGCCCGACAGAGCCCGACAGGGCCCGACAGGGCCCAGTAGAGCCCAACAGAGCCCGACAGAGCCCGACAGAGCCCGACAGAGCCCGACAGAACCCGACAGAGCCCGACAGAGCCCGACTGAGCCCGACAGGGCCCGACAGGGCCCGACAGAGCCCGACAGAGCCCGACAGGGCCCGACAGGGCCCGACAGGGCCCGACAGGGCCCAGTAGAGACCGACAGGGCCCGACAGAGCCCGACAGGGCCCGACAGGGCCCAGTACAGCCCGACAGAGCCCGACAGAGCCCGACAGAGCCCGACAGGGCCCGACAGAGCCCGACAGAGCCCGACAGAGCCCAGTAGAGCCCGACAGAGCCCGACAGAGACCGACAGAGCCCGACAGAGCCCGACAGGGCCCAGCAAAGCCCAGTAGAGCCCGACAGAGCCCGACAGAGCCCGACAGGGCCCGACAGGGCCCGACAGGGCCCGACAGGGCCCGACAGAACCCGACAGAGCCCGACAGGGCCCAGTAGAGCCCGACAGAGCCCGACAGAGCCCGACAGGGCCCGACAGGGCCCGACAGGGCCCGACAGAGCCCAGTAGAGCCCGACAGAGCCCGACAGAGCCCGACAGAGCCCGACAGGGCCCGACAGGGCCCGACAGGGCCCAGTAGAGCCCGACAGAGCCCGACAGAGCCCGACAGAGCCCGACAGAGCCCAACAGGGCCCAGTAGAGCCCGACAGAGCCCGACAGAGCCCGACAGAACCCGACAGAGCCCGACAGAGCCCGACAGAGCCCGACCGAGCCCGACAGAGCCCGACAGAGCCCGACAGAGCCCGACAGGGCCCGACAGAGCCCGACAGAGCCCGACAGGGCCCGACAGGGCCCAGTAGAGCCCGACAGAGCCCGACAGAGCCCGACAGAGCCCGACAGGGCCCGACAGGGCCCGACAGGGCCCAGTAGAGCCCGACAGAGCCCGACAGACCCCGACAGAGCCCGACAGTGCCCGACAGTGCCCGACAGAGCCCGACAGAGCCCGACAGGGCCCGACAGAGCCCGACAGGGCCCGACAGAGCCCAGTAGAGCCCGACAGAGCCCGACAGAGCCCGACAGAGCCCGACAGGGCTCAGTAGAGCCCAGTAGAGCCCGACAGAGCCCAGTAGAGCCCGACAGAGCCCGACAGAGCCCGACAGGGCCCGACAGAGCCCGACAGAGCCCGACAGAGCCCGACAGGGCCCGACAGAGCCCGACAGGGCCCAGTAGAGCCCGACAGAGCCCGACAGAGCCCAGTAGAGCCCAGTAGAGCCCGACAGAGCCCGACAGAGCCCGACAGTGCCCGACAGGGCCCAGTAGAGCCCGACAGAGCCCGACAGAGCCCGACAGAGCCCGAGAGAGCCCGACAGAACCCGACAGAGCCCGACAGGGCCCGACAGGGACCGACAGGGCCCGACAGTGCCCAGTAGAGCCCGACAGAGCCCGACAGAGCCCGACAGAGCCCGACAGAGCCCGACAGGGCCCGACAGAGCCCGACGGGGCCCGACAGAGCCCGACAGAGCCCGACGGGGCCCGACGGGGCCCGACAGGGCCCAGTAGAGCCCAGTTGAGCCCGACAGGCCCGACAGGGCCCAGTAGAGCCCGACAGAGCCCGACAGAGCCCGACAGAGCCCGACAGGGCCCGACAGGGCCCAGTAGAGCCCGACAGAGACCGACAGAGCCCGACAGAGCCCGACAGGGCCCGACAGGGCCCAGTAGAACCCGACAGAGCCCGACAGGGCCCGACAGGGCCCGACAGGGCCCAGTAGATCCCCGACAGGGCCAGACAGAGCTCGACAGAGCCCGACAGAGCCCGACAGGGCCCGACAGGGCCCGACAGGGCCCAGTAGAGCCCGACAGAGCCGGACAGAGCCCGACAGAGCCCGACAGGGCCCGACAGGGCCCGACAGAGCCCGACAGAGCCCGAGAGAGCCCAGTAGAGCCCGACAGAGCCCGACAGAGCCCGAAAGAGCCCAACAGAGCCCGACAGGGCCCGACAGGGCCCAGTAGAGCCCGACAGAGCCCGACAGAGCCCGACAGAGCCCGACAGGGCCCGACAGGGCCCGACAGGACCCGACAGAGCCCGACAGAGCCCGACAGGGCCCGACAGGGCCCAGTAGAGCCCGACAGAGCCCGACAGGGCCCGACAGGGCCCGACAGAGCCCGACAGAGCCCGACAGGGCCCGACAGAGCCCGACAGAGCCCGACAGAGCCCGACAGAACCCGACAGAACCCGACAGAGCCCGACAGAGCCCGACAGAGCCCGACAGAGCCCGACAGAGACCGACAGGGCCCGACAGGGCCCGACAGAGCCCGACAGAGCCCGACAGAGCCCAGTAGAGCCCGACAGAGCCCGACAGAGCCCGACAGAGCCCGACAGGGCCCGACAGGGCCGAGTAGAGCCCGACAGAGCCCGATAGAGCCCGACAGAGCCCGACAGAACCCGACAGAGCCCGACAGAGCCCGACAGGGCCCGACAGGGCCCGACAGGCCCGACAGAGCCCGACAGGGCCCGACAGGGCCCAGTACAGCCCGACAGAGCCCGACAGAGCCCGACAGAGCCCGACAGGGCCCGACAGAGCCCGACAGAGCCCGACAGAGCCCAGTAGAGCCCGACAGAGCCCGACAGAGCCCGACAGAGCCCGACAGAGCCCAGTAGAGCCCGACAGGGCCCAGTAGAGCCCGACAGAGCCCGACAGAGCCCGACAGGGCCCGACAGGGCCCAGTAGAGCCCGACAGAGCCCGACAGAGCCCGACAGAGCCCGACAGGGCCCAGTAGAGCCCGACAGAGCCCGACAGAGCCCGACAGAACCCGACAGAGCCCGACAGAGCCCGACAGATCCCGACAGGGCCCGACAGGGCCCGACAGGGCCCAGTAGAGCCCGACAGAGCCCGACAGAGCCCGACAGGGCCCGACAGGGCCCGACAGGGCCCGACAGAGCCCGACAGGGCCCGACAGGGCCCAGTAGAGCCCGACAGAGCCCGACAGGGCCCGACAGGGCCCAGTAGAGCCCGACAGAGCCCGACGGAGCCCGACAGAGCCCGACAGGGCCCAGTAGAGCCCGACAGAGCCGGACAGAGCCCGACAGAGCCCGACAGAGCCCGACAGAGCCCGACAGGGCCCAGTAGAGCCCGACCGAGCCCGACAGAGCCCGACAGAGCCCGACAGGGCCCGACAGGGCCCAGTAGAGCCCGACAGAGCCCGACAGAGCCCGACAGAGCCCGACAGAGCCCGACAGGGCCCGACAGGGCCCGACAGGGCCCAGTAGAGCCCGACAGAGCCGGACAGAGCCCGACAGAGCCCGACAGGGCCCGACAGGGCCCGACAGGGCCCGACAGAGCCCGACAGAGCCCAGTAGAGCCCGACAGAGCCCGACAGAGCCCGAAAGAGCCCGACAGAGCCCGACAGGGCCCGACAGGGCCCAGTAGAGCCCGACAGAGCCCGACAGAGCCCGACAGGGCCCGACAGGGCCCGACAGGGCCGGACAGGACCCGACAGAGCCCGACAGAGCCCGACAGGGCCCGACAGGTCCCAGTAGAGCCCGACAGAGCCCGACAGGGCCCGACAGGGCCCGACAGAGCCCGAAAGAGCCCGACAGGGCCCGACAGGGCCCGACAGGGCCCGACAGAGCCTGACAGAGCCCGACAGGGCCCGACAGAGCCCGACAGAACCCGACAGAGCCCGACAGAGCCCGACAGAGCCCGACAGAGCCCGACAGAGACCGACAGAGACCGACAGGGCCCGACAGAGCCCGACAGAACCTGACAGAGCCCGACAGAGCCCGACAGAGCCCAGTAGAGCCCGACAGAGCCCGACAGAGCCCGACAGAGCCCGACAGGGCCCGACAGGGCCCAGTAGAGCCCGACAGAGCCCGATAGAGCCCGACAGAGCCCGACAGAACCCGACAGAGCCCGACAGAGCCCGACAGAGCCCGACAGGGCCCGACAGGGCCCGACAGGGCCCGACAGAGCCCGACAGAGCCCGACAGGGCCCGACAGGTCCCAGTACAGCCCGACAGATCCCGACAGAGCCCGACAGAGCCCGACAGGGCCCGACAGAGCCCGACAGAGCCCGACAGAGCCCAGTAGAGCCCGACAGAGCCCGACAGAGCCCGACAGAGCCCGACAGGGCCCGACAGGGCCCGACAGGGCCCAGTAGAGCCCGACAGAGCCCGACAGAGCCCGACAGAGCCCGACAGGGCCCAGTAGAGCCCGACAGAGCCCGACAGAGCCCGACAGAACCCGACAGAGCCCGACAGAGCCCGACAGAGCCCGACAGAGCCCGACAGGGCCCAGTAGAGCCCGACAGAGCCCGACAGAGACCGACAGAGCCCGACAGGGCCCGACAGGGCCCGACAGAGCCCGACAGAGCCCGACAGGGCCCAGTAGAGCCCGACAGAGCCCGACAGAGCCCGACAGAGCCCGACAGGGCCCGACAGGGCCCAGTAGAGCCCGACAGAGCCCGACGGAGCCCGACAGAGCCCGACGGAGCCCGACAGGGCGCGACAGGGCCCGACAGGGCCCGACAGGGCCCGACAGAGCCCGACAGAGCCCGACAGAGCCCGACAGAGCCCGACAGAGCCCAGTAGAGCCCGACAGAGCCCGACAGAGCCCGACAGGGCCCGACAGAGCCCGACAGAGCCCAGTAGAGCCCGACAGAGCCCGACAGAGCCCGACAGAGCCCGACAGGGCCCAGTAGAGGACAGTAGAGCACGACAGAGCCCGACAGGGCCCAGTAGAGGACAGTAGAGCCCGACAGAGCCCAGTAGAGCCCGACAGAGCCCGACAGAGCCCGACAGAGCCTGAGAGAGCCCGACAGGGCCCGACAGAGCCCGACAGAGCCCGACAGAGCCCGACAGGGCCCAGTAGAGCCCGACAGAGCCCGACAGAGCCCGACAGAGCCCGACAGGGCCCAGTAGAGCCCGACAGGGCCCGACAGAACCCGACAGAGCCCGACAGAGCCCGACAGAGCCCGACAGAGCCCGACAGAGCCCGACAGGGCCCAGTAGAGCCCGACAGGGCCCGACAGAGCCCGACAGGGCCCGACAGGGCCCGACAGAGCCCGACAGAGCCCGACAGAGCCCGACAGGGCCCGACAGAGCCCGACAGGGCCCGACAGAGCCCAGTAGAGCCCGACAGAGCCCGACAGAGCCCGACAGAGCCCGACAGGGCCCGACAGGGCCCAGTAGAGCCCGACAGAGGCCGACAGAGCCCGACAGAGCCCGACAGGGCCCAGTAGAGCCCGACAGAGCCCGACAGAGCCCGACAGAGCCCGACAGGAGCCCGACAGAGCCCGACAGGTCCCGACAGAGCCCGACAGAGCCCGACAGGGCCGACAGGGCCCAGTAGAGCCCGACAGAGCCCGACAGAGCCCGACAGGGCCCGACAGGGCCCGACAGGGCCCGACAGAGCCCGACAGAGCCCGACAGGGCCCAGTAGAGCCCGACAGAGCCCGACAGAGCCCGACAGGGCCCGACAGGGCCCAGTAGAGCCCGACAGAGCCCGACGGAGCCCGACAGAGCCCGACAGAGCCCGACAGGGCGCGACAGGGCCCGACAGAGCACGACAGGGCCCGACAGAGCCCGACAGAGCCCGACAGAGCCCAGTAGAGCCCGACAGAGCCCGACAGAGCCCGACAGGGCCCGACAGGGCCCGACAGAGCCCGACAGAGCCCGACAGAGCCTGACAGGGCCCGACAGAGCCCGACAGAGCCCAGTAGAGCCCGACAGAGCCCGACAGAGCCCGACAGAGCCCGACAGGGCCCGACAGAGCCCGACAGAGCCCAGTAGAGCCCGACAGAGCCCGACAGAGCCCGACAGAGCCCGACAGGGCCCAGTAGAGGACAGTAGAACCCGACAGAGCCCAGTAGAGCCCGACAGAGCCCGACAGAGCCCGACAGAGCCTGACAGAGCCCGACAGGGCCCGACAGGGCCCGACAGAGCCCGACAGAGCGCAGTAGAGCCCGACAGGGCCCGACAGAGCCCGACAGGGCCCGACAGGGCCCGACAGGGCCCGACAGGGCCCGACAGAGCCCGACAGGGCCCGACAGAGCCCGACAGAGCCCGACAGAGCCCGACAGGGCCCAGTAGAGCCCGACAGAGTCCGACAGAGCCCGACAGAGCCCGACAGGGCCCGACAGGGCCCGACAGAGCCCGACAGAGCCCGACAGGGCCCAGGAGAGCCCGACAGAGCCCGACAGAGCCCGACAGAGCCCGACAGGGCCCAGTAGAGCCCGACAGAGCCCGACAGAGCCCGACAGGGCCCGACAGGGCCCGACAGGGCCCGACAGGGCCCAGTAGAGCCCGACAGAGCCCGAGACAGCCCGACAGAGCCCGACAGGGCCCGACAGAGCCCGACAGGGCCCAGTAGAGCCCGACAGAGCCCGACAGAGCCCGACAGAGCCCGACAGAGCCTGACAGAGCCCAGTAGAGCCCGACAGAGCCCGATAGAGCCCGACAGGGCCCGACAGGGCCCGATAGAGCCCGACAGAGCCCGACAGAACCCGACAGAGCCCGACAGAGCCCGACAGGGCCCGACAGGGCCCGACAGGGCCCGACAGAGCCCGACAGAGCCCGACAGGTCCCAGTACAGCCCGACAGATCCTGACAGAGCCCGACAGAGCCCGACAGGGCCCGACAGGGCCCGACAGAGCCCGACAGAGCCCAGTAGAGCCCGACAGAGCCCGACAGGGCCCAGTAGGGCCCGACAGGGCCCAGTAGAGCCCGACAGAGCCCGACAGGGCCCAGTAGAGCCCGACAGAGCCCGAGACAGCCCGACAGGGCCCGACAGGGCCCGACAGAGCCCGACAGAGCCTGACAGGGCCCGACAGAGCCCGACAGAGCCCAGTAGAGCCCGACAGAGCCCGACAGAGCCCGACAGAGCCCGACAGAGCCCGACAGAGCCCGACAGAGCCCGATAGAGCCCGACAGAGCCCGATAGAGCCCGACAGAGCCCGACAGAGCCCGACAGAGCCCGACAGGGCCCGACAGGGCCGAGTAGAGCCCGACAGAGCCCGACAGAGCCCGACAGAGCCCGACAGAGCCCGACAGGGCCCAGTAGAGCCCGATAGAGCCGGACAGAGCCCGACAGAGCCCGACAGGGCCCGACAGGGCCCGACAGAGCCCGACAGAGCCCGACAGGGCCCAGTAGAGCCCGACAGAGCCCGACAGAGCCCGAAAGAGCCCGACAGAGGCCTAAAGAGCCCGACAGATCCCAGTAGAGCCCGACAGAGCCCGACAGAGCCCGACAGAGCCCGACAGAGCCCAGTAGAGCCCGACAGAGCCCGACAGAGCCCGACAGAGCCCGACAGGGCCCGACAGGGCCCAGTAGAGCCCGACAGAGCTTGATAGAGCCCGACAGAGCCCGACAGAACCCGACAGAGCCCGACAGAGCTTGACAGAGCCCGACAGGGCCCGACAGGGCCCGACAGGGCCCGACAGAGCCCGACAGGGCCCAGTACAGCCCGACAGAGCCCGACAGAGCCCGACAGAGCCCGACAGAGCCCAGTAGAGCCCGACAGAGCCCGACAGAGCCCGACAGAGCCCGACAGGGCCCGACAGGGCCCGACATGGCCCAGTAGAGCCCGACAGAGCCCGACAGAGCCCAACAGAGCCCGACAGGGCCCAGTAGAGCCCGACAGAGCCCGACAGAGCCCGACAGAGCCCGACAGGGCCCGACAGGGCCCGACAGAGCCCGACAGGGCCCAGTAGAGCCCGACAGAGCCCGACAGAGCCCGACAGAGCCCGACAGGGCCCGACAGGGCCCGACAGGGCCCAGTAGAGCCCGACAGAGCCCGACAGAGCCCGACAGAGCCCGACAGGGCCCAGTAGAGCCCGACAGAGCCCGACGGAGCCCGACAGGGCCCGACAGGGCCCGACAGGGCCCGACAGAGCCCGACAGGGCCCGACAGGGCCCAGTAGAGCCCGACAGAGCCCGACAGAGCCCGACAGGGCCCGACAGGGCCCAGTAGAGCCCGACAGAGCCCGACGGAGCCCGACAGAGCCCGACAGGGCCCAGTAGAGCCCGACAGAGCCGGACAGAGCCCGACAGAGCCCGACAGAGCCCGACAGAGCCCGACAGAGCCCGACAGGGCCCGACAGGGCCCAGTAGAGCCCGACAGAGCCGGACAGAGCCCGACAGAGCCCGACAGGGCCCGACAGGGCCCGACAGAGCCCGACAGAGCCCGACAGAGCCCAGTAGAGCCCGACAGAGCCCGACAGAGCCCGAAAGAGCCCGACAGAGCCCGACAGGGCCCGACAGGGCCCAGTAGAGCCCGACAGAGCCCGACAGAGCCCGACAGAGCCCGACAGGGCCCGACAGGGCCAGACAGGGCCCGACAGGACCCGACAGAGCCCGACAGAGCCCGACAGAGCCCGACAGGGCCCGACAGGTCCCAGTAGAGCCCGACAGAGCCCGACAGGGCCCGACAGGGCCCGACAGAGCCCGACAGAGCCCGACAGGGCCCGACAGGGCCCGACAGAGCCCGACAGAGCCCGACAGAGCCCGACAGAACCCGACAGAGCCCGACAGAGCCCGACAGAGCCCGACAGAGACCGACAGGGCCCGACAGAGCCCGACAGAACCCGACAGAGCCCGACAGAGCCCAGTAGAGCCCGACAGAGCCCGACAGAGCCCGACAGGGCCCGACAGGGCCCAGTAGAGCCCGACAGAGCCCGATAGAGCCCGACAGAGCCCGACAGAACCCGACAGAGCCCGACAGAGCCCGACAGAGCCCGACAGGGCCCGACAGGGCCCGACAGGGCCCGACAGAGCCCGACAGAGCCCGACAGGGCCCGACAGCTCCCAGTACAGCCCGACAGATCCCGACAGAGCCCGACAGAGCCCGACAGGGCCCGACAGAGCCCGACAGAGCCCGACAGAGCCCAGTAGAGCCCGACAGAGCCCGACAGAGCCCGACAGAGCCCGACAGGGCCCGACAGGGCCCGACAGGGCCCAGTAGAGCCCGACAGAGCCCGACAGAGCCCGACAGAGCCCGACAGGGCCCAGTAGAGCCCGACAGAGCCCGACAGAGCCCGACAGAACCCGACAGAGCCCGACAGAGCCCGACAGAGCCCGACAGATCCCGACAGGGCCCGACAGGGCCCAGTAGAGCCCGACAGAGCCCGACAGAGACCGACAGAGCCCGACAGGGCCCGACAGGGCCCGACAGAGCCCGACAGAGCCCGACAGGGCCCAGTAGAGCCCGACAGAGCCCGACAGAGCCCGCCAGAGCCCGACAGGGCCCGACAGGGCCCAGTAGAGCCCGACAGAGCCCGACGGAGCCCGACAGAGCCCGACGGAGCCCGACAGGGCCCGACAGAGCCCGACAGAGCCCGACAGGGCCCGACAGAGCCCGACAGAACCCGACAGAGCCCGACAGAGCCCGACAGAGCCCGACAGAGCCCGACAGAGACCGACAGGGCCCGACAGAGCCCGACAGAACCCGACAGAGCCCGACAGAGCCCGACAGAGCCCAGTAGAGCCCGACAGAGCCCGACAGAGCCCGACAGGGCCCGACAGGGCCCAGTAGAGCCCGACAGAGCCCGATAGAGCCCGACAGAGCCCGACAGAACCCGACAGAGCCCGACAGAGCCCGACAGGGCCCGACAGGGCCCGACAGGGCCCGACAGAGCCCGACAGAGCCCGACAGGTCCCAGTACAGCCCGACAGATCCCGACAGAGCCCGACAGAGCCCGACAGGGCCCGACAGGGCCCGACAGAGCCCGACAGAGCCCAGTAGAGCCCGACAGAGCCCGACAGAGCCCGACAGAGCCCGACAGGGCCCGACAGGGCCCGACAGGGCCCAGTAGAGCCCGACAGAGGCCGACAGAGCCCGACAGAGCCCGACAGGGCCCAGTAGAGCCCGACAGAGCCCGACAGAGCCCGACAGAACCCGACAGAGCCCGACAGAGCCCGACAGAGCCCGACAGATCCCGACAGGGCCCGACAGGGCCCAGTAGAGCCCAACAGAGCCCGACAGAGACCGACAGAGCCCGACAGGGCCCGACAGGGCCCGACAGAGCCCGACAGAGCCCGACAGAGCCCGACAGAGCCCGACAGGGCCCGACAGGGCCCAGTAGAGCCCGACAGAGCCCGACGGAGCCCGACAGAGCCCGACCGAGCCCGACAGGGCGCGACAGGGCCCGACAGAGCCCGACAGGGCCCGACAGAGCCCGACAGAGCCCGACAGAGCCCGACAGAGCCCAGTAGAGCCCGACAGAGCCCGACAGAGCCCGACAGGGCCCGACAGAGCCCGACAGAGCCCAGTAGAGCCCGACAGAGCCCGACAGAGCCCGACAGAGCCCGACAGGGCCCAGTAGAGGACAGTAGAGCACGACAGAGCCCGACAGGGCCCAGTAGAGGACAGTAGAGCCCGACAGAGCCCAGTAGAGCCCGACAGAGCCCGACAGAGCCCGACAGAGCCTGAGAGAGCCCGACAGGGCCCGACAGGGCCCGACAGAGCCCGACAGAGCCCGACAGAGCCCGACAGGGCCCAGTAGAGCCCGACAGAGCCCGACAGGGCCCAGTAGAGCCCGACAGGGCCCGACAGAACCCGACAGAGCCCGACAGAGCCCGACAGAGCCCGACAGGGCCCGACAGGGCCCGACAGGGCCCAGTAGAGCCCGACAGGGCCCGACAGAGCCCGACAGGGCCCGACAGGGCCCGACAGAGCCCGACAGAGCCCGACAGAGCCCGACAGGGCCCGACAGGGCCCGACAGAGCCCAGTAGAGCCCGACAGAGCCCGACAGAGCCCGACAGAGCCCGACAGGGCCCGACAGGGCCCAGTAGAGCCCGACAGAGGCCGACAGAGCCCGACAGAGCCCGACAGGGCCCAGGAGAGCCCGACAGAGCCCGACAGAGCCCGACAGAGCCCGACAGAACCCGACAGAGCCCGACAGAGCCCGACAGGTCCCGACAGATCCCGACAGAGCCCGACAGGGCCCGACAGGGCCCAGTAGAGCCCGACAGAGCCCGACGGAGCCCGACAGAGCCCGACGGAGCCCGACAGGGCGCGACAGGGCCCGACAGGGCCCGACAGGGCCCGACAGAGCCCGACAGAGCCCGACAGAGCCCGACAGAGCCCGACAGAGCCCAGTAGAGCCCGACAGAGCCCGACAGAGCCCGACAGGGCCCGACAGAGCCCGACAGAGCCCAGTAGAGCCCGACAGAGCCCGACAGAGCCCGACAGAGCCCGACAGGGCCCAGTAGAGGACAGTAGAGCACGACAGAGCCCGACAGGGCCCAGTAGAGGACAGTAGAGCCCGACAGAGCCCAGTAGAGCCCGACAGAGCCCGACAGAGCCCGACAGAGCCTGAGAGAGCCCGACAGGGCCCGACAGAGCCCGACAGAGCCCGACAGAGCCCGACAGGGCCCAGTAGAGCCCGACAGAGCCCGACAGAGCCCGACAGAGCCCGACAGGGCCCAGTAGAGCCCGACAGGGCCCGACAGAACCCGACAGAGCCCGACAGAGCCCGACAGAGCCCGACAGAGCCCGACAGAGCCCGACAGGGCCCAGTAGAGCCCGACAGGGCCCGACAGAGCCCGACAGGGCCCGACAGGGCCCGACAGAGCCCGACAGAGCCCGACAGAGCCCGACAGGGCCCGACAGAGCCCGACAGGGCCCGACAGAGCCCAGTAGAGCCCGACAGAGCCCGACAGAGCCCGACAGGGCCCGACAGGGCCCAGTAGAGCCCGACAGAGGCCGACAGAGCCCGACAGAGCCCGACAGGGCCCAGTAGAGCCCGACAGAGCCCGACAGAGCCCGACAGAGCCCGACAGAACCCGACAGAGCCCGACAGAGCCCGACAGGTCCCGACAGAGCCCGACAGAGCCCGACAGGGCCCGACAGGGCCCAGTAGAGCCCGACAGAGCCCGACAGAGCCCGACAGGGCCCGACAGGGCCCGACAGGGCCCGACAGAGCCCGACAGAGCCCGACAGGGCCCAGTAGAGCCCGACAGAGCCCGACAGAGCCCGACAGAGCCCGACAGGGCCCGACAGGGCCCAGTAGAGCCCGACAGAGCCCGACGGAGCCCGACAGAGCCCGACAGAGCCCGACAGGGCGCGACAGGGCCCGACAGAGCACGACAGGGCCCGACAGAGCCCGACAGAGCCCGACAGAGCCCAGTAGAGCCCGACAGAGCCCGACAGAGCCCGACAGGGCCCGACAGGGCCCGACAGAGCCCGACAGGGCCCGACAGAGCCCGACAGAGCCCAGTAGAGCCCGACAGAGCCCGACAGAGCCCGACAGAGCCCGACAGGGCCCGACAGAGCCCGACAGAGCCCAGTAGAGCCCGACAGAGCCCGACAGAGCCCGACAGAGCCCGACAGGGCCCAGTAGAGGACAGTAGAACCCGACAGAGCCCAGTAGAGCCCGACAGAGCCCGACAGAGCCCGACAGAGCCTGACAGAGCCCGACAGGGCCCGACAGGGCCCGACAGAGCCCGACAGAGCGCAGTAGAGCCCGACAGGGCCCGACAGAGCCCGACAGGGCCCGACAGGGCCCGACAGGGCCCGACAGGGCCCGACAGAGCCCGACAGGGCCCGACAGAGCCCGACAGAGCCCGACAGAGCCCGACAGGGCCCAGTAGAGCCCGACAGAGTCCGACAGAGCCCGACAGAGCCCGACAGGGCCCGACAGGGCCCGACAGAGCCCGACAGAGCCCGACAGGGCCCAGGAGAGCCCGACAGAGCCCGACAGAGCCCGACAGAGCCCGACAGGGCCCAGTAGAGCCCGACAGAGCCCGACAGAGCCCGACAGGGCCCGACAGGGCCCGACAGGGCCCGACAGGGCCCAGTAGAGCCCGACAGAGCCCGAGACAGCCCGACAGAGCCCGACAGGGCCCGACAGAGCCCGACAGGGCCCAGTAGAGCCCGACAGAGCCCGACAGAGCCCGACAGAGCCCGACAGAGCCTGACAGAGCCCAGTAGAGCCCGACAGAGCCCGATAGAGCCCGACAGGGCCCGACAGGGCCCGATAGAGCCCGACAGAGCCCGACAGAACCCGACAGAGCCCGACAGAGCCCGACAGGGCCCGACAGGGCCCGACAGGGCCCGACAGAGCCCGACAGAGCCCGACAGGTCCCAGTACAGCCCGACAGATCCTGACAGAGCCCGACAGAGCCCGACAGGGCCCGACAGGGCCCGACAGAGCCCGACAGAGCCCAGTAGAGCCCGACAGAGCCCGACAGGGCCCAGTAGGGCCCGACAGGGCCCAGTAGAGCCCGACAGAGCCCGACAGGGCCCAGTAGAGCCCGACAGAGCCCGAGACAGCCCGACAGGGCCCGACAGGGCCCGACAGAGCCCGACAGAGCCTGACAGGGCCCGACAGAGCCCGACAGAGCCCAGTAGAGCCCGACAGAGCCCGACAGAGCCCGACAGAGCCCGACAGAGCCCGACAGAGCCCGACAGAGCCCGATAGAGCCCGACAGAGCCCGATAGAGCCCGACAGAGCCCGACAGAGCCCGACAGAGCCCGACAGGGCCCGACAGGGCCGAGTAGAGCCCGACAGAGCCCGACAGAGCCCGACAGAGCCCGACAGAGCCCGACAGGGCCCAGTAGAGCCCGATAGAGCCGGACAGAGCCCGACAGAGCCCGACAGGGCCCGACAGGGCCCGACAGAGCCCGACAGAGCCCGACAGGGCCCAGTAGAGCCCGACAGAGCCCGACAGAGCCCGAAAGAGCCCGACAGAGGCCTAAAGAGCCCGACAGATCCCAGTAGAGCCCGACAGAGCCCGACAGAGCCCGACAGAGCCCGACAGAGCCCAGTAGAGCCCGACAGAGCCCGACAGAGCCCGACAGAGCCCGACAGGGCCCGACAGGGCCCAGTAGAGCCCGACAGAGCTTGATAGAGCCCGACAGAGCCCGACAGAACCCGACAGAGCCCGACAGAGCTTGACAGAGCCCGACAGGGCCCGACAGGGCCCGACAGGGCCCGACAGAGCCCGACAGGGCCCAGTACAGCCCGACAGAGCCCGACAGAGCCCGACAGAGCCCGACAGAGCCCAGTAGAGCCCGACAGAGCCCGACAGAGCCCGACAGAGCCCGACAGGGCCCGACAGGGCCCGACATGGCCCAGTAGAGCCCGACAGAGCCCGACAGAGCCCAACAGAGCCCGACAGGGCCCAGTAGAGCCCGACAGAGCCCGACAGAGCCCGACAGAGCCCGACAGGGCCCGACAGGGCCCGACAGAGCCCGACAGGGCCCAGTAGAGCCCGACAGAGCCCGACAGAGCCCGACAGAGCCCGACAGGGCCCGACAGGGCCCGACAGGGCCCAGTAGAGCCCGACAGAGCCCGACAGAGCCCGACAGAGCCCGACAGAGCCCGACAGGGCCCAGTAGAGCCCGACAGAGCCCGACGGAGCCCGACAGGGCCCGACAGGGCCCGACAGGGCCCGACAGAGCCCGACAGGGCCCGACAGGGCCCAGTAGAGCCCGACAGAGCCCGACAGAGCCCGACAGGGCCCGACAGGGCCCAGTAGAGCCCGACAGAGCCCGACGGAGCCCGACAGAGCCCGACAGGGCCCAGTAGAGCCCGACAGAGCCGGACAGAGCCCGACAGAGCCCGACAGAGCCCGACAGAGCCCGACAGAGCCCGACAGGGCCCGACAGGGCCCGACAGGGCCCAGTAGAGCCCGACAGAGCCGGACAGAGCCCGACAGAGCCCGACAGGGCCCGACAGGGCCCGACAGAGCCCGACAGAGCCCGACAGAGCCCAGTAGAGCCCGACAGAGCCCGACAGAGCCCGAAAGAGCCCGACAGAGCCCGACAGGGCCCGACAGGGCCCAGTAGAGCCCGACAGAGCCCGACAGAGCCCGACAGAGCCCGACAGGGCCCGACAGGGCCAGACAGGGCCCGACAGGACCCGACAGAGCCCGACAGAGCCCGACAGAGCCCGACAGGGCCCGACAGGTCCCAGTAGAGCCCGACAGAGCCCGACAGGGCCCGACAGGGCCCGACAGAGCCCGACAGAGCCCGACAGGGCCCGACAGGGCCCGACAGGGCCCGACAGGGCCCGACAGAGCCCGACAGAGCCCGACAGAGCCCGACAGAACCCGACAGAGCCCGACAGAGCCCGACAGAGCCCGACAGAGACCGACAGGGCCCGACAGAGCCCGACAGAACCCGACAGAGCCCGACAGAGCCCAGTAGAGCCCGACAGAGCCCGACAGAGCCCGACAGGGCCCGACAGGGCCCAGTAGAGCCCGACAGAGCCCGATAGAGCCCGACAGAGCCCGACAGAACCCGACAGAGCCCGACAGAGCCCGACAGAGCCCGACAGGGCCCGACAGGGCCCGACAGGGCCCGACAGAGCCCGACAGAGCCCGACAGGGCCCGACAGCTCCCAGTACAGCCCGACAGATCCCGACAGAGCCCGACAGAGCCCGACAGGGCCCGACAGAGCCCGACAGAGCCCGACAGAGCCCAGTAGAGCCCGACAGAGCCCGACAGAGCCCGACAGAGCCCGACAGGGCCCGACAGGGCCCGACAGGGCCCAGTAGAGCCCGACAGAGCCCGACAGAGCCCGACAGAGCCCGACAGGGCCCAGTAGAGCCCGACAGAGCCCGACAGAGCCCGACAGAACCCGACAGAGCCCGACAGAGCCCGACAGAGCCCGACAGATCCCGACAGGGCCCGACAGGGCCCAGTAGAGCCCGACAGAGCCCGACAGAGACCGACAGAGCCCGACAGGGCCCGACAGGGCCCGACAGAGCCCGACAGAGCCCGACAGGGCCCAGTAGAGCCCGACAGAGCCCGACAGAGCCCGCCAGAGCCCGACAGGGCCCGACAGGGCCCAGTAGAGCCCGACAGAGCCCGACGGAGCCCGACAGAGCCCGACGGAGCCCGACAGGGCCCGACAGAGCCCGACAGAGCCCGACAGGGCCCGACAGAGCCCGACAGAACCCGACAGAGCCCGACAGAGCCCGACAGAGCCCGACAGAGCCCGACAGAGACCGACAGGGCCCGACAGAGCCCGACAGAACCCGACAGAGCCCGACAGAGCCCGACAGAGCCCAGTAGAGCCCGACAGAGCCCGACAGAGCCCGACAGGGCCCGACAGGGCCCAGTAGAGCCCGACAGAGCCCGATAGAGCCCGACAGAGCCCGACAGAACCCGACAGAGCCCGACAGAGCCCGACAGGGCCCGACAGGGCCCGACAGGGCCCGACAGAGCCCGACAGAGCCCGACAGGTCCCAGTACAGCCCGACAGATCCCGACAGAGCCCGACAGAGCCCGACAGGGCCCGACAGGGCCCGACAGAGCCCGACAGAGCCCAGTAGAGCCCGACAGAGCCCGACAGAGCCCGACAGAGCCCGACAGGGCCCGACAGGGCCCGACAGGGCCCAGTAGAGCCCGACAGAGGCCGACAGAGCCCGACAGAGCCCGACAGGGCCCAGTAGAGCCCGACAGAGCCCGACAGAGCCCGACAGAACCCGACAGAGCCCGACAGAGCCCGACAGAGCCCGACAGATCCCGACAGGGCCCGACAGGGCCCAGTAGAGCCCAACAGAGCCCGACAGAGACCGACAGAGCCCGACAGGGCCCGACAGGGCCCGACAGAGCCCGACAGAGCCCGACAGAGCCCGACAGAGCCCGACAGGGCCCGACAGGGCCCAGTAGAGCCCGACAGAGCCCGACGGAGCCCGACAGAGCCCGACCGAGCCCGACAGGGCGCGACAGGGCCCGACAGAGCCCGACAGGGCCCGACAGAGCCCGACAGAGCCCGACAGAGCCCGACAGAGCCCAGTAGAGCCCGACAGAGCCCGACAGAGCCCGACAGGGCCCGACAGAGCCCGACAGAGCCCAGTAGAGCCCGACAGAGCCCGACAGAGCCCGACAGAGCCCGACAGGGCCCAGTAGAGGACAGTAGAGCACGACAGAGCCCGACAGGGCCCAGTAGAGGACAGTAGAGCCCGACAGAGCCCAGTAGAGCCCGACAGAGCCCGACAGAGCCCGACAGAGCCTGAGAGAGCCCGACAGGGCCCGACAGGGCCCGACAGAGCCCGACAGAGCCCGACAGAGCCCGACAGGGCCCAGTAGAGCCCGACAGAGCCCGACAGGGCCCAGTAGAGCCCGACAGGGCCCGACAGAACCCGACAGAGCCCGACAGAGCCCGACAGAGCCCGACAGGGCCCGACAGGGCCCGACAGGGCCCAGTAGAGCCCGACAGGGCCCGACAGAGCCCGACAGGGCCCGACAGGGCCCGACAGAGCCCGACAGAGCCCGACAGAGCCCGACAGGGCCCGACAGGGCCCGACAGAGCCCAGTAGAGCCCGACAGAGCCCGACAGAGCCCGACAGAGCCCGACAGGGCCCGACAGGGCCCAGTAGAGCCCGACAGAGGCCGACAGAGCCCGACAGAGCCCGACAGGGCCCAGTAGAGCCCGACAGAGCCCGACAGAGCCCGACAGAGCCCGACAGAACCCGACAGAGCCCGACAGAGCCCGACAGGTCCCGACAGATCCCGACAGAGCCCGACAGGGCCCGACAGGGCCCAGTAGAGCCCGACAGGGCCCGACAGGGCCCGACAGAGCCCGACAGAGCCCAGTAGAGCCCGACAGAGCCCGACAGAGCCCGACAGAGCCCGACAGGGCCCGACAGGGCCCAGTAGAGCCCGACAGAGCCCGACGGAGCCCGACGGAGCCCGACAGAGCCCGACAGGGCGCGACAGGGCCCGACAGAGCACGACAGGGCCCGACAGAGCCCGACAGAGCCGGACAGAGCCCAGTAGAGCCCGACAGAGCCCGACAGAGCCCGACAGGGCCCGACAGGGCCCGACAGAGCCCGACAGAGCCCGACAGAGCCTGACAGGGCCCGACAGAGCCCGACAGAGCCCAGTAGAGCCCGACAGAGCCCGACAGAGCCCGACAGAGCCCGACAGGGCCCGACAGAGCCCGACAGAGCCCAGTAGAGCCCGTCAGAGCCCGACAGGGCCCAGTAGAGGACAGTAGAACCCGACAGAGCCCAGTAGAGCCCGACAGAGCCCGACAGAGCCCGACAGAGCCTGACAGAGCCCGACAGGGCCCGACAGGGCCCGACAGAGCCCGACAGAGCGCAGTAGAGCCCGACAGGGCCCGACAGAGCCCGACAGGGCCCGACAGGGCCCGACAGAGCCCGACAGAGCCCGACAGAGCCCGACAGAGCCCGACAGAGCCCGACAGGGCCCAGTAGAGCCCGACAGATTCCGACAGAGCCCGACAGAGCCCGACAGGGCCCGACAGGGCCCGACAGAGCCCGACAGAGCCCGACAGGGCCCAGGAGAGCCCGACAGAGCCCGACAGAGCCCGACAGAGCCCGACAGGGCCCAGTAGAGCCCGACAGAGCCCGACAGAGCCCGACAGAGCCCGACAGGGCCCGACAGGGCCCGACAGGGCCCGACAGAGCCTGACAGGGCCCGACAGGGCCCAGTAGAGCCCGACAGAGCCCGAGACAGCCCGACAGAGCCCGACAGGGCCCGACAGAGCCCGACAGAGCCCGACAGAGCCCGACAGAGCCCGACAGGGCCCAGTAGAGCCCGACAGAGCCCGACAGAGCCCGACAGAGCCCGACAGAGCCTGACAGAGCCCAGTAGAGCCCGACAGAGCCCGATAGAGCCCGACAGGGCCCGACAGGGCCCGACAGGGCCCAGTAGAGCCCGACAGAGCCCGACAGAGCCCGACAGAGCCCGACAGAGCCCGACAGAGCCCGACAGGGCCCAGTAGAGCCCGACAGAGCCCGACAGAGCCCGACAGAGCCCGACAGGGCCCGACAGGGCCCAGTAGAGCCCGACAGAGCCCGACAGGGCCCGACAGGGCCCGACAGGGCCCGACAGGGCCCAGTAGAGCCCGACAGAGCCCGACAGAGCCCGACAGGGCCCGACAGAGCCCGACAGAGCCCGACAGGGCCCAGTAGAGCCCGACAGAGCCCGAGACAGCCCGACAGGGCCCGACAGGGCCCGACAGAGCCCGACAGAGCCCGACAGGGCCCGACAGAGCCCAGTAGAGCCCGACAGAGCCCGACAGAGCCCGACAGAGCCCGACAGAACCCGACAGAGCCCGACAGAACCCGACAGAGCCCGACAGAGCCCGACAGGGCCCGATAGAGCCCGACAGAGCCCGATAGAGCCCGACAGAGCCCGACAGAGCCCGACAGGGCCCGACAGGGCCGAGTAGAGCCCGACAGAGCCCGACAGGGCCCGACAGAGCCCGACAGGGCCCAGTAGAGCCCGATAGAGCCGGACAGAGCCCGACAGAGCCCGACAGGGCCCGACAGGGCCCGACAGAGCCCGACAGAGCCCGACAGAGCCCAGTAGAGCCCGACAGAGCCCGACAGAGCCCGAAAGAGCCCGACAGAGGCCTAAAGAGCCCGACAGATCCCAGTAGAGCCCGACAGAGCCCGACAGAGCCCGACAGAGCCCGACAGAGCCCAGTAGAGCCCGACAGAGCCCGACAGAGCCCGACAGAGCCCGACAGGGCCCGACAGGGCCCAGTAGAGCCCGACAGAGCTTGATAGAGCCCGACAGAGCCCGACAGAACCCGACAGAGCCCGACAGAGCTTGACAGAGCCCGACAGGGCCCGACAGGGCCCGACAGGGCCCGACAGAGCCCGACAGAGCCCGACAGGGCCCAGTACAGCCCGACAGAGCCCGACAGAGCCCGACAGAGCCCGACAGAGCCCAGTAGAGCCCGACAGAGCCCGACAGAGCCCGAGAGAGCCCGACAGGGCCCGACAGGGCCCGACGTGGCCCAGTAGAGCCCGACAGAGCCCGACAGAGCCCGACAGAGCCCGACAGAGCCCGACAGAGCCCGACAGGGCCCAGTAGAGCCCGACAGAGCCCGACAGAGCCCGACAGAGCCCGACAGGGCCCGACAGGGCCCGACAGAGCCCGACAGGGCCCAGTAGAGCCCGACAGAGCCCGACAGAGCCCGACAGAGCCCGACAGGGCCCGACAGGGCCCGACAGGGCCCAGTAGAGCCCGACAGAGCCCGACAGAGCCCGACAGAGCCCGACAGGGCCCAGTAGATCCCGACAGAGCCCGACGGAGCCCGACAGGGCCCGACAGGGCCCGACAGGGCCCGACAGAGCCCGACAGGGCCCGACAGGGCCCAGTAGAGCCCGACAGAGCCCGACAGAGCCCGACAGGGCCCGACAGGGCCCAGTAGAGCCCGACAGAGCCCGACGGAGCCCGACAGAGCCCGACAGGGCCCAGTAGAGCCCGACAGAGCCGGACAGAGCCCGACAGAGCCCGACAGAGCCCGACAGAGCCCGACAGGGCCCGACAGGGCCCAGTAGAGCCCGACAGAGCCCGACAGAGCCCGACAGAGCCCGACAGAGCCCGACAGGGCCCGACAGGGCCCGAGAGGGCCCAGTAGAGCCCGACAGAGCCGGACAGAGCCCGACAGAGCCCGACAGGGCCCGACAGGGCCCGACAGAGCCCAGTAGAGCCCGACAGAGCCCGACAGAGCCCGAAAGAGCCCGACAGAGCCCGACAGGGCCCGACAGGGCCCAGTAGAGCCCGACAGAGCCCGACAGAGCCCGACAGAGCCCGACAGGGCCCTACAGGGCCCGACAGGGCCCGACAGGGCCCGACAGAGCCCGACAGGGCCCGACAGGTCCCAGTAGAGCCCGACAGAGCCCGACAGGGCCCGACAGGGCCCGACAGAGCCCGAAAGAGCCCGACAGGGCCCGACAGGGCCCGACAGGGCCCGACAGAGCCCGACAGAGCCCGACAGAACCCGACAGGGCCCAGTAGAGCCCGACAGAGCCCGACAGAGCCCGACAGAGCCCGACAGGGCCCGACAGGGCCCGACAGGGCCCAGTAGAGCCCGACAGAGCCCGACAGAGCCCGACAGAGCCCGACAGGGCCCAGTAGAGCCCGACAGAGCCCGACAGAGCCCGACAGAACCCGACAGAGCCCGACAGAGCCCGACAGAGCCCGACAGAGCCCGACAGGGCCCGACAGGGCCCAGTAGAGCCCGACAGAGCCCGACAGAGCCCGACAGGGCCCGACAGGGCCCGACAGAGCCCGACAGAGCCCGACAGGGCCCAGTAGAGCCCGACAGAGCCCGACAGAGCCCGCCAGAGCCCGACAGGGCCCGACAGGGCCCAGTAGAGCCCGACAGAGCCCGACGGAGCCCGACAGAGCCCGACGGAGCCCGACAGGGCGCGACAGGGCCCGACAGAGCCCGACAGGGCCCGACAGAGCCCGACAGAGCCCGACAGAGCCCAGTAGAGCCCGACAGAGCCCGACAGAGCCCGACAGGGCCCGACAGAGCCCGACAGAGCCCAGTAGAGCCCGACAGAGCCCGACAGAGCCCGACAGAGCCCGACAGGGCCCAGTAGAGGACAGTAGAGCCCGACAGAGCCCAGTAGAGCCCGACAGAGCCCGACAGAGCCCGACAGAGCCTGACAGAGCCCGACAGGGCCCGACAGGGCCCGACAGAGCCCGACAGAGCCCGACAGAGCCCGACAGGGCCCAGTAGAGCCCGACAGAGCCCGACAGAGCCCGACAGAGCCCGACAGGGCCCAGTAGAGCCCGACAGAGCCCGACAGAGCCCGACAGAACCCGACAGAGCCCGACAGAGCCCGACAGGGCCCGACAGGGCCCGACAGGGCCCAGTAGAGCCCGACAGGGCCCGACAGAGCCCGACAGGGCCCGACAGGGCCCGACAGAGCCCGACAGAGCCCGACAGAGCCCGACAGGGCCCGACAGAGCCCGACAGGGTCCGACAGGGCCCGACAGAGCCCAGTAGAGCCCGACAGAGCCCGACAGAGCCCGACAGAGCCCGACAGAGCCCGACAGGGCCCGACAGGGCCCGACAGGGCCCAGTAGAGCCCGACAGAGGCCGACAGAGCCCGACAGAGCCCGACAGGGCCCAGTAGAGCCCGACAGAGCCCGACAGAGCCCGACAGAGCCCGACAGAACCCGACAGAGCCCGACAGAGCCCGACAGGTCCCGACAGAGCCCGACAGAGCCCGACAGGGCCCGACAGGGCCCAGTAGAGCCCGACAGAGCCCGACAGAGCCCGACAGAGCCCGACAGGGCCCGACAGGGCCCGACAGAGCCCGACAGAGCCCGACAGGGCCCAGTAGAGCCCGACAGAGCCCGACAGAGCCCGACAGAGCCCGACAGGGCCCGACAGGGCCCAGTAGAGCCCGACAGAGCCCGACGGAGCCCGACAGAGCCCGACAGAGCCCGACAGGGCGCGACAGGGCCCGACAGAGCACGACAGGGCCCGACAGAGCCCGACAGAGCCCGACAGAGCCCGACAGAGCCCGACAGGGCCCGACAGGGCCCGACAGAGCCCGACAGAGCCCGACAGAGCCTGACAGGGCCCGACAGAGCCCGACAGAGCCCAGTAGAGCCCGACAGAGCCCGACAGAGCCCGACAGAGCCCGACAGGGCCCGACAGAGCCCGACAGAGCCCAGTAGAGCCCGACAGAGCCCGACAGAGCCCGACAGAGCCCGACAGGGCCCCGTAGAGGACAGTAGAACCCGACAGAGCCCAGTAGAGCCCGACAGAGCCCGACAGAGCCCGACAGAGCCTGACAGAGCCCGACAGGGCCCGACAGAGCCCGACAGAGCCTGACAGAGCGCAGTAGAGCCCGACAGAGCCCGACAGGGCCCGACAGGGCCCGACAGGGCCCGACAGGGCCCGACAGAGCCCGACAGAGCCCGACAGAGCCCGACAGGGCCCAGTAGAGCCCGACAGAGTCCGACAGAGCCCGACAGAGCCCGACAGGGCCTGCCAGGGCCCGACAGAGCCCGACAGAGCCCGACAGGGCCCAGGAGAGCCCGACAGAGCCCGACAGAGCCCGACAGAGCCCGACAGGGCCCAGTAGAGCCCGACAGAGCCCGACAGAGCCCGACAGAGCCCGACAGGGCCCGACAGGGCCCGACAGGGCCCGACAGAGCCCGACAGGGCCCGACAGGGCCCAGTAGAGCCCGACAGAGCCCGAGACAGCCCGACAGAGCCCGACAGGGCCCGACAGAGCCCGACAGAGCCCGACAGAGCCCGACAGAGCCCGACAGGGCCGAGTAGAGCCCGACAGAGCCCGACAGAGCCCGACAGAGCCCGACAGAGCCTGACAGAGCCCAGTAGAGCCCGACAGAGCCCGATAGAGCCCGACAGGGCCCGACAGGGCCCGACAGGGCCCAGTAGAGCCCGACAGAGCCCGACAGAGCCCGACAGAGCCCGACAGAGCCCGACAGGGCCCAGTAGAGCCCGACAGAGCCCGACAGAGCCCGACAGAGCCCGACAGGGCCCGACAGGGCCCAGTAGAGCCCGACAGAGCCCGACAGAGCCCGACAGGGCCCGACAGGGCCCGACAGGGCCCAGTAGAGCCCGACAGAGCCCGACAGAGCCCGACAGGGCCCGACAGAGCCCGACAGAGCCCGACAGAGCCCGACAGGGCCCAGTAGAGCCCGACAGAGCCCGAGACAGCCCGACAGGGCCCGACAGGGCCCGACAGAGCCCGACAGAGCCCGACAGGGCCCGACAGAGCCCGACAGAGCCCAGTAGAGCCCGACAGAGCCCGACAGAGCCCGACAGAGCCCGACAGAACCCGACAGAGCCCGACAGAACCCGACAGGGCCCGACAGAACCCGACAGGGCCCGATAGAGCCCGACAGAGCCCGATAGAGCCCGACAGAGCCCGACAGAGCCCGACAGAGCCCGACAGAGCCCGACAGGGCCGAGTAGAGCCCGACAGAGCCCGACAGAGCCCGACAGAGCCCGACAGGGCCCGACAGAGCCCGACAGGGCCCAGTAGAGCCCGATAGAGCCGGACAGAGCCCGACAGAGCCCGACAGGGCCCGACAGGGCCCGACAGAGCCCGACAGGGCCCAGTAGAGCCCGACAGAGCCCGACGGAGCCCGACAGAGCCCGACAGGGCCCAGTAGAGCCCGACAGAGCCGGACAGAGCCCGACAGAGCCCGACAGAGCCCGACAGGGCCCAGTAGAGCCCGACAGAGCCCGATAGAGCCCGACAGGGCCCGACAGGGCCCGACAGGGCCCAGTAGAGCCCGACAGAGCCCGACAGGGCCCGACAGAGCCCGACAGGGCCCGACAGGGCCCAGTAGAGCCCGACAGAGCCCGACGGAGCCCGACAGAGCCCGACAGGGCCCAGTAGAGCCCGACAGAGCCGGACAGAGCCCGACAGAGCCCGACAGAGCCCGACAGAGCCCGACAGGGCCCAGTAGAGCCCGACAGAGCCCGACAGAGCCCGACAGAGCCCGACAGGGCCCGACAGAGCCCGACAGGGCCCGACAGGGCCCAGTAGAGCCCGACAGAGCCCGACAGAGCCCGACAGGGCCCGACAGGGCCCAGTAGAGCCCGACAGAGCCCGACGGAGCCCGACAGAGCCCGACAGGGCCCAGTAGAGCCCGACAGAGCCGGACAGAGCCCGACAGAGCCCGACAGAGCCCGACAGAGCCCGACAGGGCCCGACAGGGCCCAGTAGAGCCCGACAGAGCCCGACAGAGCCCGACAGAGCCCGACAGAGCCCGACAGGGCCCGACAGGGCCCGAGAGGGCCCAGTAGAGCCCGACAGAGCCGGACAGAGCCCGACAGAGCCCGACAGGGCCCGACAGGGCCCGACAGAGCCCAGTAGAGCCCGACAGAGCCCGACAGAGCCCGAAAGAGCCCGACAGAGCCCGACAGGGCCCGACAGGGCCCAGTAGAGCCCGACAGAGCCCGACAGAGCCCGACAGAGCCCGACAGGGCCCGACAGGGCCCGACAGGGCCCGACAGGGCCCGACAGGTCCCAGTAGAGCCCGACAGAGCCCGACAGGGCCCGACAGGGCCCGACAGAGCCCGAAAGAGCCCGACAGGGCCCGACAGGGCCCGACAGGGCCCGACAGAGCCCGACAGAGCCCGACAGAACCCGACAGGGCCCAGTAGAGCCCGACAGAGCCCGACAGAGCCCGACAGAGCCCGACAGGGCCCGACAGGGCCCGACAGGGCCCAGTAGAGCCCGACAGAGCCCGACAGAGCCCGACAGAGCCCGACAGGGCCCAGTAGAGCCCGACAGAGCCCGACAGAGCCCGACAGAACCCGACAGAGCCCGACAGAGCCCGACAGAGCCCGACAGATCCCGACAGGGCCCGACAGGGCCCAGTAGAGCCCGACAGAGCCCGACAGAGCCCGACAGGGCCCGACAGGGCCCGACAGAGCCCGACAGAGCCCGACAGGGCCCAGTAGAGCCCGACAGAGCCCGACAGAGCCCGCCAGAGCCCGACAGGGCCCGACAGGGCCCAGTAGAGCCCGACAGAGCCCGACGGAGCCCGACAGAGCCCGACGGAGCCCGACAGGGCGCGACAGGGCCCGACAGAGCCCGACAGGGCCCGACAGAGCCCGACAGAGCCCGACAGAGCCCAGTAGAGCCCGACAGAGCCCGACAGAGCCCGACAGGGCCCGACAGAGCCCGACAGAGCCCAGTAGAGCCCGACAGAGCCCGACAGAGCCCGACAGAGCCCGACAGGGCCCAGTAGAGGACAGTAGAGCCCGACAGAGCCCAGTAGAGCCCGACAGAGCCCGACAGAGCCCGACAGAGCCTGACAGAGCCCGACAGGGCCCGACAGGGCCCGACAGAGCCCGACAGAGCCCGACAGAGCCCGACAGGGCCCAGTAGAGCCCGACAGAGCCCGACAGAGCCCGACAGAGCCCGACAGGGCCCAGTAGAGCCCGACAGAGCCCGACAGAGCCCGACAGAACCCGACAGAGCCCGACAGAGCCCGACAGGGCCCGACAGGGCCCGACAGGGCCCAGTAGAGCCCGACAGGGCCCGACAGAGCCCGACAGGGCCCGACAGGGCCCGACAGAGCCCGACAGAGCCCGACAGAGCCCGACAGGGCCCGACAGAGCCCGACAGGGCCCGACAGGGCCCGACAGAGCCCAGTAGAGCCCGACAGAGCCCGACAGAGCCCGACAGAGCCCGACAGAGCCCGACAGGGCCCGACAGGGCCCGACAGGGCCCAGTAGAGCCCGACAGGGCCCGACAGAGCCCGACAGAGCCCGACAGGGCCCAGTAGAGCCCGACAGAGCCCGACAGAGCCCGACAGAGCCCGACAGGGCCCGACAGGGCCCAGTAGAGCCCGACAGAGCCCGACGGAGCCCGACAGAGCCCGACAGAGCCCGACAGGGCGCGACAGGGCCCGACAGAGCACGACAGGGCCCGACAGAGCCCGACAGAGCCCGACAGAGCCCGACAGAGCCCGACAGGGCCCGACAGGGCCCGACAGAGCCCGACAGAGCCCGACAGAGCCTGACAGGGCCCGACAGAGCCCGACAGAGCCCAGTAGAGCCCGACAGAGCCCGACAGAGCCCGACAGAGCCCGACAGGGCCCGACAGAGCCCGACAGAGCCCAGTAGAGCCCGACAGAGCCCGACAGAGCCCGACAGAGCCCGACAGGGCCCAGTAGAGGACAGTAGAACCCGACAGAGCCCAGTAGAGCCCGACAGAGCCCGACAGAGCCCGACAGAGCCTGACAGAGCCCGACAGGGCCCGACAGAGCCCGACAGAGCCTGACAGAGCGCAGTAGAGCCCGACAGAGCCCGACAGAGCCCGACAGGGCCCGACAGGGCCCGACAGGGCCCGACAGAGCCCGACAGAGCCCGACAGAGCCCGACAGGGCCCAGTAGAGCCCGACAGAGTCCGACAGAGCCCGACAGAGCCCGACAGGGCCTGCCAGGGCCCGACAGAGCCCGACAGAGCCCGACAGGGCCCAGGAGAGCCCGACAGAGCCCGACAGAGCCCGACAGAGCCCGACAGGGCCCAGTAGAGCCCGACAGAGCCCGACAGAGCCCGACAGAGCCCGACAGGGCCCGACAGGGCCCGACAGGGCCCGACAGAGCCCGACAGGGCCCGACAGGGCCCAGTAGAGCCCGACAGAGCCCGAGACAGCCCGACAGAGCCCGACAGGGCCCGACAGAGCCCGACAGAGCCCGACAGAGCCCGACAGAGCCCGACAGGGCCGAGTAGAGCCCGACAGAGCCCGACAGAGCCCGACAGAGCCCGACAGAGCCTGACAGAGCCCAGTAGAGCCCGACAGAGCCCGATAGAGCCCGACAGGGCCCGACAGGGCCCGACAGGGCCCAGTAGAGCCCGACAGAGCCCGACAGAGCCCGACAGAGCCCGACAGAGCCCGACAGGGCCCAGTAGAGCCCGACAGAGCCCGACAGAGCCCGACAGAGCCCGACAGGGCCCGACAGGGCCCAGTAGAGCCCGACAGAGCCCGACAGAGCCCGACAGGGCCCGACAGGGCCCGACAGGGCCCAGTAGAGCCCGACAGAGCCCGACAGAGCCCGACAGGGCCCGACAGAGCCCGACAGAGCCCGACAGAGCCCGACAGGGCCCAGTAGAGCCCGACAGAGCCCGAGACAGCCCGACAGGGCCCGACAGGGCCCGACAGAGCCCGACAGAGCCCGACAGGGCCCGACAGAGCCCGACAGAGCCCAGTAGAGCCCGACAGAGCCCGACAGAGCCCGACAGAGCCCGACAGAACCCGACAGAGCCCGACAGAACCCGACAGGGCCCGACAGAACCCGACAGGGCCCGATAGAGCCCGACAGAGCCCGATAGAGCCCGACAGAGCCCGACAGAGCCCGACAGGGCCCGACAGGGCCGAGTAGAGCCCGACAGAGCCCGACAGAGCCCGACAGAGCCCGACAGGGCCCGACAGAGCCCGACAGGGCCCAGTAGAGCCCGATAGAGCCGGACAGAGCCCGACAGAGCCCGACAGGGCCCGACAGGGCCCGACAGAGCCCGACAGGGCCCAGTAGAGCCCGACAGAGCCCGACGGAGCCCGACAGAGCCCGACAGGGCCCAGTAGAGCCCGACAGAGCCGGACAGAGCCCGACAGAGCCCGACAGAGCCCGACAGGGCCCAGTAGAGCCCGACAGAGCCCGATAGAGCCCGACAGGGCCCGACAGGGCCCGACAGGGCCCAGTAGAGCCCGACAGAGCCCGACAGAGCCCGACAGAGCCCGACAGGGCCCGACAGGGCCCAGTAGAGCCCGACAGAGCCCGACGGAGCCCGACAGAGCCCGACAGGGCCCAGTAGAGCCCGACAGAGCCGGACAGAGCCCGACAGAGCCCGACAGAGCCCGACAGAGCCCGACAGGGCCCAGTAGAGCCCGACAGAGCCCGACAGAGCCCGACAGAGCCCGACAGGGCCCGACAGGGCCCAGTAGAGCCCGACAGAGCCCGACAGAGCCCGACAGAGCCCGACAGGGCCCGACAGGGCCCAGTAGAGCCCGACAGAGCCGGACAGAGCCCGACAGAGCCCGACAGGGCCCGACAGGGCCCGACAGAGCCCGACAGAGCCCGACAGAGCCCGACAGAGCCCAGTAGAGCCCGACAGAGCCCGACAGAGCCCGAAAGAGCCCGACAGAGCCCGACAGGGCCCGACAGGGCCCAGTAGAGCCCGACAGAGCCCGACAGAGCCCGACAGAGCCCGACAGGGCCCGACAGGGCCCGACAGGGCCCAGTAGAGCCCGACAGAGCCCGACAGGGCCCGACAGGGCCCGACAGAGCCCGAAAGAGCCCGACAGGGCCCGACAGGGCCCGACAGGGCCCGACAGAGCCCGACAGAGCCCGACAGAGCCCGACAGAGCCCGAAAGAGCCCGACAGAGCCCGACAGAGCCCGACAGAGCCCGACAGAGCCCGACAGAGACCGACAGGGCCCGACAGAGACCGACAGGGCCCGACAGAGCCCGACAGAACCCGACAGAGCCCGACAGAGCCCAGTAGAGCCCGACAGAGCCCGACAGAGCCCGACAGGGCCCAGTAGAGCCCGACAGAGCCCGATAGAGCCCGACAGAGCCCGACAGAACCCGACAGAGCCCGACAGAGCCCGACAGAGCCCGACAGGGCCCGACAGAGCCCGACAGAGCCCGACAGAGCCCAGTAGAACCCGACAGAGCCCGACAGAGCCCGACAGAGCCCGACAGGGCCCGACAGGGCCCGACAGGGCCCAGTAGAGCCCGACAGAGCCCGACAGAGCCCGACAGAGCCCGACAGGGCCCAGTAGAGCCCGACAGAGCCCGACAGAGCCCGACAGAACCCGACAGAGCCCGACAGAGCCCGACAGATCCCGACAGGGCCCGACAGGGCCCGACAGGGCCCGACAGGGCCCAGTAGAGCCCGACAGGGCCCGACAGAGCCCGACAGAGCCCAGTAGAGCCCGACAGAGCCCGACAGAGCCCGACAGAGCCCGACAGGGCCCGACAGGGCCCGACATGGCCCAGTAGAGCCCGACAGAGCCCGACAGAGCCCGACAGAGCCCGACAGAGCCCGACAGAGCCCAGTAGAGCCCGACAGAGCCCGACAGAGCCCGACAGAGCCCGACAGGGCCCGACAGGGCCCGACAGAGCCCGACAGGGCCCAGTAGAGCCCGACAGAGCCCGACAGAGACCGACAGAGCCCGACAGGGCCCGACAGGGCCCAGTAGAGCCCGACAGAGCCCGACAGAGCCCGACAGAGCCCGACAGAGCCCGACAGGGCCCAGTAGAGCCCGACAGAGCCCGACGGAGCCCGACGGATCCCGACAGAGCCCGACAGGGCCCGACAGAGCCCGACAGGGCCCGACAGGGCCCGACAGAGCCCAGTAGAGCCCGACAGAGCCAGACAGAGCCCGACAGGGCCCGACAGATCCCGACAGGGCCCGACAGGGCCCGACAGGGCCCAGTAGAGCCCGACAGAGCCCGACAGAGCCCGACAGAGCCCAACAGAGCCCGACAGGGCCCGACAGGGCCCGACAGAGCCCAGTAGAGCCCGACAGAGCCCGACAGAGCCCGACAGAGCCCGACAGGGCCCAGTAGAGGACAGTAGAGCCCGACAGAGCCCAGTAGAGCCCGACAGAGCCCGACAGAGCCCGACAGAGCCTGACAGAGCCCGACAGGGCCCGACAGGGCCCGACAGGGCCCAGTAGAGCCCGACAGAGCCCGACAGAGCCCGACAGAGCCCGACAGAACCCGACAGAGCCCGACAGAGCCCGACAGAGCCCGACAGGGCCCGACAGGGCCCGACAGAGCCCGACAGGGCCCGACAGGGCCCAGTAGAGCCCGACAGGGCCCGACAGAGCCCGACAGGGCTCGACAGGGCCCGACAGGGCCCAGTACAGCCCGACAGAGCCCGACAGAGCCCGACAGAGCCCGACAGGGCCCGACAGGGCCCGACAGAGCCCGACAGAGCCCAGTAGAGCCCGACAGAGCCCGACAGGGCCCGACAGGGCCCGACAGGGCCCAGTAAAGCCCGACAGAGCCCGACCAAGCCCAGTAGAGCCCGACAGAGCCCGACAGAGCCCGACAGAGCCCGACAGAGCCCGACAGGGCCCGACAGGGCCCTGTAGAGCCCGACAGAGCCCGACAGAGCCCGACAGGGCCCGACAGGGCCCGACAGGGCCCGACAGAGCCCGACAGAGCCCGACAGGGCCCGACAGGGCCCGACAGAGCCCGACAGAGCCCGACGGAGCCCGACGGAGCCCGACAGAGCCCGACAGGGCCCGACAGGGCCCGACAGGGCCCGACAGAGCCCGACAGGGCCCAGCAGAGCCCGACAGAGCCCGACAGAGCCCGACGGAGCCCGACGGAGCCCGACAGAGCCCGACGGAGCCCGACAGGGCGCGACAGGGCCCGACAGAGCCCGACAGGGCCCGACAGAGCCCGACAGAGCCCGACCGAGCCCGACAGAGCCCGACAGGGCCCGACAGAGCCCGACAGAGCCCGACAGAGCCCGACAGGGCCTGACAGGGCCCGACAGAGCCCGACAGAGCCCGACACAGCCCGACAGAGCCCGACAGGGCCCGACAGAGCCCGACAGAGCCCGACAGAGCCCAGTAGAGCCCGACAGAGCCCGACAGAGCCCGACAGGGCCCAGTAGAGGACAGTAGAGCCCGACAGAGCCCAGTAGAGCCCGACAGAACCCGACAGAGCCTGACAGAGCCCGACAGGGCCCGACAGAGCCCGACAGAGCCCGACAGAGCGCAGTAGAGCCCGACAGAGCCCGACAGAGCCCGACAGAGCCCGACAGGGCCCGACAGGGCCCGACAGGGCCCAGTAGAGCCCGACAGAGCCCGACAGAGCCCGACAGAGCCCGACAGAGCCCGACAGAGCCCGACAGAGCCCGACAGGGCCCAGTAGAGCCCGACAGAGCCCGATAGAGCCCGACAGAGCCCGACAGAACCCGACAGAGCCCGACAGAGCCCGACAGAGCCCGACAGAGCCCGACAGGGCCCGACAGGGCCCGACAGGGCCCGACAGGGCCCAGTACAGCCCGACACAGCCCGACAGAGCCCGACAGAGCCCGACAGGGCCCGACAGAGCCCGACAGAGCCCAGTAGAGCCCGACAGAGCCCGACAGAGCCCGACAGAGCCCGACAGGGCCCAGTAGAGCCCGACAGAGCCCGACAGAGCCCGACAGGGCCCGACAGGGCCCAGTAGAGCCCGACAGAGCCCGACAGAGCCCGACAGAGCCCGACAGAGCCCGACAGGGCCCGACAGGGCCCAGTAGAGCCCGACAGAGCCCGACAGAGCCCGACAGAGCCCGACAGAGCCCGACAGGGCCCAGTAGAGCCCGACAGAGCCCGACAGAGCCCGACAGAGCCTGACAGGGCCCGACAGGGCCCAGTAGAGCCCGACAGAGCCCGACAGGGCCCAGTAGAGCCCGACAGAGCCCGACAGAGCCCGACAGAGCCCGACAGGGCCCGACAGGGCCCGACAGAGCCCGACAGAGCCCGACAGGGCCCAGTAGAGCCCGACAGAGCCCGACAGAGCCCGACAGAGCCCGACAGGGCCCGACAGGGCCCAGTAGAGCCCGACAGAGCCCGACGGAGCCCGACGGAGCCCGACAGGGCCCAGTAGAGCCCGACAGAGCCGGACAGAGCCCGACAGAGCCCGACAGAGCCCGACAGAGCCCGACAGGGCCCAGTAGAGCCCGACAGAGCCCGACAGAGCCCGACAGAGCCCGACAGGGCCCGACAGGGCCCAGTAGAGCCCGACAGAGCCCGACAGAGCCCGACAGAGCCCGACAGAGCCCGACAGAGCCCGACAGAGCCCGACAGGGCCCAGTAGAGCCCGACAGAGCCGGACAGAGCCCGACAGAGCCCGACAGGGCCCGACAGGGCCCGACAGGGCCCGACAGAGCCCGACAGAGCCCAGTAGAGCCCGACAGAGCCCGACAGAGCCCGAAAGAGCCCGACAGAGCCCGACAGGGCCCGACAGGGCCCAGTAGAGCCCGACAGAGCCCGACAGAGCCCGACAGAGCCCGACAGAGCCCGACAGGGCCCGACAGGGCCCAGTAGAGCCCGACAGAGCCCGACAGGGCCCGACAGGGCCCGACAGAGCCCGAAAGAGCCCGACAGGGCCCGACAGGGCCCGACAGGGCCCGACAGAGCCCGACAGAGCCCGACAGAACCTGAAAGAGCCCGACAGAGCCCGACAGAGCCCGACAGAGCCCGACAGAGCCCGACAGAGACCGACAGGGCCCGACAGAGCCCGACAGAGCCCGACAGAGCCCGACAGAGCCCAGAAGAGCCCGACAGAGCCCGACAGAGCCCGACAGAGCCCGACAGGGCCCGACAGGGCCCAGTAGAGCCCGACAGAGCCCGATAGAGCCCGACAGAGCCCGACAGAACCCGACAGAGCCCGACAGAGCCCGACAGGGCCCGACAGGGCCCGACAGGGCCCGAAAGGGCCCGACAGAGCCCGACAGGGCCCGACAGGGCCCAGTACAGCCCGACAGAGCCCGACAGAGCCCGACAGAGCCCGACAGGGCCCGACAGAGCCCGACAGAGCCCAGTAGAGCCCGACAGAGCCCGACAGAGCCCGACAGAGCCCGACAGAGCCCGACAGGGCCCGACAGGGCCCAGTAGAGCCCGACAGAGCCCGACAGAGCCCGACAGAGCCCGACAGAGCCCGACAGGGCCCAGTAGAGCCCGACAGAGCCCGACAGAGCCCGACAGAACCCGACAGAGCCCGACAGAGCCCGCAGATCCCGACAAGGCCCGACAGGGCCCGACAGGGCCCGACAGGGCCCAGTAGAGCCCGACAGAGCCCGACAGAGCCCGACAGAGCCCGACAGGGCCCGACAGGGCCCGACAGAGCCCGACAGAGCCCGACAGGGCCCAGTAGAGCCCGACAGAGCCCGACAGAGCCCGACAGAGCCCGACAGGGCCCGACAGGGCCCAGTAGAGCCCGACAGAGCCCGACGGAGCCCGACAGAGCCCGACAGAGCCCGACAGGGCGCGACAGGGCCCGACAGAGCCCGACAGGGCACGACAGAGCCCGACAGAGCCCGACAGGGCCCGACAGAGCCCGACAGAGCCCGACAGAGCCCGACAGAGCCCAGTAGAGCCCGACAGAGCCCGACAGAGCCCGACAGGGCCCGACAGGGCCCGACAGGGCCCGACAGGGCCCAGTAGAGCCCGACAGAGGCCGACAGAGCCCGACAGAGCCCGACAGGGCCCAGTAGAGCCCGACAGAGCCCGACAGAGCCCGACAGAACCCGACAGAGCCCGACAGAGCCCGACAGGTCCCGACAGAGCCCGACAGAGCCCGACAGGGCCCGACAGGGCCCAGTAGAGCCCGACAGAGCCCGACAGAGCCCGACAGGGCCCGACAGGGCCCGACAGAGCCCGACAGAGCCCGACAGGGCCCAGTAGAGCCCGACAGAGCCCGACAGAGCCCGACAGAGCCCGACAGGGCCCGACAGGGCCCAGTAGAGCCCGACAGAGCCCGACGGAGCCCGACAGAGCCCGACAGAGCCCGACAGGGCGCGACAGGGCCCGACAGAGCACGACAGGGCCCGACAGAGCCCGACAGAGCCCAGTAGAACCCGACAGAGCCCGACAGAGCCCGACAGGGCCCGACAGGGCCCGACAGAGCCCGACAGAGCCCGACAGGGCCTGACAGGGCCCGACAGAGCCCGACAGAGCCCAGTAGAGCCCGACAGAGCCCGACAGAGCCCGACAGAGCCCGACAGGGCCCGACAGGGCCCGACAGGGCCCAGTAGAGCCCGACAGAGCCCGACAGAGCCCGACAGAGCCCGACAGGGCCCAATAGAGGACAGTAGAGCCCGACAGAGCCCAGTAGAGCCCGACAGAGCCCGACAGAGCCCGACAGAGCCTGACAGAGCCCGACAGGGCCCGACAGAGCCCGACAGAGCCCGACAGAGCGCAGTAGAGCCCGACAGAGCCCGACAGAGCCCGACAGGGCCCGACAGGGCCCGACAGAGCCCGACAGAGCCCGACAGGGCCCGACAGAGCCCAGTAGAGCCCGACAGAGCCAGACAGAGCCCGACAGGGCCCGACAGATCCCGACAGGGCCCGACAGGGCCCGACAGGGCCCAGTAGAGCCCGACAGAGCCCGACAGAGCCCGACAGAGCCCGACAGAGCCCGACAGAGCCCGACAGGGCCCGACAGGGCCCGACAGAGCCCAGTAGAGCCCGACAGAGCCCGACAGAGCCCGACAGAGCCCGACAGGGCCCAGTAGAGGACAGTAGAGCCCGACAGAGCCCAGTAGAGCCCGACAGAGCCCGACAGAGCCCGACAGAGCCTGACAGAGCCTGACAGAGCCCGACAGGGCCCGACAGGGCCCGACAGGGCCCAGTAGAGCCCGACAGAGCCCGACAGAGCCCGACAGAGCCCGACAGAACCCGACAGAGCCCGACAGAGCCCGACAGAGCCCGACAGGGCCCGACAGGGCCCGACAGAGCCCGACAGGGCCCGACAGGGCCCAGTAGAGCCCGACAGGGCCCGACAGAGCCCGACAGGGCTCGACAGGGCCCGACAGGGCCCAGTACAGCCCGACAGAGCCCGACAGAGCCCGACAGAGCCCGACAGAGCCCGACAGGGCCCGACAGGGCCCGACAGAGCCCGACAGAGCCCAGTAGAGCCCGACAGAGCCCGACAGGGCCCGACAGGGCCCGACAGGGCCCAGTAAAGCCCGACAGAGCCCGACCAAGCCCAGTAGAGCCCGACAGAGCCCGACAGAGCCCGACAGAGCCCGACAGAGCCCGACAGGGCCCGACAGGGCCCTGTAGAGCCCGACAGAGCCCGACAGAGCCCGACAGGGCCCGACAGGGCCCGACAGGGCCCGACAGAGCCCGACAGAGCCCGACAGGGCCCGACAGGGCCCGACAGAGCCCGACGGAGCCCGACAGAGCCCGACAGGGCCCGACAGGGCCCGACAGGGCCCGACAGAGCCCGACAGGGCCCAGCAGAGCCCGACAGAGCCCGACAGAGCCCGACGGAGCCCGACGGAGCCCGACAGAGCCCGACAGAGCCCGACAGGGCGCGACAGGGCCCGACAGAGCCCGACAGGGCCCGACAGGGCCCGACAGAGCCCGACCGAGCCCGACAGAGCCCGACAGGGCCCGACAGAGCCCGACAGAGCCCGACAGAGCCCGACAGGGCCTGACAGGGCCCGACAGAGCCCGACAGAGCCCGACAGAGCCCAGTAGAGCCCGAAAGAGCCCGACAGAGCCCGACAGATCCCGACAGGGCCCAGTAGAGGACAGTAGAGCCCGACAGAGCCCAGTAGAGCCCGACAGAGCCCGACAGAGCCTGACAGAGCCCGACAGGGCCCGACAGAGCCCGACAGAGCCCGACAGAGCGCAGTAGAGCCCGACAGAGCCCGACAGAGCCCGACAGAGCCCGACAGGGCCCGACAGGGCCCGACAGGGCCCAGTAGAGCCCGACAGAGCCCGACAGAGCCCGACAGAGCCCGACAGAGCCCGACACGGCCCGACAGGGCCCGACAGAGCCCGACAGAGCCCGACAGGGCCCGACAGGGCCCGACAGGGCCCGACAGAGCCCGACAGGGCCCGACAGGGCCCGACAGAGCCCGAAAGAGCCCGACAGGGCCCGACAGAACCCGACAGAGCCCGACAGAGCCCGACAGAACCCGACAGAACCCGACAGAGCCCGACAGAGCCCGACAGAGCCCGACAGGGCCCGACAGGGCCCGACAGAACCCGACAGAGCCCGACAGAGCCCAGTAGAGCCCGACAGAGCCCGACAGAGCCCGACAGAGCCCGACAGGGCCCGACAGGGCCCAGTAGAGCCCGACAGAGCCCGATAGAGCCCGACAGAGACCGACAGAGCCCGACAGAGCCCGACAGGGCCCGACAGGGCCCGACAGGGCCCAGTACAGCCCGACAGAGCCCGACAGAGCCCGACAGAGCCCGACAGGGCCCGACAGAGCCCGACAGAGCCCGACAGAGCCCGACAGGGCCCGACAGGGCCCAGTAGAGCCCGACAGAGCCCGATAGAGCCCGACAGAGCCCGACAGAGCCCGACAGAGCCCGACAGAGCCCGACAGGGCCCGACAGGGCCCGACAGGGCCCGACAGAGCCCGACAGAGCCCGACAGGGCCCGACAAGGCCCGACAGGGCCCAGTACAGCCCGACAGAGCCCGACAGAGCCCGACAGAGCCCGACAGGGCCCGACAGGGCCCGACAGAGCCCAGTAGAGCCCGACAGAGCCCGACAGAGCCCGACAGAGCCCGACAGGGCCCAGTAGAGCCCGACAGAGCCCGACAGAGCCCGACAGGGCCCGACAGGGCCCAGTAGAGCCCGACAGAGCCCGACAGAGCCCGACAGAGCCCGACAGACCCCGACAGGGCCCGACAGGGCCCGACAGGGCCCAGTAGAGCCCGACAGAGCCCGACAGAGCCCGACAGAGCCCGACAGAGCCCGACAGAGCCCGACAGGGCCCAGTAGAGCCCGACAGAGCCCGACAGAGCCCGACAGAGCCTGACAGGGCCCGACAGGGCCCAGTAGAGCCCGACAGAGCCCGACAGGGCCCAGTAGAGCCCGACAGAGCACGACAGAGCCCGACAGAGCCCGACAGAGCCCGACAGGGCCCGACAGGGCCCGACAGAGCCCGACAGAGCCCGACAGGGCCCAGTAGAGCCCGACAGAGCCCGACAGAGCCCGACAGAGCCCGACAGGGCCCGACAGGGCCCAGTAGAGCCCGACAGAGCCCGACGGAGCCCGACAGAGCCCGACAGGGCCCAGTAGAGCCCGACAGAGCCGGACAGAGCCCGACAGAGCCCGACAGAGCCCGACAGGGCCCAGTAGAGCCCGACAGAGCCCGACAGAGCCCGACAGAGCCCGACAGGGCCCGACAGGGCCCGACAGGGCCCAGTAGAGCCCGACAGAGCCCGACAGAGCCCGACAGAGCCCGACAGAGCCCGACAGAGCCCGACAGGGCCCAGTAGAGCCCGACAGAGCCGGACAGAGCCCGACAGAGCCCGACAGGGCCCGACAGGGCCCGACAGGGCCCGACAGAGCCCGACAGAGCCCAGTAGAGCCCGACAGAGCCCGACAGAGCCCGAAAGAGCCCGACAGAGCCCGACAGGGCCCGACAGGGCCCAGTAGAGCCCGACAGAGCCCGACAGAGCCCGACAGGGCCCGACAGGGCCCAGTAGAGCCCGACAGAGCCCGACAGGGCCCGACAGGGCCCGACAGAGCCCGAAAGAGCCCGACAGGGCCCGACAGGGCCCGACAGGGCCCGACAGAGCCCGACAGAGCCCGACAGAACCTGAAAGAGCCCGACAGAGCCCGACAGAGCCCGACAGAGCCCGACAGAGCCCGACAGAGACCGACAGGGCCCGAGAGAGCCCGACAGAGCCCGACAGAGCCTGACAGAGCCCAGAAGAGCCCGACAGAGCCCGACAGAGCCCGACAGAGCCCGACAGGGCCCGACAGGGCCCAGTAGAGCCCGACAGAGCCCGATAGAGCCCGACAGAGCCCGACAGAACCCGACAGAGCCCGACAGAGCCCGACAGGGCCCGACAGGGCCCGAAAGGGCCCGAGAGGGCCCGACAGAGCCCGACAGGGCCCGACAGGGCCCAGTACAGCCCGACAGAGCCCGACAGAGCCCGACAGAGCCCGACAGGGCCCGACAGAGCCCGACAGAGCCCAGTAGAGCCCGACAGAGCCCGACAGAGCCCGACAGAGCCCGACAGAGCCCGACAGGGCCCGACAGGGCCCGACAGGGCCCAGTAGAGCCCGACAGAGCCCGACAGAGCCCGACAGAGCCCGACAGGGCCCAGTAGAGCCCGACAGAGCCCGACAGAGCCCGACAGAACCCGACAGAGCCCGACAGAGCCCGACAGATCCCGACAAGGCCCGACAGGGCCCGACAGGGCCCGACAGGGCCCAGTAGAGCCCGACAGAGCCCGACAGAGCCCGACAGGGCCCGACAGGGCCCGACAGAGCCCGACAGAGCCCGACAGGGCCGAGTAGAGCCCGACAGAGCCCGACAGAGCCCGACAGAGCCCGACAGGGCCCGACAGGGCCCAGTAGAGCCCGACAGAGCCCGACGGAGCCCGACAGAGCCCGACAGAGCCCGACAGGGCGCGACAGGGCCCGACAGAGCCCGACAGGGCCCGACAGAGCCCGACAGAGCCCGACAGAGCCCGACAGGGCCCGACAGAGCCCGACAGAGCCCGACAGAGCCCAGTAGAGCCCGACAGAGCCCGACAGAGCCCGACAGGGCCCGACAGGGCCCGACAGAGCCCGACAGGGCCCAGTAGAGCCCGACAGAGGCCGACAGAGCCCGACAGAGCCCGACAGGGCCCAGTAGAGCCCGACAGAGCCCGACAGAGCCCGACAGAACCCGACAGAGCCCGACAGAGCCCGACAGGTCCCGACAGAGCCCGACAGAGCCCGACAGGGCCCGACAGGGCCCAGTAGAGCCCGACAGAGCCCGACAGAGCCCGACAGGGCCCGACAGGGCCCGACAGAGCCCGACAGAGCCCGACAGGGCCCAGTAGAGCCCGACAGAGCCCGACAGAGCCCGACAGAGCCCGACAGGGCCCGACAGGGCCCAGTAGAGCCCGACAGAGCCCGACGGAGCCCGACAGAGCCCGACAGAGCCCGACAGGGCGCGACAGGGCCCGACAGAGCACGACAGGGCCCGACAGAGCCCGACAGAGCCCGACAGAGCCCAGTAGAGCCCGACAGAGCCCGACAGAGCCCGACAGGGCCCGACAGGGTCCGACAGAGCCCGACAGAGGCCGACAGGGCCTACCAGGGCCCGACAGAGCCCGATAGAGCCCAGTAGAGCCCGACAGAGCCCGACAGAGCCCGACAGAGCCCGACAGGGCCCGACAGGGCCCGACAGGGCCCAGTAGAGCCCGACAGAGCCCGACAGAGCCCGACAGAGCCCGACAGGGCCCAGTAGAGGACAGTAGAGCCCGACAGAGCCCAGTAGAGCCCGACAGAGCCCGACAGAGCCTGACAGAGCCCGACAGGGCCCGACAGAGCCCGACAGAGCCCGACAGAGCGCAGTAGAGCCCGACAGAGCCCGACAGAGCCCGACAGGGCCCGACAGGGCCCGACAGAGCCCGACAGAGCCCGACAGGGCCCGACAGAGCCCGACAGAGCCCGACAGAGCCCGACAGGGCCCAGTAGAGCCCGACAGAGTCCGACAGAGCCCGACAGAGCCCGACAGGGCCCGACAGGGCCCGACAGAGCCCGACAGAGCCCGACAGGGCCCAGGAGAGCCTGACAGAGCCCGACAGAGCCCGACAGAGCCCGACAGAGCCCGACAGGGCCCAGTAGAGCCCGACAGAGCCCGACAGAGCCCGACAGAGCCCGACAGGGCCCGACAGGGCCCGACAGGGCCCGACAGAGCCCGACAGGGCCCGACAGGGCCCAGTAGAGCCCGACAGAGCCCGAGACAGCCCGACAGGGCCCGACAGGGCCCGACAGAGCCCGACAGAGCCCGACAGGGCCCGACAGAGCCCAGTAGAGCCCGACAGAGCCCGACAGAGCCCGACAGAGCCCGACAGAGCCCAGTAGAGCCCGACAGAGCCCGATAGAGCCCGACAGGGCCCTACAGGGCCCGACAGGGCCCAGTAGAGCCCGACAGAGCCCGACAGAGCCCGACAGAGCCCGACAGAGCCCGACAGGGCCCAGTAGAGCCCGACAGAGCCCGACAGAGCCCGACAGAGCCCGACAGAGCCCGACAGGGCCCGACAGGGCCCAGTAGAGCCCGACAGAGCCCGACAGAGCCCGACAGAGCCCGACAGGGCCCGACAGGGCCCGACAGGGCCCGACAGGGCCCACTAGAGCCCGACAGAGCCCGACAGAGCCCGACAGGGCCCGACAGAGCCCGACAGAGCCCGACAGAGCCCGACAGGGCCCAGTAGACCCCGACAGAGCCCGAGACAGGCCGACAGGGCCCGACAGGCCCCGACAGAGCCCGACAGAGCCCGACAGGTCCCGACAGAGCCCGACAGAGCCCGACAGGGCCCGACAGGGCCCAGTAGAGCCCGACAGAGCCCGACAGAGCCCGACAGGGCCCGACAGGGCCCGACAGAGCCCGACAGAGCCCGACAGGGCCCAGTAGAGCCCGACAGAGCCCGACAGAGCCCGACAGAGCCCGACAGGGCCCGACAGGGCCCAGTAGAGCCCGACAGAGCCCGACGGAGCCCGACAGAGCCCGACAGAGCCCGACAGGGCGCGACAGGGCCCGACAGAGCACGACAGGGCCCGACAGAGCCCGACAGAGCCCGACAGAGCCCAGTAGAGCCCGACAGAGCCCGACAGAGCCCGACAGGGCCCGACAGGGTCCGACAGAGCCCGACAGAGCCCGACAGGGCCTGACAGGGCCCGACAGAGCCCGACAGAGCCCAGTAGAGCCCGACAGAGCCCGACAGAGCCCGACAGAGCCCGACAGGGCCCGACAGGGCCCGACAGGGCCCAGTAGAGCCCGACAGAGCCCGACAGAGCCCGACAGAGCCCGACAGGGCCCAGTAGAGGACAGTAGAGCCCGACAGAGCCCAGTAGAGCCCGACAGAGCCCGACAGAGCCCGACAGAGCCTGACAGAGCCCGACAGGGCCCGACAGAGCCCGACAGAGCCCGACAGAGCGCAGTAGAGCCCGACAGAGCCCGACAGAGCCCGACAGGGCCCGACAGGGCCCGACAGAGCCCGACAGAGCCCGACAGGGCCCGACAGAGCCCGACAGAGCCCGACAGAGCCCGACAGAGCCCGACAGGGCCCAGTAGAGCCCGACAGAGTCCGACAGAGCCCGACAGAGCCCGACAGGGCCCGACAGGGCCCGACAGAGCCCGACAGAGCCCGACAGGGCCCAGGAGAGCCCGACAGAGCCCGACAGAGCCCGACAGAGCCCGACAGAGCCCGACAGGGCCCAGTAGAGCCCGACAGAGCCCGACAGAGCCCGACAGAGCCCGACAGGGCCCGACAGGGCCCGACAGGGCCCGACAGAGCCCGACAGGGCCCGACAGGGCCCAGTAGAGCCCGACAGAGCCCGAGACAGCCCGACAGGGCCCGACAGGGCCCGACAGAGCCCGACAGAGCCCGACAGAGCCCGACAGGGCCCGACAGAGCCCAGTAGAGCCCGACAGAGCCCGACAGAGCCCGACAGAGCCCGACAGAGCCCGACAGAGCCCAGTAGAGCCCGACAGAGCCCGATAGAGCCCGACAGGGCCCTACAGGGCCCGACAGGGCCCAGTAGAGCCCGACAGAGCCCGACAGAGCCCGACAGAGCCCGACAGAGCCCGACAGGGCCCAGTAGAGCCCGACAGAGCCCGACAGAGCCCGACAGAGCCCGACAGGGCCCGACAGGGCCCAGTAGAGCCCGACAGAGCCCGACAGAGCCCGACAGAGCCCGACAGGGCCCGACAGGGCCCGACAGGGCCCGACAGGGCCCACTAGAGCCCGACAGAGCCCGACAGAGCCCGACAGGGCCCGACAGAGCCCGACAGAGCCCGACAGAGCCCGACAGGGCCCAGTAGACCCCGACAGAGCCCGAGACAGGCCGACAGGGCCCGACAGGCCCCGACAGAGCCCGACAGAGCCCGACAGGGCCCGACAGGGCCCGACAGAGCCCAGTAGAGCCCGACAGAGCCCGACAGAGCCCGACAGAGCCCGACAGAACCCGACAGAACCCGACAGAGCCCGACCGAACCCGACAGGGCCCGATAGAGCCCGACAGAGCCCGATAGAGCCCGACAGAGCCCGACAGAGCCCGACAGAGCCCGACAGGGCCCGACAGGGCCCAGTAGAGCCCGACAGAGCCCGACAGAGCCCGACAGAGCCCGACAGGGCCCAGTAGAGCCCGATAGAGCCGGACAGAGCCCGACAGAGCCCGACAGGGCCCAGTAGAGCCCGACAGAGCCCAACAGAGCCCGAAAGAGCCCGACAGAGGCCGACAGGGCCCGACAGATCCCAGTAGAGCCCGACAGAGCCCGACAGAGCCCGACAGAGCCCGACAGAGCCCAGTAGAGCCCGACAGAGCCCGACAGAGCCCGACAGGGCCCGACAGGGCCCAGTAGAGCCCGACAGAGCTTGATAGAGCCCGACAGAGCCCGACAGAACCCGACAGAGCCCGACAGAGATTGACAGAGCCCGACAGGGCCCGACAGGGCCCGACAGAGCCCGACAGAGCCCGACAGAGCCCGACAGGGCCCAGTACAGCCCGACAGAGCCCGACAGAGCCCGACAGAGCCCGACAGAGCCCGACAGGGCCCGACAGAGCCCGACAGGGCCCGACAGAGCCCGACAGAGCCCAGTAGAGCCCGACAGAGCCCGACAGAGCCCGACAGAGCCCGACAGGGCCCGACAGGGCCCGACATGGCCCAGTAGAGCCCGACAGAGCCCGACAGAGCCCGACAGAGCCCGACAGGGCCCATTAGAGCCCGACAGAGCCCGACAGAGCCCGACAGAGCCCGACAGAGCCCGACAGGGACCGACAGGGCCCGACAGAGCCCGACAGGGCCCAGTAGAGCCCGACAGAGCCCGACAGAGCCCGACAGAGCCCGACAGGGCCCGACAGGGCCCAGTAGAGCCCGACAGAGCCCGACAGAGCCCGACAGAGCCCGACAGAGCCCGACAGAGCCCGAGAGGGCCCAGTAGAGCCCGACAGAGCCCGACGGAGCCCGACAGAGCCCAGTAGAGCCCGACAGAGCCCGACAGAGCCCGACAGAGCCCGACAGGGCCCATTAGAGCCCGACAGAGCCCGACAGAGCCCGACAGAGCCCGACAGAGCCCGACAGGGCCCGACAGGGCCCGACAGAGCCCGACAGGGCCCAGTAGAGCCCGACAGAGCCCGACAGAGCCCGACAGAGCCCGACAGGGCCCGACAGGGCCCAGTAGAGCCCGACAGAGCCCGACAGAGCCCGACAGAGCCCGACAGAGCCCGACAGAGCCCGAGAGGGCCCAGTAGAGCCCGACAGAGCCCGACGGAGCCCGACAGAGCCCGACAGAGCCCGACAGAGCCCGACAGGGCCCGACAGAGCCCGACAGGGCCCGACAGAGCCCGACAGAGCCCAGTAGAGCCCGACAGAGCCAGACAGAGCCCGACAGGGCCCGACAGAGCCCGACAGGGCCCGACAGTGCCCAGTAGAGCCCGACAGAGCCCGACAGAGCCCGACAGAGCCCGACAGGGCCCGACAGAGCCCGACAGAGCCCAGTAGAGCCCGACAGAGCCCGACAGAGCCCGACAGAGCCCGACAGGGCCCAGTAGAGGACAGTAGAGCCCGACAGAGCCCAGTAGAGCCCGACAGAGCCCGACAGAGCCCGACAGAGCCCGACAGAGCCTGACAGAGCCCGACAGGGCCCGACAGGGCCCGACAGGGCCCAGTAGAGCCCGACAGAGCCCGACAGAGCCCGACAGAGCCCGACAGAACCCGACAGAGCCCGACAGAGCCCGACAGAGCCCGACAGGGCCCGACAGGGCCCGACAGAGCCCGACAGAGCCCGACAGGGCCCGACAGGGCCCAGTAGAGCCCGACAGGGCCCGACAGAGCCCGACAGGGCCCGACAGGGCCCGACAGGGCCCAGTACAGCCCGACAGAGCCCGACAGAGCCCGACAGAGCCCGACAGGGCCCGACAGGGCCCGACAGAGCCCAACAGGGCCCAGTAGAGCCCGACAGAGCCCGACAGGGCCCGACAGGGCCCGACAGGGCCCAGTAAAGCCCGACAGAGCCCGACAGAGCCCAGTAGAGCCCGACAGAGCCCGACAGAGCCCGACAGAGCCCGACAGGGCCCGACAGGGCCCAGTAGAGCCCGACAGAGCCCGACAGAGCCCGACAGGGCCCGACAGGGCCCGACAGGGCCCGACAGAGCCCGACAGAGCCCGACAGGGCCTGACAGGGCCCGACAGAGCCCGACAGAGCCCGACAGAGCCCGACAGAACCCGACAGGGCCCGACAGAGCCCGACAGAGCCCAGTAGAGCCCGAAGGAGCCCGACAGAGCCCGACAGGGCCCAGTAGAGCCCGACAGAGCCCGACAGAGCCCGACAGAGCCCAGTAGAGCCCGACAGAGCCCGACAGAGCCTGACAGAGCCCGACAGGGCCCGACAGAGCCCGACAGAGCCCGACAGAGCGCAGTAGAGCCCGACAGAGCCCGACAGAGCCCGACAGAGCCCGACAGAGCCCGACAGAGCCCGACAGGGCCCGACAGGGCCCGACAGAGCCCGACAGGGCCCAGTAGAGCCCGACAGAGTCCGACAGAGCCCGACAGAGCCCGACAGGGCCCGACAGGGCCCGACAGAGCCCGACAGGGCCCAGGAGAGCCCGACAGAGCCCGACAGAGCCCGACAGAGCCCGACAGAGCCCGACAGAGCCCGACAGGGCCCAGTAGAGCCCGACAGAGCCTGACAGAGCCCGACAGAGCCCGACAGGGACCGACAGGGCCCGACAGAGCCCGACAGAGCCCGACAGAGAACGACAGGGCCCGACAGAGCCCGACAGAGCCCGACAGAGCCCGACAGGGCCCGACAGAGCCCAGTAGAGCCCGACAGAGCCCGACAGAGCCCGACAGAGCCCGAAAGAGCCCGACAGGGCCCGACAGAGCCCGACAGGGCCCGACAGAGCCCGACAGAGCCCAGTAGAGCCCGACAGAGCCCGACAGAGCCCGACAGAGCCCGACAGAACCCGACAGAGCCCGACAGAGCCCAGTAGAGCCCGACAGAGCCCGACAGGGCCCGACAGGGCCCGACAGGGCCCAGTAGAGCCCGACAGAGCCCGACAGAGCCCGACAGAGCCCGACAGGGCCCGACAGGGCCCGACAGAGCCCGACAGGGCCCAGTAGAGCCCGACAGAGCCGGACAGAGCCCGACAGAGCCCGACAGGGCCCGACAGGGCCCGACAGGGCCCGACAGGGCCCAGTAGAGCCCGACAGAGCCCGACAGAGCCCGACAGAGCCCGAAAGAGCCCGACAGAGCCCGACAGAGCCCGACAGGGCCCAGTAGAGCCCGACAGAGCCCGACAGAGCCCGACAGAGCCCGACAGAGCCCGACAGGGCCCGACAGGGCCCGACAGAGCCCAGTAGAGCCCGACAGAGCCCGACAGAGCCCGACAGAGCCCGACAGGGCCCGACAGGGCCCAGTAGAGCCCGACAGAGCCCGATAGAGCCCGACAGAGCCCGACAGAACCCGACAGAGCCCGACAGAGCCCGACAGGGCCCGACAGGGCCCGACAGAGCCCGACAGGGCCCAGTAGAGCCCGACAGAGCCCGACAGAGCCCGACAGAGCCCGACAGGGCCCGACAGGGCCCAGTAGAGCCCGACAGAGCCCGACAGAGCCCGACAGGGCCCGACAGGGCCCGACAGGGCCCAGTAGAGCCCGACAGAGCCCGACAGAGCCCGACAGAGCCCGACAGGGCCCGACAGGGCCCAGTAGAGCCCGACAGAGCCCGACGGAGCCCGACAGAGCCCGACAGGGCCCAGTAGAGCCCGACAGAGCCTGACAGAGCCCGACAGGGCACGACAGGGCCCGACAGAGCCCGACAGGGCACGACAGGGCACGACAGAGCCCGACAGATCCCGACAGGGCCCGACAGGGCCCGACAGAGCCCGACAGGGCCCGACAGAGCCCGACAGAACACGACAGAGCCCGACAGAGCCCGACAGAGCCCGACAGGGCGCGACAGGGCCCAGTAGAGCCCGACAGAGCCCGACAGGGCCCAGTAGAGCCCGACAGAGCCGGACAGAGCCCGACAGAGCCCGACAGGGCCCGACAGGGCCCGACAGGGCCCAGTAGAGCCCGACAGAGCCCGACAGAGCCCGAAAGAGCCCGACAGAGCCCGACAGGGCCCGACAGGGCCCGACAGGGCCCGACAGGGCCCGACAGAGCCCAGTAGAGCCCGACAGAGCCCGACAGAGCCCGACAGAGCCCGACAGGGCCCGACAGGGCCCGACAGGGCCCGACAGAACCCGACAGAGCCCGACAGAGCCCAGTAGAGCCCGACAGAGCCCGACAGAGCCCGACAGAGCCCGACAGGGCCCGACAGGGCCCAGTAGAGCCCGACAGAGCCCGACAGAGCCCGACAGAGCCCGACAGGGCCCGACAGAACCCGACAGAGCCCGACAGAGCCCGAAAGGGCCCGACAGGGCCCGACAGGGCCCGACAGGGCCCGACAGAGCCCGACAGAGCCCAGTACAGCCCGACAGAGCCCGACAGAGCCCGACAGAGCCCGACAGGGCCCGACAGAGCCCGACAGAGCCCAGTAGAGCCCGACAGAGCCCGACAGAGCCCGACAGGGACCGACAGGGCCCGACAGGGCCCAGTAGAGCCCGACAGAGCCCGACAGAGCCCGACAGAGCCCGACAGGGCCCAGTAGAGCCCGACAGAGCCTGACAGAGCCCGACAGAGACCGACAGAGCCCGACAGAACCCGACAGAGCCCGACAGATCCCGACAGGGCCCGACAGGGCCTGACAGAGCCCGACAGGGCCCGACAGGGCCCAGTAGAGCCTGACAGAGCCCGACAGGGCCCGACAGGGCCCGACAGGGCCCAGTAGAGCCCGACAGAGCCCGACAGAGCCCGACAGGGCCCGACAGGGCCCAGTAGAGCCCGACAGAGCCCGACGGAGCCCGACAGAGCCCGACAGAGCCCGACAGGGCCCGACAGGGCCCGCCAGGGCACGACAGAGCCCGACAGAGCCCAGTAGAGCCCGACAGAGCCCGACAGGGCCCGACAGAGCCCGACAGGGCCCGACAGAGCCCGACAGGGCCCGACAGAGCCCGACAGGGCCCGACAGAGCCCGACAGAGCCCGGCAGGGCCCGACAGAGCCCGACAGAGCCCAGTAGAGCCCGACAGAGCCCGACAGAGCCCGACAGGGCCCAGTAGAGGACAGTAGAGCCCGACAGAGCCCAGTAGAGCCCGACAGAGCCCGACAGAGCCCGACAGAGCCTGACAGAGCCCGACAGGGCCCGACAGGGCCCAGTAGAGCCCGACAGAGCCCGACAGAGCCCGTCAGAGCCCGACAGAGCCCGACAGGGCCCGACAGGGCCTGACAGGGCCCGACAGGGCCCAGTAGAGCCCGACAGGGCCCGACAGAGCCCGACAGGGCCCGACAGGGCCCAGTACAGCCCGATCAGAGCCCGACAGAGCCCGACAGGGCCCGACAGGGCCCGACAGAGCCCGACAGGGCCCGACAGGGCCCGACAGGGCCCGACAGAGCCCAGTAGAGCCCGACAGAGCCCGACAGAGCCCGACAGAACCCGACAGAGCCCGACAGAGCCCGACAGATCCCGACAGGGCCCGACAGAGCCCGACAGAGCCCGACAGGGCCCGACAGGGCCCAGTAGAGCCCGACAGAGCCCGACAGAGCCCGACAGAGCCCGACAGAGCCCGACAGGGCCCGACAGGGCCCGACAGGGCCCAGTAGAGCCCGACAGAGCCCGACAGAGCCCGACAGAGCCCGACAGGGCCCGACAGGGCCCAGTAGAGCCCGACAGAGCCCGACGGAGCCCGACAGAGCCCGACAGAGCCCGACAGGGCCCGACAGGGCCCGACAGAGCCCGACAGAGCCCAGTAGAGCCCGACAGAGCCCGACAGAGCCCGACAGGGCCCGACAGGGCCTGACAGGACCCGACAGAGCCCGACAGAGCCCAGTAGAGGACAGTAGAGCCCGACAGAGCCCAGTAGAGCCCGACAGAGCCCGACAGAGCCCGACAGAGCCTGACAGAGCCCGACAGGGCCCGACAGGGCCCGACAGAGCCCGACAGAGCGCAGTAGAGCCCGACAGAGCCCGACAGGGCCCGACAGGGCCCGACAGAGCCCGACAGAGCCCGACAGGGCCCAGTAGATCCCGACAGAGTCCGACAGAGCCCGACAGAGCCCGACAGGGCCCGACAGGGCCCGACAGGGCCCAGTAGAGCCCGACAGAGCCCGACAGAGCCGGACAGAGCCCGACAGAGCCCGACAGGGCCCGACAGGGCCCAGTAGAGCCCGACAGAGCCCGACAGAGCCCGAAAGAGCCCGACAGATCCCGACAGGGCCCGACAGGGCCCAGTAGAGCCCGACAGAGCCCGACAGAGCCCGACAGGGCCCGACAGGGCCCGACAGGGCCCGACAGAGCCCGACAGAGCCCGACAGGGCCCGACAGGGCCCAGTAGAGCCCGACAGAGCCCGACAGAGCCCGACAGGGCCCGACAGGGCCCAGTAGAGCCCGACAGAGCCCGACAGAGCCCGACAGGGCCCGACAGGGCCCGAAAGAGCCCGACAGAGCCCAGTAGAGCCCGACAGAACCCAACAGAGCCCGACAGGGCCCGACAGGGCCCGACAGAACCCGATAGAGCCCGACAGAGCCCAGTAGAGCCCGACAGAGCCCGACAGAGCCCGACAGAGCCCGACAGAGCCCAGTAGAGCCCGACAGGGCCCGACAGGGCCAGACAGGGCCCAGTAGAGCCCGACAGAGCCCAGTAGAGCCCAGGAGAGCCCGACAGAGCCCGACAGAGCCCGACAGGGCCCGACAGATCCCGACAGAGCCCAGTAGAGCCCAGTAGAGCCCGACAGAGCCCGACAGAGCCCGACAGAGCCCGACAGAGCCCGACAGAGCCCGACAGGGCCCGACAGGGCCCAGTAGAGCCCGACAGAGCCCGACAGAGCCCGACAGAGCCCGACAGGGCCCGACAGGGCCCGACAGGGCCCGACAGAGCCCAGTAGAGCCCAGTAGAGCCCGACAGAGCCCGACAGAGCCTGACAGTGCCCGACAGAGCCCGACAGAGCCCGACAGAGCCCGACAGGGCTCGACAGAGCCCGACAGAGCCCGACAGAGCCCAGTACAGCCCGACAGAGCCCGACAGAGCCCGACAGAGCCCGACAGGGCCCAGTAGAGCCCAGTAGAGCCCGACAGAGCCCAGTAGAGCCCGACAGAGCCCGACAGAGCCCGACAGAGCCCGACAGGGCCCGACAGAGCCCGACAGAGCCCGACAGAGCGCAGTAGAGCCCGACAGAGCCCGACAGAGCCCGACAGGGCCCGACAGGGCCCGACAGGGCCCGACAGAACCCGACAGGGCCCAGTAGAGCCCAGTAGAGCCCGACAGAGCCCGACAGAGCCCACAGAGCCCGACAGGGCCCGACAGGGCCCGACAGGGCCCAGTAGAGCCCGACAGAGCCCGACAGAGCCCGACAGAGCCCGACAGGGCCCGACAGGGCCCGACAGGGACCGACAGGGCCCGACAGGGACCGACAGGGCCCGACAGGGACCGACAGAGCCCGACAGAGCCCGACAGGGCCCGACAGGGCCCGACAGGGCCCGACAGAACCCGACAGAGCCCGACAGAGCCCAGTAGAGACCGACAGAGCCCGACAGAGCCCGACAGAGCCCGACAGAGCCCGACAGGGCCCGACAGGGCCCGACAGAGCCCGACAGAGCCCGACAGGGCCCGACAGAGCCCGACAGGGCCCGACAGAGCCCGACAGAGCCCGACAGAGCCCAGTAGAGCCCAGTTGAGCCCGACAGAGCCCGACAGAGCCCGACAGAGCCCGACAGAGCCCGACAGGGCCCAGTAGAGCCCGACAGAGCCCGACAGAGCCCGACAGGGCCCGACAGGGCCCAGTAGAGCCCGACAGGGCCCGACAGGGCCCGACAGGGCCCAGTAGAGCCCGACAGAGCCCGACAGAGCCCGACAGAGCCCGAAAGGGCCCGACAGGGCCCAGTAGAGCCCGACAGAGCCCGACAGAGCCCGACAGAGCCCGACAGGGCCCGACAGGGCCCAGTAGAGCCCGACAGAGCCCGACAGAGCCCGACAGAGCCCGACAGAGCGCGACAGAGCCCGACAGGGCCCGACAGGGCTCGACAGGGCCCGACAGGGCCCAGTAGAGCCCGACAGAGCCCGACAGAGCCCGACAGGGCCCGACAGGGCCCGACAGGGCCCGACAGGGCCCGACAGAGCCCGACAGAGCCCAGTAGAGCCCGACAGAGCCCGACAGAGCCCAGTAGAGCCCGACAGAGCCCGACAGAGCCCGACAGAGCCCGACAGGGCCCGACAGGGCCCGACAGGGCCCGATAGAGCCCGACAGAGCCCAGTAGAGCCCGACAGATCCCGACAGAGCACGACAGAGCCCGACAGGGCCCGACAGGGCCCGACAGGGCCCAGTAGAGCCCGACAGAGCCCGACAGAGCCCAGTAGAGCCCAGTAGAGCCCGACAGAGCCCGACAGAGCCCGACAGGGCCCGACAGATCCCGACAGAGCCCAGTAGAGCCCAGTAGAGCCCGACAGAGCCCGACAGAGCCCGACAGAGCCCGACAGGGCCCGACAGGGCCCGACAGGGCCCGACAGAGCCCAGTAGAGCCCAGTAGAGCCCGACAGAGCCCGACAGAGCCCGACAGTGCCCGACAGAGCCCGACAGAGCCCGACAGAGCCCGACAGGGCCCGACAGGGCCCGACAGGGCCCGACAGAGCCCAGTAGAGCCCGACAGAGCCCGACAGAGCCCGACAGAGCCCGACAGAGCCCGACAGAGCCCGACAGGGCCCAGTAGAGCCCAGTAGAGCCCGACAGAGCCCAGTAGAGCCCGACAGAGCCCGACAGAGCCCGACAGAGCCCGACAGGGCCCGACAGGGCCCGACAGGGCCCGACAGGGCCCGACAGAGCGCAGTAGAGCCCGACAGAGCCCGACAGAGCCCGACAGAGCCCGACAGAGCCCGACAGAGCCCGACAGGGCCCGACAGGGCCCAGTAGAGCCCAGTAGAGCCCGACAGAGCCCGACAGAGCCCGACAGAGCCCGACAGAGCCCGACAGGGCCCGACAGGGCCCAGTAGAGCCCGACAGAGCCCGACAGAGCCCGACAGAGCCCGAGAGAGCCCGACAGAGCCCGACAGAGCCCGACAGGGCCCGACAGGGCCCAGTAGAGCCCAGTAGAGCCCAGTAGAGCCCGACAGAGCCCAGTAGAGCCCGACAGAGCCCGACAGAGCCCGACAGGGCCCGACAGGGCCCGACAGAGCCCGACAGAGCCCGACAGAGCGCAGTAGAGCCCGACAGAGCCCGACAGAGCCCGACAGGGCCCGACAGGGCCCGACAGGGCCCAGTAGAGCCCAGTAGAGCCCGACAGAGCCCGACAGAGCCCGACAGAGCCCGACAGGGCCCGACAGGGCCCGACAGGGCCCGACAGGGCCCAGTAGAGGCCGACAGAGCTCGACAGAGCCCGAGAGAGCCCGAGAGAGCCCGACAGGGCCCGACAGGGCCCGACAGGGCCCGACAGGGCCCGACAGGGACCGACAGGGACCGACAGGGACCGACAGGGCCCAGTAGAGCCCGACAGAGCCCGACAGAGCCCGACAGAGCCCGACAGGGCCCGACAGAGCCCGACAGAGCCCAGTAGAGACCGACAGAGCCCGACAGAGCCCGACAGAGCCCGACAGGGCCCGACAGGGCCCGACAAGGCCCAGTAGATCCCGACAGAGCCCAACAGAGCCCGACAGAGCCCGACAGAGCCCGACAGGGCCCGACAGGGCCCAGTAGAGCCCAGTTGAGCCCAACAGGGCCCGACAGGGCCCAGTAGAGCCCGACAGAGCCCGACAGAGCCCGACAGGGCCCGACAGGGCCCAGTAGAGCCCGACAGAGCCCGACAGAGCCCGACAGAGCCCGACAGGGCCCGACAGGGCCCGACAGGGCCCGACAGGGCCCAGTAGAGCCCGACAGAGCCCGACAGAGCCCGACAGAGCCCGACAGAGCCCGACAGGGCCCGACAGGGCCCAGTAGAGCCCGACAGAGCCCGACAGAGCCCGACAGAGCCCGACAGGGCCCGACAGGGCCCAGTAGAGCCCGACAGGGCCCGACAGGGCCCGACAGGGCCCAGTAGAGCCCGACAGGGCCCGACAGAGCCCGACAGGGCCCGACAGGGCCCGACAGGGCCCAGTACAGCCCGACAGAGCCCGACAGAGCCCGACAGGGCCCGACAGGGCCTGACAGAGCCCGACAGAGCCCAGTAGAGCCCGACAGAGCCCGACAGAGCCCGACAGAGCCCGACACGGCCCGACAGGGCCCAGTAGAGCCCGACAGAGCCCGACAGAGCCCGACAGAGCCCGACAGGGCCCGACAGGGCCCAGTTGAGCCCGACAGAGCCCGACAGAGCCCGACAGAACCCGACAGAGCCCGACAGAGCCCGACAGAGCCCGACAGGGCCCGACAGAGCCCGACAGAGCCCGACAGGGCCCGACAGGGCCCAGTAGAGCCCGACAGAGGCCGACAGAGCCCGACAAAGCCCGACAGGGCCCGACAGGGCCCGACAGGGCCCAGTAGAGCCCAACAGAGCCCGACAGAGCCCGACAGAGCCCGACAGAGCCCGACAGGGCCCGACAGGGCCCGACAGAGCCCGACAGAACCCGACAGGGCCCGACAGGGCCCGACAGGGCCCAGTACAGCCCGACAGAGCCCGACAGAGCCCGACAGAGCCCGACAGGGCCCGACAGGGCCCGACAGGGCCCAGTAGAGCCCGACAGAGCCCGACAGAGCCCGACAGGGCCCGACAGGGCCCGACAGGGCCCAGTACAGCCCGACAGAGCCCGACAGAGCCCGACAGAGCCCGACAGGGCCCGAAAGGGCCCGACAGGGCCCAGTAGAGCCCGACAGAGCCCGACAGAGCCCGACAGAGCCCGACAGAGCCCGACAGGGCCCGACAGGGCCCGACAAAGCCCAGTAGAGCCCGACAGAGCCTGACAGAGCCCGACAGAGCCCGACAGAGCCCAACAGGGTCCGACAGGGCCCGACAGAGCCCGACAGGGCCCGACAGGGCCCCACAGGGCCCCACAGGGCCCAGTAGAGCCCGACAGGGCCCAGTAGAGCCCGACAGAGCCCGACGGAGCCCGACAGAGCCCGACAGGGCCCGACAGGGCCCAGTAGAGCCCGACAGAGCCCGACAGGGCCCGACAGAGCCCGACAGAGCCCGACAGGGCCCAGTAGAGCCCGACAGAGCCCGACAGTGCCCGACAGAGCCCGACAGGGCCCGACAGGGCCCAGTAGAGCCCGACAGAGCCCGACGGAGCCCGACAGAGCCCGACAGAGCCCGACAGAGCCCGATAGAGCCCGACAGAGCCCGACAGAGCCCGACAGAACCCGACAGAGCCCGACAGAGCCCGACAGGGCCCGACAGGGCCCGACAGGGCCCGACAGGGCCCGACAGAGCCCGACAGGGCCCGACAGGGCCCAGTAGAGCCCGACAGAGCCCGACAGAGCCCGACAGAGCCCGACAGGGCCCGACAGAGCCCGACAGAGCCCGACAGAGCCCGACAGAGCCCAGTAGAGCCCGACAGAGCCCGACAGAGCCCGACAGAGCCCGACAGAGCCCGACAGGGCCCAGTAGAGCCCGACAGAGCCCGACAGAGCCCGACAGAGCCCGACAGCGCCCAGTAGAGCCCGACAGAGCCCGACAGAGCCCGACAGAGCCCGACAGAGCCCGACAGGGCCCAGTAGAGCCCGACAGAGCCCGACAGAGCCCGACAGAGCCCGACAGGGCCCAGTAGAGCCCGACAGAGCCCGACAGAGCCCGACAGAGCCCGACAGAGCCCGACAGAGCCCGACAGGGCCCGACAGAGCCCGACAGGGCCCGACAGGGCCCAGTAGAGCCCGACAGAGCCCGACAGAGACCGACAGAGCCCGACAGGGCCCGACAGGGCCCGACAGAGCCCGACAGAGCCCGACAGGGCCCAGTAGAGCCCGACAGAGCCCGACAGAGCCCGACAGAGCCCGACAGGGCCCGACAGGGCCCAGTAGAGCCCGACAGAGCCCGACGGAGCCCGACAGAGCCCGACAGAGCCCGACAGGGCGCGACAGGGCCCGACAGGGCCCAGTAGAGCCCGACAGAGCCCGACAGGGCCCGACAGAGCCCAGTAGAGCCCAGTTGAGTCCGACAGGGCCCGACAGGGCCCAGTAGAGCCCGACAGAGCCCGACAGAGCCCGACAGAGCCCGACAGGGCCCGACAGGGCCCAGTAGAGCCCGACAGAGCCCGACAGAGCCCGACAGAGCCCGACAGGGCCCAGTAGAGCCCGACAGAGCCCGACAGAGCCCGACAGAGCCCGACAGAGCCCGACAGAGCCCGACAGGGCCCAGTAGAGCCCGACAGGTCCCGACAGGGCCCAGTACAGCCCGACAGAGACCGACAGAGCCCGACAGAGCCCGACAGGGCCCGACAGAGCCCGACAGAGCCCGACAGCGCCCAGTAGAGCCCGACAGAGCCCGACAGAGCCCGACAGAGCCCGACAGGGCCCGACAGGGCCCGACAGGGCCCAGTAGAGCCCGACAGAGCCCGACAGAGCCCGACAGAGCCCGACAGAGCCCGACAGGGCCCGACAGGGCCCAGTTGAGCCCGACAGAGCCCGACAGAGCCCGACAGAGCCCGACAGAGCCCGACAGAGCCCGACAGGGCCCAGTAGAGCCCGACAGAGCCCGACAGAGCCCGACAGAGCCCGACAGGGCCCGACAGGGCCCGACAGGGCCCAGTAGAGCCCGACAGAGCCCGACAGAGCCCGACAGAGCCCGACAGGGCCCGACAGGGCCCGACAGGGCCCAGTACAGCCCGACAGAGCCCGACAGAGCCCGACAGAGCCCGACAGGGCCCGACAGGGCCCGACAGGGACCAGTAGAGCCCGACAGAGCCCGACAGAGCCCGACAGAGCCCGACAGAGCCCGACAGGGCCCGACAGGGCCCAGTTGAGCCCGACAGAGCCCGACAGAGCCCGACAGAGCCCGACAGAGCCCGACAGAGCCCGACAGGGCCCAGTAGAGCCCGACAGAGCCCGACAGAGCCCGACAGAGCCCGACAGGGCCCGACAGGGCCCAGTAGAGCCCGACAGAGCCCGACAGAGCCCGACAGAGCCCGACAGGGCCCGACAGGGCCCGACAGGGCCCAGTACAGCCCGACAGAGCCCGACAGAGCCCGACAGAGCCCGACAGGGCCCGACAGGGCCCGACAGGGCCCAGTAGAGCCCGACAGAGCCCGACAGAGCCCGACAGAGCCCGACAGAGCCCGACAGAGCCCGACAGAGCCCGACAGGGCCCGACAGGGCCCGACAAAGCCCAGTAGAGCCCGACAGAGCCTGACAGAGCCCGACAGAGCCCGACAGAGCCCGACAGAGCCCGACAGGGTCCGACAGGGCCCGACAGGGCCCCACAGGGCCCCACAGGGCCCAGTAGAGCCCGACAGGGCCCAGTAGAGCCCGACAGAGCCCGACGGAGCCCGACAGAGCCCGACAGGGCCCGACAGGGCCCAGTAGAGCCCGACAGAGCCCGACAGGGCCCAGTAGAGCCCGACAGAGCCCGACAGTGCCCGACAGAGCCCGACAGGGCCCGACAGGGCCCAGTAGAGCCCGACAGAGCCCGACGGAGCCCGACAGAGCCCGACAGAGCCCAACAGAGCCCGATAGAGCCCGACAGAGCCCGACAGAGCCCGACAGAACCCGACAGAGCCCGACAGAGCCCGACAGGGCCCGACAGGGCCCGACAGAGCCCGACAGGGCCCGACAGAGCCCGACAGAGCCCGACAGGGCCCGACAGGGCCCAGTAGAGCCCGACAGAGCCCGACAGAGCCCGACAGAGCCCGACAGGGCCCGACAGATCCCGACAGAGCCCAGTAGAGCCCAGTAGAGCCCGACAGAGCCCGACAGAGCCCAGTAGAGCCCAGTAGAGCCCGACAGAGCCCGACAGAGCCCGACAGGGCCCGACAGATCCCGACAGAGCCCAGTAGAGCCCAGTAGAGCCCGACAGAGCCCGACAGAGCCCGACAGAGCCCGACAGGGCCCGACAGGGCCCGACAGGGCCCGACAGAGCCCAGTAGAGCCCAGTAGAGCCCGACAGAGCCCGACAGAGCCCGACAGTGCCCGACAGAGCCCGACAGAGCCCGACAGAGCCCGACAGGGCCCGACAGGGCCCGACAGAGCCCAGTAGAGCCCAGTAGAGCCCGACAGAGCCCGACAGAGCCCGACAGTGCCCGACAGAGCCCGACAGAGCCCGACAGGGCCCGACAGGGCCCGACAGGGCCCGACAGAGCCCAGTAGAGCCCGACAGAGCCCGACAGAGCCCGACAGAGCCCGACAGAGCCCGACAGGGCCCAGTAGAGCCCAGTAGAGCCCGACAGAGCCCAGTAGAGCCCGACAGAGCCCGACAGAGCCCGACAGAGCCCGACAGGGCCCGACAGGGCCCGACAGGGCCCGACAGGGCCCGACAGAGCGCAGTAGAGCCCGACAGAGCCCGACAGAGCCCGACAGAGCCCGACAGAGCCCGACAGAGCCCGACAGGGCCCGACAGGGCCCAGTAGAGCCCAGTAGAGCCCGACAGAGCCCGACAGAGCCCGACAGGGCCCGACAGGGCCCAGTAGAGCCCGACAGAGCCCGACAGAGCCCGACAGAGCCCGAGAGAGCCCGACAGAGCCCGACAGAGCCCGACAGGGCCCGACAGGGCCCAGTAGAGCCCAGTAGAGCCCAGTAGAGCCCGACAGAGCCCAGTAGAGCCCGACAGAGCCCGACAGAGCCCGACAGGGCCCGACAGGGCCCGACAGAGCCCGACAGAGCCCGACAGAGCGCAGTAGAGCCCGACAGAGCCCGACAGAGCCCGACAGGGCCCGACAGGGCCCAGTAGAGCCCAGTAGAGCCCGACAGAGCCCGACAGAGCCCGACAGAGCCCGACAGGGCCCGACAGGGCCCGACAGGGCCCGACAGGGCCCAGTAGAGGCCGACAGAGCTCGACAGAGCCCGAGAGAGCCCGAGAGAGCCCGACAGGGCCCGACAGGGCCCGACAGGGCCCGACAGGGCCCGACAGGGACCGACAGGGACCGACAGGGACCGACAGGGCCCAGTAGAGCCCGACAGAGCCCGACAGAGCCCGACAGAGCCCGACAGGGCCCGACAGAGCCCGACAGAGCCCAGTAGAGACCGACAGAGCCCGACAGAGCCCGACAGAGCCCGACAGGGCCCGACAGGGCCCGACAAGGCCCAGTAGATCCCGACAGAGCCCAACAGAGCCCGACAGAGCCCGACAGAGCCCGACAGGGCCCGACAGGGCCCAGTAGAGCCCAGTTGAGCCCAACAGGGCCCGACAGGGCCCAGTAGAGCCCGACAGAGCCCGACAGAGCCCGACAGGGCCCGACAGGGCCCAGTAGAGCCCGACAGAGCCCGACAGAGCCCGACAGAGCCCGACAGGGCCCGACAGGGCCCGACAGGGCCCGACAGGGCCCAGTAGAGCCCGACAGAGCCCGACAGAGCCCGACAGAGCCCGACAGAGCCCGACAGGGCCCGACAGGGCCCAGTAGAGCCCGACAGAGCCCGACAGAGCCCGACAGAGCCCGACAGGGCCCGACAGGGCCCAGTAGAGCCCGACAGGGCCCGACAGGGCCCGACAGGGCCCAGTAGAGCCCGACAGGGCCCGACAGAGCCCGACAGGGCCCAGTACAGCCCGACAGAGCCCGACAGAGCCCGACAGGGCCCGACAGGGCCTGACAGAGCCCGACAGAGCCCAGTAGAGCCCGACAGAGCCCGACAGAGCCCGACAGAGCCCGACACGGCCCGACAGGGCCCAGTAGAGCCCGACAGAGCCCGACAGAGCCCGACAGAGCCCGACAGGGCCCGACAGGGCCCAGTTGAGCCCGACAGAGCCCGACAGAGCCCGACAGAACCCGACAGAGCCCGACAGAGCCCGACAGAGCCCGACAGGGCCCGACAGAGCCCGACAGAGCCCGACAGGGCCCGACAGGGCCCAGTAGAGCCCGACAGAGGCCGACAGAGCCCGACAAAGCCCGACAGGGCCCGACAGGGCCCGACAGGGCCCAGTAGAGCCCAACAGAGCCCGACAGAGCCCGACAGAGCCCGACAGAGCCCGACAGGGCCCGACAGGGCCCGACAGAGCCCGACAGAACCCGACAGGGCCCGACAGGGCCCGACAGGGCCCAGTAGAGCCCGACAGGGCCCGACAGAGCCCGACAGGGCCCGACAGGGCCCGACAGGGCCCAGTACAGCCCGACAGAGCCCGACAGAGCCCGACAGAGCCCGACAGGGCCCGACAGGGCCCGACAGGGCCCAGTAGAGCCCGACAGAGCCCGACAGAGCCCGACAGAGCCCGACAGAGCCCGACAGGGCCCGACAGGGCCCGACAAAGCCCAGTAGAGCCCGACAGAGCCTGACAGAGCCCGACAGAGCCCGACAGAGCCCAACAGGGTCCGACAGGGCCCGACAGAGCCCGACAGGGCCCGACAGGGCCCCACAGGGCCCCACAGGGCCCAGTAGAGCCCGACAGGGCCCAGTAGAGCCCGACAGAGCCCGACGGAGCCCGACAGAGCCCGACAGGGCCCGACAGGGCCCAGTAGAGCCCGACAGAGCCCGACAGGGCCCGACAGAGCCCGACAGAGCCCGACAGGGCCCAGTAGAGCCCGACAGAGCCCGACAGTGCCCGACAGAGCCCGACAGGGCCCGACAGGGCCCAGTAGAGCCCGACAGAGCCCGACGGAGCCCGACAGAGCCCGACAGAGCCCGACAGAGCCCGACAGAGCCCGATAGAGCCCGACAGAGCCCGACAGAGCCCGACAGAACCCGACAGAGCCCGACAGAGCCCGACAGGGCCCGACAGGGCCCGACAGGGCCCGACAGGGCCCGACAGAGCCCGACAGGGCCCGACAGGGCCCAGTAGAGCCCGACAGAGCCCGACAGAGCCCGACAGAGCCCGACAGGGCCCGACAGAGCCCGACAGAGCCCGACAGAGCCCGACAGAGCCCAGTAGAGCCCGACAGAGCCCGACAGAGCCCGACAGAGCCCGACAGAGCCCGACAGGGCCCAGTAGAGCCCGACAGAGCCCGACAGAGCCCGACAGAGCCCGACAGCGCCCAGTAGAGCCCGACAGAGCCCGACAGAGCCCGACAGAGCCCGACAGAGCCCGACAGGGCCCAGTAGAGCCCGACAGAGCCCGACAGAGCCCGACAGAGCCCGACAGGGCCCAGTAGAGCCCGACAGAGCCCGACAGAGCCCGACAGAGCCCGACAGAGCCCGACAGAGCCCGACAGAGCCCGACAGAGCCCGACAGGGCCCGACAGGGCCCAGTAGAGCCCGACAGAGCCCGACAGAGACCGACAGAGCCCGACAGGGCCCGACAGGGCCCGACAGAGCCCGACAGAGCCCGACAGGGCCCAGTAGAGCCCGACAGAGCCCGACAGAGCCCGACAGAGCCCGACAGGGCCCGACAGGGCCCAGTAGAGCCCGACAGAGCCCGACGGAGCCCGACAGAGCCCGACAGAGCCCGACAGGGCGCGACAGGGCCCGACAGGGCCCAGTAGAGCCCGACAGAGCCCGACAGGGCCCGACAGAGCCCAGTAGAGCCCAGTTGAGTCCGACAGGGCCCGACAGGGCCCAGTAGAGCCCGACAGAGCCCGACAGAGCCCGACAGAGCCCGACAGGGCCCGACAGGGCCCAGTAGAGCCCGACAGAGCCCGACAGAGCCCGACAGAGCCCGACAGGGCCCAGTAGAGCCCGACAGAGCCCGACAGAGCCCGACAGAGCCCGACAGAGCCCGACAGAGCCCGACAGGGCCCAGTAGAGCCCGACAGGTCCCGACAGGGCCCAGTACAGCCCGACAGAGACCGACAGAGCCCGACAGAGCCCGACAGGGCCCGACAGAGCCCGACAGAGCCCGACAGCGCCCAGTAGAGCCCGACAGAGCCCGACAGAGCCCGACAGAGCCCGACAGGGCCCGACAGGGCCCGACAGGGCCCAGTAGAGCCCGACAGAGCCCGACAGAGCCCGACAGAGCCCGACAGAGCCCGACAGGGCCCGACAGGGCCCAGTTGAGCCCGACAGAGCCCGACAGAGCCCGACAGAGCCCGACAGAGCCCGACAGAGCCCGACAGGGCCCAGTAGAGCCCGACAGAGCCCGACAGAGCCCGACAGAGCCCGACAGGGCCCGACAGGGCCCGACAGGGCCCAGTAGAGCCCGACAGAGCCCGACAGAGCCCCACAGAGCCCGACAGGGCCCGACAGGGCCCGACAGGGCCCAGTACAGCCCGACAGAGCCCGACAGAGCCCGACAGAGCCCGACAGGGCCCGACAGGGCCCGACAGGGCCCAGTAGAGCCCGACAGAGCCCGACAGAACCCGACAGAGCCCGACAGAGCCCGACAGAGCCCGACAGGGCCCGACAGGGCCCAGTTGAGCCCGACAGAGCCCGACAGAGCCCGACAGAGCCCGACAGAGCCCGACAGAGCCCGACAGGGCCCAGTAGAGCCCGACAGAGCCCGACAGAGCCCGACAGAGCCCGACAGGGCCCGACAGGGCCCAGTAGAGCCCGACAGAGCCCGACAGAGCCCGACAGAGCCCGACAGGGCCCGACAGGGCCCGACAGGGCCCAGTACAGCCCGACAGAGCCCGACAGAGCCCGACAGAGCCCGACAGGGCCCGACAGGGCCCGACAGGGCCCAGTAGAGCCCGACAGAGCCCGACAGAGCCCGACAGAGCCCGACAGAGCCCGACAGAGCCCGACAGAGCCCGACAGGGCCCGACAGGGCCCGACAAAGCCCAGTAGAGCCCGACAGAGCCTGACAGAGCCCGACAGAGCCCGACAGAGCCCGACAGAGCCCGACAGGGTCCGACAGGGCCCGACAGGGCCCCACAGGGCCCCACAGGGCCCAGTAGAGCCCGACAGGGCCCAGTAGAGCCCGACAGAGCCCGACGGAGCCCGACAGAGCCCGACAGGGCCCGACAGGGCCCAGTAGAGCCCGACAGAGCCCGACAGGGCCCAGTAGAGCCCGACAGAGCCCGACAGTGCCCGACAGAGCCCGACAGGGCCCGACAGGGCCCAGTAGAGCCCGACAGAGCCCGACGGAGCCCGACAGAGCCCGACAGAGCCCAACAGAGCCCGATAGAGCCCGACAGAGCCCGACAGAGCCCGACAGAACCCGACAGAGCCCGACAGAGCCCGACAGGGCCCGACAGGGCCCGACAGAGCCCGACAGGGCCCGACAGAGCCCGACAGAGCCCGACAGGGCCCGACAGGGCCCAGTAGAGCCCGACAGAGCCCGACAGAGCCCGACAGAGCCCGACAGGGCCCGACAGAGCCCGACAGAGCCCGACAGAGCCCAGTAGAGCCCGACAGAGCCCGACAGAGCCCGACAGAGCCCGACAGAGCCCGACAGGGCCCAGTAGAGCCCGACAGAGCCCGACAGAGCCCGACAGAGCCCGACAGGGCCCAGTAGAGCCCGACAGAGCCCGACAGAGCCCGACAGAGCCCGACAGAGCCCGACAGATCCCGACAGGGCCCGACAGGGCCCGACAGAGCCCGACAGGGCCCGACAGGGCCCAGTAGAGTCCGACAGAGCCCGACAGAGACCGACAGAGCCCGACAGGGCCCGACAGGGCCCGACAGAGCCCGACAGAGCCCGACAGGGCCCAGTAGAGCCCGACAGAGCCCGACAGAGCCCGACAGAGCCCGACAGGGCCCGACAGGGCCCAGTAGAGCCCGACAGAGCCCGACGCAGCCCGACAGAGCCCGACAGAGCCCGACAGGGCGCGACAGGGCCCGACAGGGCCCAGTAGAGCCCAACAGAGCCCGACAGGGCCCGACAGAGACCAGTAGAGCCCAGTTGAGCCCGACAGGGCCCGACAGGGCCCAGTAGAGCCCGACAGAGCCCGACAGAGCCCGACAGGGCCCGACAGGGCCCAGTAGAGCCCGACAGAGCCCGACAGAGCCCGACAGAGCCCGACAGGGCCCGAAAGGGCCCGACAGGGCCCAGTAGAGCCCGACAGAGCCCGACAGAGCCCGACAGAGCCCGACAGAGCCCGACAGAGCCCGACAGGGCCCGACAGGGCCCAGTAGAGCCCGACAGGGCCCGACAGGGCCCAGTACAGCCCGACAGAGACCGACAGAGCCCGACAGAGCCCGACAGGGCCCGACAGAGCCCGAAAGAGCCCGACAGCGCCCAGTAGAGCCCGACAGAGCCCGACAGAGCCCGACAGGGCCCGACAGGGCCCGACAGGGCCCAGTAGAGCCCGACAGAGCCCGACAGAGCCCGACAGGGCCCGACAGGGCCCGACAGGGCCCAGTTGAGCCCGACAGAGCCCGACAGAGCCCGACAGAGCCCGACAGAGCCCGACAGGGCCCAGTAGAGCCCGACAGAGCCCGACAGAGCCCGACAGAGCCCGACAGGGCCCGACAGGGCCCGACAGGGCCCAGTAGAGCCCGACAGAGCCCGACAGAGCCCGACAGGGCCCGACAGGGCCCAGTTGAGCCCGACAGAGCCCGACAGAGCCCGACAGAAACCGACAGAGCCCGACAGAGCCCGACAGAGCCCGACAGGGCCCGACAGGGCCCGACAGGGCCCAGTAGAGCCCGACAGAGGCCGACAGAGCCCGACAGAGCCCGACAGGGCCCGACAGGGCCCGACAGGGCACGACAGGGCCCAGTAGTGCCCAACAGAGCCCGACAGAGCCCGACAGAGCCCGACAGGGCCCGACAGGGCCCGACAGGGCCCAGTAGAGCCCGACAGGGCCCGACAGAGCCCGACAGGGCCCGACAGGGCCCGACAGGGCCCAGTAGAACCCGACAGAGCCCGACAGAGCCCGACAGAGCCCGACAGAGCCCGACAGAGCCCGACAGGGCCCGACAGGGCCCAGTAGAGCCCGACAGAGCCCGACAGAGCCCGACAGAGCCCGACAGGGCCCGACAGGGCCCGACAAAGCCCAGTAGAGCCCGACAGAGCCCGACAGAGCCCGACAGGGCCCGACAGGGCCCGACAGGGCCCGACAGGGCCCAGTAGAGCCCGACAGAGCCCGACGGAGCCCGACAGAGCCCGACAGGGCCCGACAGGGCCCGACAGGGCCCAGTAGAGCCCGACAGAGCCCGACAGTGCCCGACAGAGCCTGACAGGGCCCAGTAGAGCCCGACGGAGCCCGACGGAGCCCGACAGGGACCCGACAGAGCCCGACAGAGCCCGATAGAGCCCGACAGAGCCCGACAGAGCCCGACAGAACCCGACAGAGCCCGACAGAGCCCGACAGGGCCCGACAGGGCCCGACAGAGCCCGACAGGGCCCGACAGGGCCCGACAGGGCCCAGTACAGCCCGACAGAGCCCGACAGAGCCCGACAGAGCCCGACAGGTCCCGACAGGTCCCGACAGAGCCCGACAGAGCCCAGTAGAGCCCGACAGAGCCCGACAGAGCCCGACAGGGCCCGACAGGGCCCGACAGGGCCCAGTAGAGCCCGACAGAGCCCGACAGAGCCCGACAGAGCCCGACAGGGCCCAGTAGAGCCCGACAGAGCCCGACAGAGCCCGACAGAGCCCGACAGAGCCCGACAGGGCCCGACAGAGCCCGACAGGGCCCGACAGGGCCCAGTAGAGCCCGACAGAGCCCGACAGAGACCGACAGAGCCCGACAGGGCCCGACAGGGCCCGACAGAGCCCGACAGAGCCCGACAGGGCCCGACAGAGCCCGACAGAGCCCGACAGAGCCCGACACAGCCCGACAGGGCCCAGTAGAGCCCGACAGAGCCCGACGGAGCCCGACAGAGCCCGACAGAGCCCGACAGGGCGCAACAGGACCCGACAGGGCCCGACAGGGCCCGACAGGGCCCAGTAGAGCCCGACAGAGCCCGACAGGGCCCAGTAGAGCCCAGTTGAGCCCGACAGGGCCCGACAGGGCCCAGTAGAGCCCGACAGAACCCGACAGAGCCCGACAGGGCCCGACAGGGCCCAGTAGAGCCCGACAGAGCCCGACAGAGCCCGACAGGGCCCGACAGGGCCCGACAGGGCCCAGTAGAGCCCGACAGAGCCCGACAGAGCCCGACAGAGCCCGACAGGGCCCGACAGGGCCCAGTAGAGCCCGACAGAGCCCGACAGAGCCCGACAGAGCCCGACAGAGCCCGACAGAGCCCGACAGGGCCCGACAGGGCCCAGTAGAGCCCGACAGGGCCCGACAGAGCCTGACAGGGCCCGACAGGGCCCGACAGGGCCCAGTACAGCCCGACAGAGCCCGACAGAGCCCGACAGAGCCCGACAGAGCCCGACAGAGCCCGACAGCGCCCAGTAGAGCCCGACAGAGCCCGACAGAGCCCGACAGGGCCCGACAGGGCCCAGTAGAGCCCGACAGAGCCCGACAGAGCCCGACAGAGCCCGACGGGGCCCGACGGGGCCCGACAGGGCCCAGTTGAGCCCGACAGAGCCCGACAGAGCCCGACAGAGCCCGACAGAGCCCGACAGGGCCCGACAGGGCCCGACAGGGCCCAGTAGAGCCCGACAGGGCCCGACAGAGCCCGACAGGGCCCGACAGGGCCCGACAGGGCCCGACAGACCCCGACAGGGCCCGACAGGGCCCGACAAAGCCCAGTAGAGCCCGACAGAGCCCGACAGAGCCCGACAGGGCCCGACAGGGCCCGACAGGGCCCAGTAGAGCCCGACAGAGCCCGACAGAACCCGATAGAGCCCGACAGAGCCCGACAGGGCCCGACAGGGCCCAGTAGAGCCCGACAGAGCCCGACAGAGCCCGACAGGGCCCGACAGGGCCCAGTAGAGCCCGACAGGGCCCGACAGAGCCAGACAGAGCCCGACAGGGCCCAGTAGAGCCCGACAGAGCCCGACAGAGCCCGACAGAGCCCGACAGGGCCCGACAGGGCCCGACAGGGCCCGACAGGGCCCGACAGAGCCCGACGGAGACCGACAGAGCCCGACAGAGCCCGACAGGGCGCGACAGGGCCCGACAGAGCTTGATAGAGCCCGACAGAGCCCGACAGAACCCGACAGAGCCCGACAGAGCCCGACAGAGCCCGACAGAGCCCGACAGGGCCCGACAGGGCCCGACAGAACCCGACAGGGCCCAGTAGAGCCCAGTAGAGCCCGACAGAGCCCGACAGAGCCCGACAGAGCCCGACAGAGCCCGACAGGGCCCGACAGGGCCCGACAGGGCCCGACAGAGCCCAGTAGAGCCCGACAGAGCCCGACAGAGCCCGACACAGCCCGACAGGGCCCGACAGGGCCCGACAGGGCCCGACAGGGCCCAGTAGATCCCGACAGAGCCCGACAGAGCCCGACAGAGCCCGACAGGGCCCAGTAGAGCCCGACAGAGCCCGACAGAGCCCGACAGAACCCGACAGAGCCCGACAGAGCCCGACAGGGCGCGACAGAGCCCGACAGGGCGCGACAGGGCCCGACAGGGCCCAGTAGAGCCCGACAGAGCCCGACAGAGCCCGACAGGGCCCGACAGAGCCCGACAGGGCCCGACAGAGCACGACAGAGCCCAGTAGAGCCCGACAGAGCCCGACAGAGCCCGACAGGGCCCGACAGGGCCCGACAGAGCCCAGTAGAGCCCGACAGAGCCCGACAGGGCCCGACAGAGCCCGACAGAGCCCGACAGAGCCCGACAGAGCCCGACAGGGCCCAGTAGAGCCCGACAGAGCCCGACAGGGCCCGACAGGGCCCGACAGAGCCTGACAGAGCCCGACAGAGCCCGCCAGAGCCCGACAGGGCCCGACAGAGCCCGACAGAGCCCGACAGAGCCCGACAGGGCCCAGTAGAGCCCGACAGAGCCCGACAGAGCCCGACAGAGCCCGACAGGGCCCGACAGGGCCCGACAGGGCCCAGTAGAGCCCGACAGAGCCCGACAGGGCCCAGTAGAGCCCGACAGAGCCCGACAGAGCCCGACAGAACCCGACAGAGCCCGACAGAGCCCGACAGCGCCCGACAGCGCCCGACAGGGCCCAGTAGAGCCCGACAGAGCCCGACAGGGCCCGACAGGGCCCGAAAGGGCCCGAGAGGGCACGACAGGGCCCAGTAGAGCCCGACAGAGCCCGACAGAGCCCGACAGAGCCCGACAGAGCCCGACAGAGCCCGACAGGGCCCAGTAGAGCCCAACAGAGCCCGACAGAGCCCGACAGAGCCCGACAGAACCCGACAGAGCCCGACAGAGCCCGACTGAGCCCGACAGGGCCCGACAGGGCCCGACAGAGCCCGACAGAGCCCGACAGGGCCCGACAGGGCCCGACAGGGCCCAGTAGAGACCGACAGGGCCCGACAGAGCCCGACAGGGCCCGACAGGGCCCAGTACAGCCCGACAGAGCCCGACAGAGCCCGACAGGGCCCGACAGGGCCCGACAGGGCCCGACAGAGCCCGACAGAGCCCAGTAGAGCCCGACAGAGCCCAACAGAGCCCGACAGAGCCCGACAGAGCCCAACAAAGCCCAGTAGAGCCCGACAGAGCCCGACAGAGCCCGACAGAGCCCGACAGGGCCCGACAGGGCCCGACAGGGCCCGACAGGGCCCGACAGAACCCGAGAGAGCCCAACAGGGCCCGACAGGGCCCAGTAGAGCCCGACAGAGCCCGACAGAGCCCGACAGGGCCCGACAGGGCCCGACAGAGCCCAGTAGAGCCCGACAGAGCCCGACAGAGCCCGACAGAGCCCGACAGGGCCCGACAGGGCCCGACAGGGCCCAGTAGAGCCCGACAGATCCCGACAGAGCCCGACAGAGCCCGACAGAGCCCGACAGGGCCCAGTAGAGCCCGACAGAGCCCGACAGAGCCCGACAGAGCCCGACAGAGCCCGACAGGGCCCGACAGAGCCCGACAGAGCCCGACAGGGCCCGACAGGGCCCAGTAGAGCCCGACAGAGCCCGACAGAGCCCGACAGAGCCCGACAGGGCCCGACAGGGCCCAGTAGAGCCCGACAGAGCCCGACAGACCCCGACAGAGCCCGACAGTGCCCGACAGAGCCCGACAGGGCCCGACAGGGCCCGACAGGGCCCGACAGAGCCCAGTAGAGCCCGACAGAGCCCGACAGAGCCCGACAGAGCCCGACAGAGCCCGACAGGGCCCAGTAGAGCCCAGTAGAGCCCGACAGAGCCCAGTAGAGCCCGACAGAGCCCGACAGAGCCCGACAGGGCCCGACAGGGCCCGACAGAGCCCGACAGAGCCCGACAGAGCCCGACAGGGCCCGACAGGGCCCGACAGAGCCCGACAGAGCCCGACAGGGCCCAGTAGAGCCCGACAGAGCCCGACAGAGCCCAGTAGAGCCCAGTAGAGCCCGACAGAGCCCGACAGAGCCCGACAGGGCCCGACAGGGCCCGACAGGGCCCAGTAGAGCCCGACAGAGCCCGACAGAGCCCGACAGAGCCCGACAGAGCCCGACAGGGCCCGACAGGGCCCGACAGGGACCGACAGGGCCCGACAGGGACCGACAGGGATCGACAGGGCCCGACAGGGACCGACAGGGCCCGACAGGGACCGACAGAGCCCGACAGAGCCCGACAGGGCCCGACAGGGCCCAGTAGAGCCCGACAGAGCCCGACAGAGCCCGACAGAGCCCGACAGAGCCCGACAGAGCCCGACAGGGCCCGACAGGGCCCGACGGGGCCCGACAGAGCCCGACAGAGCCCGACGGGGCCCGACGGGGCCCGACAGGGCCCAGTAGAGCCCAGTTGAGCCCGACAGGGCCCGACAGGGCCCAGTAGAGCCCGACAGAGCCCGACAGAGCCCGACAGAGCCCGACAGGGCCCGACAGGGCCCAGTAGAGCCCGACAGAGACCGACAGAGACCGACAGAGACCGACAGAGCCCGACAGGGCCCGACAGGGCCCGACAGGGCCCAGTAGATCCCGACAGGGCCCGACAGAGCTCGACAGAGCCCGACAGAGCCCGACAGGGCCCGACAGGGCCCGACAGGGCCCGACAGAGCCCGACAGAGCCCAGTAGAGCCCGACAGGGCCCGACAGAGCCCGACAGGGCCCGACAGGGCCCGACAGGGCCCAGTACAGCCCGACAGAGCCCGACAGAGCCCGACAGGGCCCGACAGGGCCCGACAGAGCCCGACAGAGCCCAGTAGAGCCCGACAGAGCCCGACAGGGCCCGACAGGGCCCGACAGGGCCCAGTACAGCCCCACAGAGCCCGACAGGACCCGACAGGGCCCGACAGGGCCCAGTAGAGCCCGACAGAGCGCGACAGAGCCCGACACGGCCCGACAGGGCCCGACAGAGCCCGACAGGGCCCGACAGGGCCCAGTAGAGCCCGACAGAGCCCGACAGAGCCCGACAGAGCCCGACAGGGCCCGAAAGGGCCCGACAGGGCCCGACAGGGCCCGACAGGGCCCGACAGGGCCCGACAGGGCCCGACAGGGCCCAGTAGAGCCCGACAGAGCCCGATAGAGCCCGACAGAGCCCGACAGAGCCCGACAGGGCCCGACAGGGCCCAGTAGAGCCCAACAGAACCCGACAGAGCCCGACAGAGCCCGACAGAACCCGACAGAGCCCGACAGGGCCCGACAGGGCCCGACAGGGCCCAGTAGAGCCCGACAGGGCCCGACAGAGCCCGACAGGGCCCGACAGGGCCCGACAGGGCCCAGTACAGCCCGACAGAGCCCGACAGAGCCCGACAGAGCCCGACAGGGCCCGACAGGGCCCGACAGAGCCCGACAGAGCCCAGTAGAGCCCGACAGAGCCCGACAGGGCCCGACAGGGCCCAACAAAGCCCAGTAGAGCCCGACAGAGCCCGACAGAGCCCGACAGGGCCCGACAGGGCCCGACAGGGCCCAGTAGAGCCCGACAGAGCCCGACAGAACCCGACAGAGCCCGACAGAGCCCGACAGGGCCCGACAGGGCCCGACAGGGCCCGACAGAGCCCGACAGGGCCCAGTAGAGCCCGACAGAGCCCGACAGAACCCGACAGAGCCCGACAGGGCCCGACAGGGCCCAGTAGAGCCTGACAGAGCCCGACAGGGCCCGACAGGGCCCGACAGAGCCCGACAGGGCCCAGTAGAGCCCGACAGAGCCCGACAGAGCCCGACAGAGCCCGACGGAGCCCGACACAGCCCGACGGAGCCCGACAGAGCCCGACAGGGCCCGACAGAGCCCGATAGAGCCCGACAGAGCCCGACAGAACCCGACAGAGCCCGACAGAGCCCGACAGAGCCCGACAGGGCCCGACAGGGCCCGACAGGGCCCAGTAGAGCCCGACAGAGCCCGACAGAGCCCGACAGAGCCCAGTAGAGCCCGACAGAGCCCGACAGAGCCCGACAGAGCCCGACAGGGCCCGACAGGGCCCAGTAGAGCCCGACAGAGCCCGACAGAGCCCGACAGAGCCCGACAGAGCCCGACAGGGCCCAGTAGAGCCCGACAGAGCCCGACAGAGCCCGACAGAGCCCGACAGAACCCGACAGAGCCCGACAGAGCCCAGTAGAGCCCGACAGAGCCCGACGGAGCCCGACAGAGCCCGACAGGGCCCGACAGGGCCCGACAGGGCCCGACAGAGCCCAACAGGGCCCAGTAGAGCCCGACAGAGCCCGACAGAGCCCGACAGGGCCCGACAGGGCCCAGTAGAGCCCGACAGAGCCCATCGGAGCCCGACAGAGCCCGACAGAGCCCGACAGGGCGCGACAGGGCCCGACAGAGCCCGACAGGGCCCGACAGAGCCCGACAGAGCCCAGTAGAGCCCGACAGAGCCCGACAGGGCCCGACAGAGCCCGACAGAACCCGATAGAGCCCGACAGAGCCCAGTAGAGCCCGACAGAGCCCGACAGAGCCCGACAGAGCCCAGTAGAGCCCGACAGGGCCCGACAGGGCCCGACAGGGCCCAGTAGAGCCCGACAGGGCCCGACAGGGACCAGTAGAGCCCAGTAGAGCCCGACAGAGCCCGACAGAGCCCGACAGGGCCCGACAGAGCCCGACAGAGCCCGACAGGGCTCGACAGGGCCCGACAGAGTCCGACAGAGCCCGACAGGGCCCGACAGGGCCCGACAGAGCCCAGTAGAGCCCGACAGAGCCCGACAGAGCCCGACAGAGCCCGACAGAGCCCGACAGGGCCCGACAGGGCCCGACAGAGCCCGACAGAGCCCAGTAGAGCCCAGTAGAGCCCGACAGAGCCCGACAGAGCCCGACAGTGCCCGACAGAGCCCGACAGGGCCCGACAGGGCCCAGTAGAGCCCGACAGAGCCCGACAGAGCCCGACAGAGCCCGACAGAGCCCGACAGAACCCGACAGAGCCCGACAGGGCCCGACAGGGCCCGACAGGGCCCGACAGGGCCCGACAGTGCCCAGTAGAGCCCGACAGGGCCCGACAGAGCCCGACAGGGCCCGACAGGGCCCGACAGGGCCCAGTACAGCCCGACAGAGCCCGACAGAGCCCGACAGGGCCCGACAGGGCCCGACAGAGCCCGACAGAGCCCAGTAGAGCCCGACAGAGCCCGACAGAGCCCGACAGAGCCCGACAGGGCCCGACAGGGCCCGACAGGGCCCAGTAGAGCCCGACAGAGCCCGATAGAGCCCGACAGAGCCCGACAGGGCCCGACAGAGCCCGACAGGGCCCAGTTGAGCCTGACAGAGCCCGACAGAGCCCGACAGAGCCCGACAGAGCCCGACAGAGCCCGACAGAACCCGACAGAGCCCGACAGAGCCCGACAGCGCCCGACAGCGCCCGACAGGGCCCAGTAGAGCCCGACAGAGCCCGACAGGGCCCGACAGGGCCCCAAAGGGCCCGACAGGGCACGACAGGGCCCAGTAGAGCCCGACAGAGCCCGACAGAGCCCGACAGAGCCCGACAGGGCCCGACAGGGCCCAGTAGAGCCCAACAGAGCCCGACAGAGCCCGACAGAGCCCGACAGAACCCGACAGAGCCCGACAGAGCCCGACTGAGCCCGACAGGGCCCGACAGGGCCCGACAGAGCCCGACAGAGCCCGACAGGGCCCGACAGGGCCCGACAGGGCCCAGTAGAGACCGACAGGGCCCGACAGAGCCCGACAGGGCCCGACAGGGCCCAGTACAGCCCGACAGAGCCCGACAGAGCCCGACAGAGCCCGACAGAGCCCGACAGGGCCCGACAGAGCCCGAAAGAGCCCAGTAGAGCCCGACAGAGCCCGACAGAGACCGACAGCGCCCGACAGAGCCCGACAGGGCCCAACAAAGCCCAGTAGAGCCCGACAGAGCCCGACAGAGCCCGACAGGGCCCGACAGGGCCCGACAGAACCCGACAGAGCCCGACAGGGCCCGACAGGGGCCAGTAGAGCCCGACAGAGCCCGACAGATCCCGACAGAGCCCGACAGGGCCCGACAGGGCCCGACAGGGCCCAGTAGAGCCCGACAGAGCCCGACAGAGCCCGACAGAGCCCGACAGAGCCCGACAGAGCCCGACAGGGCCCAGTAGAGCCCGACAGAGCCCGACAGAGCCCGACAGGGCCCGACAGAGCCCGACAGAGCCCGACAGAGCCCGACAGGGCCCGACAGGGCCCAGTAGAGCCCGACAGAGCCCGACAGAGCCCGACAGAGCCCGACAGGGCCCGACAGGGCCCGACAGGGCCCAGTAGAGCCCGACAGAGCCCGACAGACCCCGACAGAGCCCGACAGTGCCCGACAGAGCCCGACAGAGCCCGACAGGGCCCGACAGAGCCCGACAGGGCCCGACAGGGCCCAGTAGAGCCCGACAGAGCCCGACAGAGCCCGACAGAGCCCGACAGGGCCCAGTAGAGCCCAGTAGAGCCCGACAGAGCCCAGTAGAGCCCGACAGAGCCCGACAGAGCCCGACAGGGCCCGACAGAGCCCGACAGAGCCCGACACGGCCCGACAGGGCCCGACAGAGCCCGACAGGGCCCAGTAGAGCCCGACAGAGCCCGACAGAGCCCAGTAGAGCCCAGTAGAGCCCGACAGAGCCCGACAGAGCCCGACAGGGCCCGACAGGGCCCGACAGGGCCCAGTAGAGCCCGACAGAGCCCGACAGAGCCCGACAGGGCCCGACAGGGCCCGACAGGGCCCGACAGGGCCCGACAGGGCCCGACAGGGCCCAGTAGAGCCCGACAGAGCCCGACAGAGCCCGACAGAGCCCGACAGGGCCCGACAGAGCCCGACGGGGCCCGACAGAGCCCGACAGAGCCCGACGGGGCCCGACGGGGCCCGACAGGGCCCAGTAGAGCCCAGTTGAGCCCGACAGGGCCCGACAGGGCCCAGTAGAGCCCGACAGAGCCCGACAGAGCCCGACAGAGCCCGACAGGGCCCGACAGGGCCCAGTAGAGCCCGACAGAGACCGACAGAGGCCGACAGAGCCCGACAGAGCCCGACAGAGCCCGACAGGGCCCAGTAGAGCCCGACAGAGCCCGACAGGGCCCGACAGGGCCCAGTAGATCCCGACAGGGCCCGACAGAGCTCGACAGAGCCCGACAGAGCCCGACAGAGCCCGACAGGGCCCGACAGGGCCCGACAGAGCCCGACAGAGCCCGACAGAGCCCGACAGAGCCCAGTAGAGCCCGACAGGGCCCGACAGAGCCCGACAGGGCCCAACAGGGCCCGACAGGGCCCAGTACAGCCCGACAGAGCCCGACAGAGCCCGACAGGGCCCGACAGGGCCCGACAGAGCCCGACAGAGCCCAGTAGAGACCGACAGAGCCCGACAGAGCCCGACAGAGCCCGACAGGACCCGACAGGGCCCGACAGGGCCCAGTAGAGCCCGACAGAGCCCGACAGAGCCCGACAGAGCCCGACAGGGCCCGACAGAGCCCGACAGGGCCCGACAGGGCCCAGTAGAGCCCGACAGAGCCCGACAGAGCCCGACAGAGCCCGACAGGGCCCGAACGGGCCCGACAGGGCCCGACAGGGCCCGACAGGGCCCAGTAGAGCCCGACAGAGCCCGATAGAGCCCGACAGAGCCCGACAGAGCCCGACAGGGCCCGACAGGGCCCAGTAGAGCCCAACAGAACCCGACAGAGCCCGACAGAGCCCGACAGAACCCGACAGAGCCCGACAGGGCCCGACAGGGCCCGACAGGGCCCAGTAGAGCCCGACAGGGCCCGACAGAGCCCGACAGGGCCCGACAGGGCCCGACAGGGCCCAGTACAGCCCGACAGAGCCCGACAGAGCCCGACAGAGCCCGACAGGGCCCGACAGGGCCCGACAGGGCCCGACAGAGCCCAGTAGAGCCCGACAGAGCCCGACAGAGCCCGACAGGGCCCGACAGGGCCCAACAAAGCCCAGTAGAGACCGACAGAGCCCGACAGAGCCCGACAGGGCCCGACAGGGCCCGACAGGGCCCAGTAGAGCCCGACAGAGCCCGACAGAACCCGACAGAGCCCGACAGAGCCCGACAGAGCCCGACAGGGCCCGACAGGGCCCGACAGAGCCCGACAGAGCCCGACAGGGCCCAGTAGAGCCCGACAGGGCCCGACAGAACCCGACAGAGCCCGACAGGGCCCGACAGGGCCCAGTAGAGCCTGACAGAGCCCGACAGGGCCCGACAGGGCCCGACAGAGCCCGACAGGGCCCAGTAGAGCCCGACAGAGCCCGACGGAGCCCGACGGAGCCCGACGGAGCCCGACGGAGCCCGACATAGCCCGACAGAGCCCGACAGGGCGCGACAGGGCGCGACAGGGCCCGACAGAGCCCGATAGAGCCCGACAGAGCCCGACAGAGCCCGACAGAGCCCGACAGAACCCGACAGAGCCCGACAGAGCCCAACAGAGCCCGACAGAGCCCGACAGAGCCCGATAGAGCCCGACAGAGCCCGACAGAGCCCGACAGAACCCGACAGAGCCCGACAGAGCCCGACAGGGCCCAACAGGGCCCAACAGGGCCCGACAGGGCCCAGTAGAGCCCGACAGAGCCCGACAGAGCCCGACAGAGCCCAGTAGAGCCCGACAGAGCCCGACAGACCCCGACAGAGCCCGACAGGGCCCGACAGGGCCCAGTAGAGCCCGACAGAGCCCGACAGAGCCCGACAGAGCCCGACAGGGCCCAGTAGAGCCCGACAGAGCCCGACAGAGCCCGACAGAGCCCGACAGAACCCGACAGAGCCCGATAGAGCCCAGTAGAGCCCGACAGAGCCCGACGGAGCCCGACAGAGCCCGACAGGGCCCGACAGGGCCCGACAGGGCCCGACAGAGCCCAACAGGGCCCAGTAGAGCCCGACAGAGCCCGACAGAGCCCGACAGAGCCCGACAGAGCCCGACAGGGCCCGACAGGGCCCAGTAGAGCCCGACAGAGCCCATCGGAGCCCGATAGAGCCCGACAGAGCCCGACAGGGCGCGACAGGGCCCGACAGAGCCCGACAGGGCCCGACAGAGCCCGACAGAGCCCAGTAGAGCCCGACAGAGCCCGACAGGGCCCGACAGAGCCCGACAGAACCCGATAGAGCCCGACAGAGCCCAGTAGAGCCCGACAGAGCCCGACAGAGCCCGACAGAGCCCAGTAGAGCCCGACAGGGCCAGACAGGGCCCGACAGGGCCCAGTAGAGCCCGACAGGGCCCGACAGGGCCCAGTAGAGCCCAGTAGAGCCCGACAGAGCCCGACAGAGCCCGACAGGGCCCGACAGAGCCCGACAGAGCCCGACAGGGCCCGACAGGGCCCGACAGGGCCCGACAGGGCCCGACAGAGCCCGACAGGGCCCGACAGGGCCCGACAGAGCCCAGTAGAGCCCGACAGAGCCCGACAGAGCCCGACAGAGCCCGACAGGGCCCGACAGGGCCCGACAGAGCCCGACAGAGCCCGACAGAGCCCGACAGGGCCCAGTAGAGCCCGACAGAGCCCGATAGAGCCCGACAGAGCCCGACAGAGCCCGACAGGGCCCGACAGGGCCCAGTAGAGCCCAACAGAACCCGACAGAGCCCGACAGAGCCCGACAGAACCCGACAGAGCCCGACAGGGCCCGACAGGGCCCGACAGGGCCCAGTAGAGCCCGACAGGGCCCGACAGAGCCCGACAGGGCCCGACAGGGCCCGACAGGGCCCAGTACAGCCCGACAGAGCCCGACAGAGCCCGACAGAGCCCGACAGGGCCCGACAGGGCCCGACAGAGCCCGACAGAGCCCAGTAGAGCCCGACAGAGCCCGACAGGGCCCGACAGGGCCCAACAAAGCCCAGTAGAGCCCGACAGAGCCCGACAGAGCCCGACAGGGCCCGACAGGGCCCGACAGGGCCCAGTAGAGCCCGACAGAGCCCGACAGAACCCGACAGAGCCCGACAGAGCCCGACAGGGCCCGACAGGGCCCGACAGGGCCCGACAGAGCCCGACAGGGCCCAGTAGAGCCCGACAGAGCCCGACAGAACCCGACAGAGCCCGACAGGGCCCGACAGGGCCCAGTAGAGCCTGACAGAGCCCGACAGGGCCCGACAGGGCCCGACAGAGCCCGACAGGGCCCAGTAGAGCCCGACAGAGCCCGACAGAGCCCGACAGAGCCCGACGGAGCCCGACACAGCCCGACGGAGCCCGACAGAGCCCGACAGGGCCCGACAGAGCCCGATAGAGCGCGACAGAGCCCGACAGAACCCGACAGAGCCCGACAGAGCCCGACAGAGCCCGACAGGGCCCGACAGGGCCCGACAGGGCCCAGTAGAGCCCGACAGAGCCCGACAGAGCCCGACAGAGCCCAGTAGAGCCCGACAGAGCCCGACAGAGCCCGACAGAGCCCGACAGGGCCCGACAGGGCCCAGTAGAGCCCGACAGAGCCCGACAGAGCCCGACAGAGCCCGACAGAGCCCGACAGGGCCCAGTAGAGCCCGACAGAGCCCGACAGAGCCCGACAGAGCCCGACAGAACCCGACAGAGCCCGACAGAGCCCAGTAGAGCCCGACAGAGCCCGACGGAGCCCGACAGAGCCCGACAGGGCCCGACAGGGCCCGACAGGGCCCGACAGAGCCCAACAGGGCCCAGTAGAGCCCGACAGAGCCCGACAGAGCCCGACAGGGCCCGACAGGGCCCAGTAGAGCCCGACAGAGCCCATCGGAGCCCGACAGAGCCCGACAGAGCCCGACAGGGCGCGACAGGGCCCGACAGAGCCCGACAGGGCCCGACAGAGCCCGACAGAGCCCAGTAGAGCCCGACAGAGCCCGACAGGGCCCGACAGAGCCCGACAGAACCCGATAGAGCCCGACAGAGCCCAGTAGAGCCCGACAGAGCCCGACAGAGCCCGACAGAGCCCAGTAGAGCCCGACAGGGCCCGACAGGGCCCGACAGGGCCCAGTAGAGCCCGACAGGGCCCGACAGGGACCAGTAGAGCCCAGTAGAGCCCGACAGAGCCCGACAGAGCCCGACAGGGCCCGACAGAGCCCGACAGAGCCCGACAGGGCTCGACAGGGCCCGACAGAGCCCGACAGAGCCCGACAGGGCCCGACAGGGCCCGACAGAGCCCAGTAGAGCCCGACAGAGCCCGACAGAGCCCGACAGAGCCCGACAGAGCCCGACAGGGCCCGACAGGGCCCGACAGAGCCCGACAGAGCCCAGTAGAGCCCAGTAGAGCCCGACAGAGCCCGACAGAGCCCGACAGTGCCCGACAGAGCCCGACAGGGCCCGACAGGGCCCAGTAGAGCCCGACAGAGCCCGACAGAGCCCGACAGAGCCCGACAGAGCCCGACAGAACCCGACAGAGCCCGACAGGGCCCGACAGGGCCCGACAGGGCCCGACAGGGCCCGACAGTGCCCAGTAGAGCCCGACAGGGCCCGACAGAGCCCGACAGGGCCCGACAGGGCCCGACAGGGCCCAGTACAGCCCGACAGAGCCCGACAGAGCCCGACAGGGCCCGACAGGGCCCGACAGAGCCCGACAGAGCCCAGTAGAGCCCGACAGAGCCAGACAGAGCCCGACAGAGCCCGACAGGGCCCGACAGGGCCCGACAGGGCCCAGTAGAGCCCGACAGAGCCCGATAGAGCCCGACAGAGCCCGACAGGGCCCGACAGAGCCCGACAGGGCCCAGTTGAGCCTGACAGAGCCCGACAGAGCCCGACAGAGCCCGACAGAGCCCGACAGAGCCCGACAGAACCCGACAGAGCCCGACAGAGCCCGACAGCGCCCGACAGCGCCCGACAGGGCCCAGTAGAGCCCGACAGAGCCCGACAGGGCCCGACAGGGCCCCAAAGGGCCCGACAGGGCACGACAGGGCCCAGTAGAGCCCGACAGAGCCCGACAGAGCCCGACAGAGCCCGACAGGGCCCGACAGGGCCCAGTAGAGCCCAACAGAGCCCGACAGAGCCCGACAGAGCCCGACAGAACCCGACAGAGCCCGACAGAGCCCGACTGAGCCCGACAGGGCCCGACAGGGCCCGACAGAGCCCGACAGAGCCCGACAGGGCCCGACAGGGCCCGACAGGGCCCAGTAGAGACCGACAGGGCCCGACAGAGCCCGACAGGGCCCGACAGGGCCCAGTACAGCCCGACAGAGCCCGACAGAGCCCGACAGAGCCCGACAGAGCCCGACAGGGCCCGACAGAGCCCGAAAGAGCCCAGTAGAGCCCGACAGAGCCCGACAGAGACCGACAGCGCCCGACAGAGCCCGACAGGGCCCAACAAAGCCCAGTAGAGCCCGACAGAGCCCGACAGAGCCCGACAGGGCCCGACAGGGCCCGACAGAACCCGACAGAGCCCGACAGGGCCCGACAGGGGCCAGTAGAGCCCGACAGAGCCCGACAGAGCCCGACAGGGCCCGACAGGGCCCGACAGGGCCCGACAGAGCCCAGTAGAGCCCGACAGAGCCCGACAGATCCCGACAGAGCCCGACAGGGCCCGACAGGGCCCGACAGGGCCCAGTAGAGCCCGACAGAGCCCGACAGAGCCCGACAGAGCCCGACAGAGCCCGACAGAGCCCGACAGGGCCCAGTAGAGCCCGACAGAGCCCGACAGAGCCCGACAGGGCCCGACAGAGCCCGACAGAGCCCGACAGAGCCCGACAGGGCCCGACAGGGCCCAGTAGAGCCCGACAGAGCCCGACAGAGCCCGACAGAGCCCGACAGGGCCCGACAGGGCCCGACAGGGCCCAGTAGAGCCCGACAGAGCCCGACAGACCCCGACAGAGCCCGACAGTGCCCGACAGAGCCCGACAGAGCCCGACAGGGCCCGACAGAGCCCGACAGGGCCCGACAGGGCCCAGTAGAGCCCGACAGAGCCCGACAGAGCCCGACAGAGCCCGACAGGGCCCAGTAGAGCCCAGTAGAGCCCGACAGAGCCCAGTAGAGCCCGACAGAGCCCGACAGAGCCCGACAGGGCCCGACAGAGCCCGACAGAGCCCGACAGGGCCCGACAGGGCCCGACAGAGCCCGACAGGGCCCAGTAGAGCCCGACAGAGCCCGACAGAGCCCAGTAGAGCCCAGTAGAGCCCGACAGAGCCCGACAGAGCCCGACAGGGCCCGACAGGGCCCGACAGGGCCCAGTAGAGCCCGACAGAGCCCGACAGAGCCCGACAGAGCCCGACAGAGCCCGACAGGGCCCGACAGGGCCCGACAGGGCCCGACAGGGCCCAGTAGAGCCCGACAGAGCCCGACAGAGCCCGACAGAGCCCGACAGGGCCCGACAGAGCCCGACGGGGCCCGACAGAGCCCGACAGAGCCCGACGGGGCCCGACGGGGCCCGACAGGGCCCAGTAGAGCCCAGTTGAGCCCGACAGGGCCCGACAGGGCCCAGTAGAGCCCGACAGAGCCCGACAGAGCCCGACAGAGCCCGACAGGGCCCGACAGGGCCCAGTAGAGCCCGACAGAGACCGACAGAGGCCGACAGAGCCCGACAGAGCCCGACAGAGCCCGACAGGGCCCAGTAGAGCCCGACAGAGCCCGACAGGGCCCGACAGGGCCCAGTAGATCCCGACAGGGCCCGACAGAGCTCGACAGAGCCCGACAGAGCCCGACAGAGCCCGACAGGGCCCGACAGGGCCCGACAGAGCCCGACAGAGCCCGACAGAGCCCGACAGAGCCCAGTAGAGCCCGACAGGGCCCGACAGAGCCCGACAGGGCCCAACAGGGCCCGACAGGGCCCAGTACAGCCCGACAGAGCCCGACAGAGCCCGACAGGGCCCGACAGGGCCCGACAGAGCCCGACAGAGCCCAGTAGAGACCGACAGAGCCCGACAGAGCCCGACAGAGCCCGACAGGACCCGACAGGGCCCGACAGGGCCCAGTAGAGCCCGACAGAGCCCGACAGAGCCCGACAGAGCCCGACAGGGCCCGACAGAGCCCGACAGGGCCCGACAGGGCCCAGTAGAGCCCGACAGAGCCCGACAGAGCCCGACAGAGCCCGACAGGGCCCGAACGGGCCCGACAGGGCCCGACAGGGCCCGACAGGGCCCAGTAGAGCCCGACAGAGCCCGATAGAGCCCGACAGAGCCCGACAGAGCCCGACAGGGCCCGACAGGGCCCAGTAGAGCCCAACAGAACCCGACAGAGCCCGACAGAGCCCGACAGAACCCGACAGAGCCCGACAGGGCCCGACAGGGCCCGACAGGGCCCAGTAGAGCCCGACAGGGCCCGACAGAGCCCGACAGGGCCCGACAGGGCCCGACAGGGCCCAGTACAGCCCGACAGAGCCCGACAGAGCCCGACAGAGCCCGACAGGGCCCGACAGGGCCCGACAGGGCCCGACAGAGCCCAGTAGAGCCCGACAGAGCCCGACAGAGCCCGACAGGGCCCGACAGGGCCCAACAAAGCCCAGTAGAGACCGACAGAGCCCGACAGAGCCCGACAGGGCCCGACAGGGCCCGACAGGGCCCAGTAGAGCCCGACAGAGCCCGACAGAACCCGACAGAGCCCGACAGAGCCCGACAGAGCCCGACAGGGCCCGACAGGGCCCGACAGAGCCCGACAGAGCCCGACAGGGCCCAGTAGAGCCCGACAGGGCCCGACAGAACCCGACAGAGCCCGACAGGGCCCGACAGGGCCCAGTAGAGCCTGACAGAGCCCGACAGGGCCCGACAGGGCCCGACAGAGCCCGACAGGGCCCAGTAGAGCCCGACAGAGCCCGACGGAGCCCGACGGAGCCCGACGGAGCCCGACGGAGCCCGACATAGCCCGACAGAGCCCGACAGGGCGCGACAGGGCGCGACAGGGCCCGACAGAGCCCGATAGAGCCCGACAGAGCCCGACAGAGCCCGACAGAGCCCGACAGAACCCGACAGAGCCCGACAGAGCCCAACAGAGCCCGACAGAGCCCGACAGAGCCCGATAGAGCCCGACAGAGCCCGACAGAGCCCGACAGAACCCGACAGAGCCCGACAGAGCCCGACAGGGCCCAACAGGGCCCAACAGGGCCCGACAGGGCCCAGTAGAGCCCGACAGAGCCCGACAGAGCCCGACAGAGCCCAGTAGAGCCCGACAGAGCCCGACAGACCCCGACAGAGCCCGACAGGGCCCGACAGGGCCCAGTAGAGCCCGACAGAGCCCGACAGAGCCCGACAGAGCCCGACAGGGCCCAGTAGAGCCCGACAGAGCCCGACAGAGCCCGACAGAGCCCGACAGAACCCGACAGAGCCCGATAGAGCCCAGTAGAGCCCGACAGAGCCCGACGGAGCCCGACAGAGCCCGACAGGGCCCGACAGGGCCCGACAGGGCCCGACAGAGCCCAACAGGGCCCAGTAGAGCCCGACAGAGCCCGACAGAGCCCGACAGAGCCCGACAGAGCCCGACAGGGCCCGACAGGGCCCAGTAGAGCCCGACAGAGCCCATCGGAGCCCGATAGAGCCCGACAGAGCCCGACAGGGCGCGACAGGGCCCGACAGAGCCCGACAGGGCCCGACAGAGCCCGACAGAGCCCAGTAGAGCCCGACAGAGCCCGACAGGGCCCGACAGAGCCCGACAGAACCCGATAGAGCCCGACAGAGCCCAGTAGAGCCCGACAGAGCCCGACAGAGCCCGACAGAGCCCAGTAGAGCCCGACAGGGCCAGACAGGGCCCGACAGGGCCCAGTAGAGCCCGACAGGGCCCGACAGGGCCCAGTAGAGCCCAGTAGAGCCCGACAGAGCCCGACAGAGCCCGACAGGGCCCGACAGAGCCCGACAGAGCCCGACAGGGCCCGACAGGGCCCGACAGGGCCCGACAGGGCCCGACAGAGCCCGACAGGGCCCGACAGGGCCCGACAGAGCCCAGTAGAGCCCGACAGAGCCCGACAGAGCCCGACAGAGCCCGACAGGGCCCGACAGGGCCCGACAGAGCCCGACAGAGCCCAGTAGAGCCCAGTAGAGCCCGACAGAGCCCGACAGAGCCCGACAGAGCCCGACAGTGCCCGACAGAGCCCGACAGGGCCCGACAGGGCCCAGTAGAGCCCGACAGAGCCCGACAGAGCCCGACAGAGCCCGACAGAGCCCGACAGAGCCCAACAGGGCCCGACAGGGCCCGATAGGGCCCGACAGGGCCCGACAGAGCCCAGTAGAGCCCGACAGAGCCCGACAGAGCCCGACAGGGCCCGACAGGGCCCGACAGAGCCCAGTAGAGCCCGACAGAGCCCGACAGAGCCCGACAGAGCCCGACAGAGCCCGACAGGGCCCGACAGAGCCCGACGGGGCCCGACAGAGCCCGACAGAGCCCGACAGGGCCCGACGGGGCCCGACAGGGCCCAGTAGAGCCCAGTTGAGCCCGACAGGGCCCGACAGGGCCCAGTAGAGCCCGACAGAGCCCGACACAGCCCGACACAGCCCGACAGGGCCCGACAGGGCCCAGTAGAGCCCGACAGAGCCCGACAGAGCCCGACAGGGCCCGACAGGGCCCGAGAGGGCCCGACAGAACCCAGTAGAGCCCGACAGAGCCCGACAGGGCCCGACAGGGCCCGACAGGGCCCAGTAGATCCCGACAGGGCCCGACAGAGCTCGACAGAGCCCGACAGAGCCCGACAGAGCCCGACAGGGCCCGACAGGGCCCGACAGAGCCCGACAGAGCCCGACAGAGCCCGACAGAGCCCAGTAGAGCCCGACAGGGCCCGACAGAGCCCGACAGGGCCCGACAGGGCCCGACAGGGCCCAGTACAGCCCGACAGAGCCCGACAGAGCCCGACAGGGCCCGACAGGGCCCGACAGAGCCCGACAGGGCCCGACAGGGCCCGACAGAGCCCGACAGAGCCCAGTAGAGCCCGACAGAGCCCGACAGAGCCCGACAGAGCCCGACAGGGCCCGACAGGGCCCGACAGAGCCCGACAGGGCCCGACAGGGCCCAGTAGAGCCCGACAGAGCCCGACAGAGCCCAACAGAGCCCGACAGGGCCCGAAAGGGCCCGACAGGGCCCGACAGGGCCCGACAGGGCCCAGTAGAGCCCGACAGAGCCCGATAGAGCCCGACAGAGCCCGACAGAGCCCGACAGGGCCCGACAGGGCCCAGTAGAGCCCAACAGAACCCGACAGAGCCCGACAGAGCCCGACAGAACCCGACAGAGCCCGACAGGGCCCGACAGGGCCCGGCAGGGCCCAGTAGAGCCCGACAGGGCCCGACAGAGCCCGACAGGGCCCGACAGGGCCCAGTACAGCCCGACAGAGCCCGACAGAGCCCGACAGAGCCCGACAGGGCCCGACAGAGCCCGACAGAGCCCAGTAGAGCCCGACAGAGCCCGACAGAGCCCGACAGGGCCCGACAGGGCCCAACAAAGCCCAGTAGAGCCCGACAGAGCCCGACAGAGCCCGACAGGGCCCGACAGGGCCCGACAGGGCCCAGTAGAGCCCGACAGAGCCCGACAGAACCCGACAGAGCCCGACAGAGCCCGACAGAGCCCGACAGGGCCCGACAGGGCCCGACAGAGCCCGACAGAGCCCGACAGAGCCCGACAGGGCCCAGTAGAGCCCGACAGAGCCCGACAGAGCCCGACAGAGCCCGACAGGGCCCGACAGGGCCCAGTAGAGCCTGACAGAGCCCGACAGGGCCCGACAGGGCCCGACAGAGCCCGACAGGGCCCAGTAGAGCCCGACAGAGCCCGACAGAGCCCGACAGAGCCCGACAGAGCCCGACGGAGCCCGACGGAGCCCGACAGAGACCGACAGAGCCCGACAGGGCGCGACAGGGCCCGACAGGGCCCGACAGGGCCCGACAGGGCCCAGTACAGCCCGACAGAGCCCGACAGAGCCCGACAGAGCCCAGTAGAGCCCGACAGAGCCCGACAGAGCCCGACAGAGCCCGACAGGGCCCGACAGGGCCCAGTAGAGCCCGACAGAGCCCGACAGAGCCCGACAGAGCCCGACAGAGCCCGACAGAACCCGACAGAACCCGACAGAGCCCGACAGAGCCCAGTAGAGCCCGACAGAGCCCGATAGAGCCCGACAGAGCCCGACAGAGCCGACAGAACCCGACAGAGCCCGACAGGGCCCGACAGGGCCCGACAGGGCCCAGTACAGCCCGACAGAGCCCGACAGAGCCCGACAGAGCCCAGTAGAGCCCGACAGAGCCCGACAGAGCCCGACAGAGCCCGACAGGGCCCGACAGGGCCCAGTAGAGCCCGACAGAGCCCGACAGAGCCCGACAGAGCCCGACAGAGCCCGACAGAACCCGACAGAACCCGACAGAGCCCGACAGAGCCCAGTAGAGCCCGACAGAGCCCGACGGAGCCCGACAGAGCCCGACAGGGCCCGACAGGGCCCGACAGAGCCCAACAGGGCCCAGTAGAGCCCGACAGAGCCCGACAGAGCCCGACAGAGCCCGACAGGGCCCGACAGGGCCCAGTAGAGCCCGACAGAGCCCATCGGAGCCCGACAGAGCCCGACAGAGCCCGACAGGGCGCGACAGGGCCCGACAGAGCCCGACAGGGCCCGACAGAGCCCGACAGGGCCCGACAGATCCCTGTAGAGCCCGACAGAGCCCGACAGAGCCCAGTAGAGCCCGACAGAGCCCGACAGAGCCCGACAGGGCCCGACAGAGCCCAGTAGAGCCCGACAGAGCCCGACAGAGCCAGACAGAGCCCGACAGAACCCGACGGAGCCCGACAGAACCCGACGGAGCCCGACAGGGCCCGACAGAGCCCGACAGAGCCCGACAGGGCCCAGTAGAGCCCGACAGGGCCCGACAGGGCCCGACAGGGCCCAGTACAGCCCGACAGAGCCCGACAGAGCCCGACAGAGCCTGACAGGGCCCGACAGAGCCCGACAGAGCCCAGTAGAGCCCGACAGAGCCCGACAGAGCCCGACAGGGCCCGACAGGGCCCAACAGGGCCCAGTAGAGCCCGACAGAGCCCGACAGAGCCCGACAGGGCCCAGTAGAGCCCGACAGAGCCCGATAGAGCCCGACAGAGGCCGACAGAGCCCGACAGGGCCCGACAGGGCCCGACAGGGCCCGACAGGGCCCAGTAGAGCCCGACAGAGCCCGACAGAGCCCGACAGAGCCCGACAGGGCCCGACAGGGCCCGACAGGGACCAGTAGAGCCCGACAGAGCCCGACAGAGCCCGACAGAGCCCGACAGAGCCCGACAGGTCCCGACAGGGCCCAGTAGAGCCCGACAGAGCCCGACGGAGCCCGACAGAGTCCGACAGAGCCCGACAGGGCCCGACAGGGCCCGACAGGGCCCGACAGAGCCCGACAGGGCCCGACAGGGCCCGACAGAGCCCAGTAGAGCCCGACAGAGCCCGACAGAGCCCGACAGAGCCCGACAGGGCCCGACAGGGCCCGACAGGGCCCGACAGGGCCCGACAGAGCCCGACAGGGCCCGACAGAGCCCGACAGAGTCCGACAGAGTCCGACAGAGCCCAGCAGAGCCCGACAGGGCCCGACAGGGCCCGACAGAGCCCGACAGAGCCCGACAGGGCCCAGTAGAGCCCGACAGAGCCCGACAGAGCCCGACAGGGCCCGTCAGGGCCCGACAGGGCCCGACAGAGCCCGACAGAGCCCGACAGGGCCCGACAGAGCCCGACAGGGCCCGACAGGGCCCAGTAGAGCCCGACAGAGCCCGAGACAGCCCGACAGGGCCCGACAGGGCCCGACAGGGCCCGACAGGGCCCGACAGAGCCCGACAGGGCCCGACAGGGCCCGACAGGGCCCAGTAGAGCCCGACAGAGCCCGACAGAGCCCGACAGAGCCCGACAGAACCCGACAGAGCCCGACAGAGCCCAGTAGAGCCCGACAGAGCCCGACAGAGCCCGACAGGGCCCGACAGGGCCCGACAGGGCCCGACAGGGCCCAGTACAGCCCGACAGAGCCCGACAGAGCCCGACAGGGCCCGACAGGGCCCGACAGGGCCCAGTAGAACCCGACAGAGCCCGACAGAGCCCGACAGAGCCCGACAGGGCCCGACAGAGCCCGACAGAGCCCGACAGGGCCCAGTAGAGCCCGACAGAGCCGGACAGAGCCCGACAGAGCCCGACAGGGCCCGACAGGGCCCGACAGGGCCCGACAGGGCCCAGTAGAGCCCGACAGAGCCCGACAGAGCCCGAAAGAGCCCGACAGAGCCCGACAGGGCCCGACAGGGCCCAGTAGAACCCGACAGAGCCCGACAGAGCCCGACAGGGCCCGACAGGGCCCGACAGGGCCCGACAGGGCCCGACAGAGCCCGACAGAGCCCGACAGGGCCCAGTAGAGCCCGACAGAGCCCATCGGAGCCCGACAGAGCCCATCGGAGCCCGACAGGGCGCGACAGGGCCCGACAGAGCCCGACAGGGCCCGACAGAGCCCGACAGGGCCCGACAGAGCCCAGTAGAGCCCGACAGAGCCCGACAGAGCCCAGTAGAGCCCGACAGAGCCCGAGAGAGCCCGACAGGGCCCGACAGGGCCCAGTAGAGCCCGACAGAGCCCGACAGAGCCAGACAGAGCCCGACAGAACCCGACGGAGCCCGACAGAACCCGACGGAGCCCGACAGGGCCCGACAGAGCCCGACAGAGCCCGACAGGGCCCAGTAGAGCCCGACAGGGCCCGACAGAGCCCGACAGGGCCCGACAGAGCCCGACAGGGCCCAGTACAGCCCGACAGAGCCCGACAGAGCCCGACAGGGCCCGACAGGGCCCGACAGAGCCCGACAGAGCCCGACAGAGCCCGACAGGTCCCAACATGGCCCAGTAGAGCCCGACAGAGCCCGACAGAGCCCGACAGAGCCCGACAGGGCCCAGTAGAGCCCGACAGAGCCCGACAGAGCCCGACAGAGCCCGACAGGGCCCGACAGAGCCCGACAGGGCCCGACAGGGCCCAGTAGAGCCCGACAGAGCCCGACAGAGCCCGACAGAGCCCGACAGAGCCCGACAGGGCCCGGCAGGGCCCGACAGGGCCCGACAGGGCCCGACAGGGACCAGTAGAGCCCGACAGAGCCCGACAGAGCCCGACAGAGACCGACAGGGCCCGACAGGGCCCAGTAGAGCCCGACAGAGCCCGACGGAGCCCGACAGAGCCCGACAGAGCCCGACAGGGCCCGACAGGGCCCGACAGAGCCCGACAGGGCCCGACAGGGCCCGACAGGGCCCGACAGAGCCCGACAGGGCCCGACAGGGCCCGACAGAGCCCAGTAGAGCCCGACAGAGCCCGACAGAGCCCGACAGAGCCCGACAGGGCCCGACAGGGCCCGACAGAGCCCGACAGAGCCCGACAGAGCCCGACAGGGCCCAGTAGAGGACAGTAGAGCCCGACAGAGCCCAGAAGAGCCCGACAGAGCCCGACAGATCCCGACAGAGCCTGACAGAGCCCGACAGGGCCCGACAGAGCCCGACAGAGCCCGACAGAGCCCGACAGAGCCCGACAGGGCCCGACAGGGCCCGACAGGGCCCGACAGGGCCCGACAGAGCCCGACAGAGCCCAGTAGAGCCCGACAGAGTCCGACAGAGCCCAGCAGAGCCCGACAGGGCCCGACAGGGCCCGACAGAGCCCGACAGAGCCCGACAGGGCCCAGTAGAGCCCGACAGAGCCCGACAGAGCCCGTCAGGGCCCGACAGGGCCCGACAGGGCCCGACAGAGCCCGACAGGGCCCGACAGAGCCCGACAGGGCCCGACAGAGCCCAGTAGAGCCCGACAGAGCCCGAGACAGCCCGACAGGGCCCGACAGGGCCCGACAGAGCCAGACAGAGCCCGACAGGGCCCGACAGGGCCCGACAGGGCCCAGTAGAGCCCGGCAGAGCCCGACAGAGCCCGACAGAGCCCGACAGAGCCCGACAGAACCCGACAGAGCCCGACAGAGCCCAGTAGAGCCCGACAGAGCCCGACAGAGCCCGACAGGGCCCGACAGGGCCCAGTAGAGCCCGACAGAGCCCGATAGAGCCCGACAGGGCCCGACAGGGCCCGACAGGGAACAGTAGAGCCCGACAGAGCCCGACAGAGCCCGACAGAGCCCGACAGAGCCCGACAGAGCCCGACAGGGCCCAGTAGAGCCCGACAGAGCCGGACAGAGCCCGACAGAGCCCGACAGGGCCCGACAGGGCCCGACAGAGCCCGACAGGGCCCAGTAGAGCCCGACAGAGCCCGACAGAGCCCGAAAGAGCCCGACAGAGCCCGACAGGGCCCGACAGGGCCCAGTAGAGCCCGACAGAGCCCGACAGAGCCCGACAGGGCCCGACAGGGCCCGACAGGGCCCGACAGAGCCCGACAGGGCCCGACAGGGCCCGACAGGGCCCGACAGAGCCCGACAGGGCCCGACAGGGCCCGACAGGGCCCGACAGGGCCCGACAGGGCTCGACAGAGCCCGACAGAGCCCGACAGGGCCCGACAGGGCCCAGTAGAGCCCGACAGAGCCCGACAGAGCCCGACAGGGCCCGACAGGGCCCGACAGGGCCCGACAGGGCTCGACAGAGCCCGACAGAGCCCGACAGGGCCCGACAGGGCCCGACAGGGCCCGACAGAGCCCAGTAGAGCCCGACAGAGCCCGACAGAGCCCGACAGAACCCGACAGAGCCCGACAGAGCCCGACAGAGCCCAGTAGAGCCCGACAGAGCCCGACAGGGCCCGACAGAGCCCGACAGAACCCGATAGAGCCCGACAGAGCCCAGTAGAGCCCGACAGAGCCCGACAGAGCCGACAGAGCCCAGTAGAGCCCGACAGGGCCCGACAGGGCCCGACAGGGCCCAGTAGAGCCCGACAGGGCCCGACAGGGCCCAGTAGAGCCCAGTAGAGCCCGACAGAGCCCGACAGGGCCCGACAGAGCCCGACAGAGCCCGACAGGGCCCGACAGGGCCCGACAGGGCCCAGTAGAGCCCGACAGAGCCCGACAGAGCCCGACAGAGCCCGACAGGGCCCGACAAGGCCCGACAGAGCCCGACAGAGCCCAGTAGAGCCCGACAGAGCCCGACAGAGCCCGACAGAGCCCGACAGGGCCCGACAGAGCCCAGTAGATCCCGACAGAGCCCAACAGAGCCCGACAGAGCCCGACAGAGCCCGACAGAGCCCGACAGAGCCCCACAGGGCCCGACAGAGCCCGACAGGGCCCGACAGAGCCCAGTAGAGCCCAGTTGAGCCCAGTTGAGCCCGACAGGGCCCGACAGGGCCCAGTAGAGCCCGACAGAGCCAGACAGAGCCCGACAGGGCCCGACAGGGCCCAGTAGAGCCCGACAGAGCCCGACAGAGCCCGACAGAGCCCGACAGAGCCCGACAGAGCCCGACAGAGCCCGACAGGGCGCAACAGGGCCCGACAGGGCCCGACAGGGACCAGTAGAGCCCGACAGAGCCCGACAGAGCCCGACAGAGCCCGACAGAGCCCAGTAGAGCCCGACAGACCCCGACAGACCCCGACAGAGCCCGACAGAGCCCGACAGAGCCCGACAGAGCCCGACAGAGCCCTGCAGGGCCCGACAGGGCCCGACAGGGCCCGACAGAGCCCGACAGAGCCCGACAGAGCCCAGTAGAGCCCGACAGGGCCCGACAGGGCCCAGTAGAGCCCGACAGGGCCCGACAGAGCCCGACAGGGCCCAGTAGAGCCCGACAGAGCCCGACAGAGCCCGACAGAGCCCGACAGGGCCCGACAGAGCCCGACAGGGCCCGACAGAGCCCGACAGAGCCCGACAGAGCCCGACAGGGCCCGACAGGGCCCGACAGGGCCCAGTAGAGCCCGACAGAGCCCGACAGAGCCCGACAGAGCCCGACAGAGCCCAGTAGAGCCCGACAGAGCCCGACAGAGCCCGACAGAGCCCGACAGGGCCCGACAGGGCCATACAGGGCCCAATAGAGCCCGACAGAACCCGACAGAGCCCGACAGAGCCCGACAGGGCCCGACAGGGCCATACAGGGCCCAATAGAGCCCGACAGAGCCCGACAGAGCCCGACGGAGCCCGACGGAGCCCGACAGAGCCCGACAGGGCCCGACAGGGCCCGACAGGGCCCGACAGAGCCCAACAGGGCCCAGTAGAGCCCGACAGAGCCCGACAGAGCCCGACAGAGCCCGACAGGGCCCGACAGGGCCCAGTAGAGCCCGACAGAGCCCATCGGAGACCGACAGAGCCCGACAGAGCCCAACAGGGCGCGACAGGGCCCGACAGAGCCCGACAGGGCCCGACAGAGCCCGACAGAGCCCAGTAGAGCCCGACAGAGCCCGACAGGGCCCGACAGAGCCCGACAGAACCCGATAGAGCCCGACAGAGCCCAGTAGAGCCCGACAGAGCCCGACAGAGCCCGACAGAGCCCAGTAGAGCCCGACAGGGCCCGACAGGGCCCGACAGGGCCCAGTAGAGCCCGACAGGGCCCGACAGGGCCCAGTAGAGCCCAGTAGAGCCCGACAGAGCCCGACAGAGCCCGACAGGGCCCGACAGAGCCCGACAGGGCCCGACAGGGCCCGACAGGGCCCGACAGGGCCCGACAGGGCCCGACAGAGCCCGACAGGGCCCGACAGGGCCCGACAGAGCCCAGTAGAGCCCGACAGAGCCCGACAGAGCCCGACAGAGCCCGACAGGGCCCGACAGAGCCCGACAGAGCCCAGTAGAGCCCAGTAGAGCCCGACAGAGCCCGACAGAGCCCGACAGAGCCCGACAGTGCCCGACAGAGCCCGACAGGGCCCGACAGGGCCCAGTAGAGCCCGACAGAGCCCGACAGAGCCCGACAGAGCCCGACAGAGCCCGACAGGGCCCGACAGGGCCCGACAGGGCCCAGTAGAGCCCGACAGAGCCCGACAGAGCCCGACAGGGCCCGACAGGGCCCGACAGAGCCCAGTAGAGCCCGACAGAGCCCGACAGAGCCGACAGAACCCGACAGAGCCCGACAGGGCCCGACAGAGCCCGACGGGGCCCGACAGAGCCCGACAGAGCCCGACGGGGCCCGACGGGGCCCGACAGGGCCCAGTAGAGCCCAGTTGAGCCCGGCAGGGCCCGACAGGGCCCAGTAGAGCCCGACAGAGCCCGACAGAGCCCGACACAGCCCGACAGGGCCCGACAGGGCCCAGTAGAGCCCGACAGAGCCCGACAGAGCCCGACAGGGCCCGACAGGGCCCGACAGGGCCCGACAGGGCCCGACAGAACCCAGTAGAGCCCGACAGAGCCCGACAAGGCCCGACAGGGCCCGACAGGGCCCAGTAGATCCCGACAGGGCCCGACAGAGCTCGACAGAGCCCGACAGAGCCCGACAGAGCCCGACAGGGCCCGACAGGGCCCGACAGGGCCCGACAGAGCCCGACAGAGCCCGACAGAGCCCAGTAGAGCCCGACAGGGCCCGACAGAGCCCGACAGGGCCCGACAGGGCCCGACAGGGCCCAGTACAGCCCGACAGAGCCCGACAGAGCCCGACAGGGCCCGACAGGGCCCGACAGAGCCCGACAGGGCCCGACAGGGCCCGACAGGGCCCGACAGAGCCCAGTAGAGCCCGACAGAGCCCAACAGAGCCCGACAGAGCCCGACAGGGCCCGACAGGGCCCGACAGGGCCCAGTAGAGCCCGACAGAGCCCGACAGAGCCCGACACGGCCCGACAGGGCCCGACAGAGCCCGACAGGGCCCGACAGGGCCCAGTAGAGCCCGACAGAGCCCGACAGAGCCCAACAGAGCCCGACAGGGCCCGAAAGGGCCCAACAGGGCCCGACAGGGCCCGACAGGGCCCAGTAGAGCCCGACAGAGCCCGATAGAGCCCGACAGAGCCCGACAGAGCCCGACAGGGCCCGACAGGACCCAGTAGAGCCCAACAGAACCCGACAGAGCCCGACAGAGCCCGACAGAACCCGACAGAGCCCGACAGGGCCCGACAGGGCCCGGCAGGGCCCAGTAGAGCCCGACAGGGCCCGACAGAGCCCGACAGGGCCCGACAGGGTCCGACAGGGCCCAGTACAGCCCGACAGAGCCCGACAGAGCCCGACAGGGCCCGACAGGGCCCAACAAAGCCCAGTAGAGCCCGACAGAGCCCGACAGAGCCCGACAGGGCCCGACAGGGCCCGACAGGGCCCAGTAGAGCCCGACAGAGCCCGACAGGGCCCGACAGAGCCCGACAGAGCCCAGTAGAGCCCGACAGAGCCCGACAGAGCCCGACAGGGCCCGACAGGGCCCAACAAAGCCCAGTAGAGCCCGACAGAGCCCGACAGAGCCCGACAGGGCCCGACAGGGCCCGACAGGGCCCAGTAGAGCCCGACAGAGCCCGACAGAACCCGACAGAGCCCGACAGAGCCCGACAGGGCCCGACAGAGCCCGACAGAGCCCGACAGGGCCCAGTAGAGCCCGACAGAGCCCGACAGAGCCCGACAGAGCCCGACAGGGCCCGACAGGGCCCAGTAGAGCCTGACAGAGCCCGACAGGGCCCGACAGGGCCCGACAGAGCCCGACAGGGCCCAGTAGAGCCCGACAGAGCCCGACAGAGCCCGACAGAGCCCGACAGAGCCCGACAGAGCCCGATAGAGCCCGACAGAGCCCGACAGGGCGCGACAGGGCCCGACAGAGCCCGATAGAGCCCGACAGAGCCCGACAGAGCCCGACAGAGCCCGACAGAGCCCGACAGGGCCCGACAGAGCCCGACAGAGCCCGACAGGGCCCAGTAGAGCCCGACAGAGCCCGACAGAGCCCGACAGAGCCCGACAGGGCCCGACAGGGCCCAGTAGAGCCTGACAGAGCCCGACAGGGCCCGACAGGGCCCGACAGAGCCCGACAGGGCCCAGTAGAGCCCGACAGAGCCCGACAGAGCCCGACAGAGCCCGACAGAGCCCGACAGAGCCCGATAGAGCCCGACAGAGCCCGACAGGGCGCGACAGGGCCCGACAGAGCCCGATAGAGCCCGACAGAGCCCGACAGAGCCCGACAGAGCCCGACAGAGCCCGACAGGGCCCGACAGAGCCCGACAGAGCCCAGTAGAGCCCGACAGAGCCCGACAGAGCCCGACAGAGCCCGACAGAGCCCGACAGGGCCCGACAGGGCCCAGTAGAGCCCGACAGAGCCCGACAGAGCCCGACAGAGCCCGACAGGGCCCAGTAGAGCCCGACAGAGCCCGACAGAGCCCGACAGAGCCCGACAGAACCCGACAGAACCCGACAGAGCCCGACAGAGCCCAGTAGAGCCCGACAGAGCCCGACGGAGCCCGACAGAGCCCGACAGGGCCCGACAGGGCCCGACAGAGCCCAACAGGGCCCAGTAGAGCCCGACAGAGCCCGACAGAGCCCGACAGAGCCCGACAGGGCCCGACAGGGCCCGACAGGGCCCGACAGGGCCCGACAGGGACCAGTAGAGCCCGACAGAGCCCGACAGAGCCCGACAGAGCCCGACAGAGCCCGACAGGGCCCGACAGGGCCCAGTAGAGCCCGACAGAGCCCGACGGAGCCCGACAGGGCCCGACAGGGCCCGACAGGGCCCGACAGGGCCCGACAGGGACCAGTAGAGGCCCGACAGAGCCCGACAGAGCCCGACAGAGCCCGACAGAGCCCGACAGAGCCCGACAGGGCCCAGTAGAGCCCGACAGAGCCCGACAGAGCCCGACAGAGCCCGACAGGGCCCGACAGGGCCCGACAGGGCCCAGTAGAGCCCGACAGAGCCCGACAGAGCCCGACAGAGCCCGACAGAGCCCGACAGGGCCCAGTAGAGGACAGTAGAGCCCGACAGAGCCCAGAAGAGCCCGACAGAGCCCGACAGAGCCCGACAGAGCCTGACAGAGCCCGACAGGGCCCGACAGAGCCCGACAGAGCCCGACAGGGCCCGACAGGGCCCGACAGGGCCCGACAGAGCCCGACAGGGCCCAGTAGAGCCCGACAGAGTCCGACAGAGCCCAGCAGAGCCCGACAGGGCCCGACAGGGCCCGACAGAGCCCGACAGAGCCCGACAGGGCCCAGTAGAGCCCGACAGAGCCCGACAGAGCCCGACAGGGCCCGACAGGGCCCGACAGGGCCCGACAGAGCCCGACAGAGCCCGACAGGGCCCGACAGAGCCCGACAGGGCCCGACAGGGCCCAGTAGAGCCCGACAGAGCCCGAGACAGCCCGACAGGGCCCGACAGGGCCCGACAGGGCCCGACAGAGCCCGACAGAGCCCGACAGGGCCCGACAGGGCCCGACAGAGCCCAGTAGAGCCCGACAGAGCCCGACAGAGCCCGACAGAGCCCGACAGAACCCGACAGAGCCCGACAGAGCCCAGTAGAGCCCGACAGAGCCCGACAGAGCCCGACAGGGCCCGACAGGGCCCGACAGGGCCCGACAGGGCCCAATACAGCCCGACAGAGCCCGACAGAGCCCGACAGGGCCCGACAGGGCCCGACAGGGCCCAGTAGAACCCGACAGAGCCCGACAGAGCCCGACAGAGCCCGACAGAGCCCGACAGGGCCCGACAGAGCCCGACAGGGCCCAGTAGAGCCCGACAGAGCCGGACAGAGCCCGACAGAGCCCGACAGGGCCCGACAGGGCCCGACAGGGCCCGACAGGGCCCAGTAGAGCCCGACAGAGCCCGACAGAGCCCGAAAGAGCCCGACAGAGCCCGACAGGGCCCGACAGGGCCCAGTACAACCCGACAGAGCCCGACAGAGCCCGACAGGGCCCGACAGGGCCCGACAGGGCCCGACAGAGCCCGACAGAGCCCGACAGGGCCCAGTAGAGCCCGACAGAGCCCATCGGAGCCCGACAGAGCCCATCGGAGCCCGACAGGGGGCGACAGGGCCCGACAGAGCCCGACAGGGCCCGACAGAGCCCGACAGGGCCCGACAGAGCCCAGTAGAGCCCGACAGAGCCCGACAGAGCCCAGTAGAGCCCGACAGAGCCCGACAGAGCCCGACAGGGCCCGACAGGGCCCAGTAGAGCCCGACAGAGCCCGACAGAGCCAGACAGAGCCCGACAGAACCCGACGGAGCCCGACAGAACCCGACGGAGCCCGACAGGGCCCGACAGAGCCGACAGAGCCCGACAGGGCCCAGTAGAGCCCGACAGGGCCCGACAGAGCCCGACAGGGCCCGACAGGGCCCAGTACAGCCCGACAGAGCCCGACAGAGCCCGACAGGGCCCGACAGGGCCCGACAGAGCCCGACAGAGCCCGACAGAGCCGACAGAGCCCGACAGAGCCCGACAGGGCCCAACAGGGCCCAGTAGAGCCCGACAGAGCCCGACAGAGCCCGACAGAGCCCGACAGGGCCCAGTAGAGCCCGACAGAGCCCGACAGAGCCCGACAGAGCCCGACAGAGCCCGACAGAGCCCGACAGGGCCCAACAGGGCCCGACAGGGCCCAGTAGAGCCCGACAGAGCCCGACAGAGCCCGACAGAGCCCGACAGAGCCCGACAGGGCCCGGCAGGGCCCGACAGGGCCCGACAGGGCCCGACAGGGACCAGTAGAGCCCGACAGAGCCCGACAGAGCCCGACAGAGACCGACAGGGCCCGACAGGGCCCAGTAGAGCCCGACAGAGCCCGACGGAGCCCGACAGAGCCCGACAGAGCCCGACAGGGCCCGACAGGGCCCGACAGGGCCCGACAGGGCCCGACAGAGCCCGACAGGGCCCGACAGAGCCCGACAGAGCCCGACAGGGCCCGACAGGGCCCGACAGAGCCCAGTAGAGCCCGACAGAGCCCGACAGAGCCCGACAGAGCCCGACAGGGCCCGACAGGGCCCGACAGAGCCCGACAGAGCCCGACAGGGCCCGACAGAGCCCGACAGGGCCCGACAGGGCCCGACAGAGCCCGACAGAGCCCGACAGAGCCCGACAGGGCCCAGTAGAGGACAGTAGAGCCCGACAGAGCCCAGAAGAGCCCGACAGAGCCCGACAGAGCCCGACAGAGCCTGACAGAGCCCGACAGGGCCCGACAGAGCCCGACAGAGCCCGACAGAGCCCGACAGGGCCCGACAGGGCCCGACAGGGCCCGACAGGGCCCGACAGAGCCCGACAGAGCCCAGTAGAGCCCGACAGAGTCCGACAGAGCCCAGCAGAGCCCGACAGGGCCCGACAGGGCCCGACAGAGCCCGACAGAGCCCGACAGGGCCCAGTAGAGCCCGACAGAGCCCGTCAGGGCCCGACAGGGCCCGACAGGGCCCGACAGAGCCCGACAGGGCCCGACAGAGCCCGACAGGGCCCGACAGAGCCCAGTAGAGCCCGACAGAGCCCGAGACAGCCCGACAGGGCCCGACAGGGCCCGACAGAGCCAGACAGAGCCCGACAGGGCCCGACAGGGCCCGACAGGGCCCAGTAGAGCCCGGCAGAGCCCGACAGAGCCCGACAGAGCCCGACAGAGCCCGACAGAACCCGACAGAGCCCGACAGAGCCCAGTAGAGCCCGACAGAGCCCGACAGAGCCCGACAGGGCCCGACAGGGCCCAGTAGAGCCCGACAGAGCCCGATAGAGCCCGACAGGGCCCGACAGGGCCCGACAGGGAACAGTAGAGCCCGACAGAGCCCGACAGAGCCCGACAGGGCCCGACAGAGCCCGACGGATCCCCAGTAGAGCCCGACAGAGCCGGACAGAGCCCGACAGAGCCCGACAGGGCCCGACAGGGCCCAGTAGAGCCCGACAGAGCCCGACAGAGCCCGAAAGAGCCCGACAGAGCCCGACAGGGCCCGACAGGGCCCAGTAGAGCCCGACAGAGCCCGACAGAGCCCGACAGGGCCCGACAGGGCCCGACAGGGCCCGACAGAGCCCGACAGAGCCCGACAGAGCCCGACAGGGCCCAGTAGAGCCCGACAGAGCCCGACAGAGCCCGACAGGGTCCGACAGGGCCCGACACAGCCCGAAAGACCCCGACAGGCCCGACAGGGCCCGACAGAGCCCGACAGAGCCCGACAGAGCCCGACAGAGCCGCGAGCCCGACCGAGCCCGACAGGGCCCGACAGAGCCCGACAGAGCCCGACAGAGCCCAGTAGAACCCGACAGAGCCCGACAGAGCCCGACAGAGCCCGACAGAGCCCAGTAGAGCCCGACAGGGCCCGACAGGGCCCGACAGAGCCCGACAGGGCCCGACAGGGCCCAGTAGAGGCCGAAAGAGCCCGACAGAGCCCGACAGAGCCCGACAGAGCCCGACAGAGCCCGACAGGGCCCAGTAGAGCCCGACAGAGCCCGACAGGGCCCGACAGGCCCGACAGAGCCCGACAGAGCCCGACAGAGCCCGACAGGGCCCAGTAGAGCCCGACAGAGCCCGACAGAGCCCGAAAGAGCCCGACAGAGCCCGACAGGGCCCGACAGGGCCCAGTAGAGCCCGACAGAGCCCGACAGAGCCCGACAGGGCCCGACAGGTCCCGACAGGGCCCGACAGAGCTCGACAGAGCCCGACAGAGCCCGACAGAGCCCGACAGGGCCCGACAGGGCCCGACAGGGCCCGACAGACCCCGACAGAGCCCAGTAGAGCCCGACAGAGCCCGACAGAGTCCGACAGAACCCGACAGAGCCCGACAGAGCCCAGTAGAGCCCGACAGAGCCCGACAGGGCCCGACAGAGCCCGACAGAACCCGATAGAGCCCGACAGAGCCCAGTAGAGCCCGACAGAGCCCGACAGAGCCCGACAGAGCCCAGTAGAGCCCGACAGGGCCCGACAGGGCCCGACAGGGCCCAGTAGAGCCCGACAGGGCCCGACAGGGCCCAGTAGAGCCCAGTAGAGCCCGACAGAGCCCGACAGGCCCGACAGAGCCCGACAGAGCCCGACAGGGCCCGACAGGGCCCGACAGGGCCCAGTAGAGCCCGACAGAGCCCGACAGAGCCCGACAGAGCCCGACAGGGCCCGACAAGGCCCGACAGAGCCCGACAGAGCCCAGTAGAGCCCGACAGAGCCCGACAGAGCCCGACAGAGCCCGACAGGGCCCGACAGAGCCCAGTAGATCCCGACAGAGCCCAACAGAGCCCGACAGAGCCCGACAGAGCCCGACAGAGCCCGACAGAGCCCCACAGGGCCCGACAGAGCCCGACAGAGCCCGACAGGGCCCGACAGAGCCCAGTAGAGCCCAGTTGAGCCCAGTTGAGCCCGACAGGGCCCGACAGGGCCCAGTAGAGCCCGACAGAGCCCGACAGAGCCCGACAGGGCCCGACAGGGCCCAGTAGAGCCCGACAGAGCCCGACAGAGCCCGACAGAGCCCGACAGAGCCCGACAGAGCCCGACAGGGCGCAACAGGGCCCGACAGGGACCAGTAGAGCCCGACAGAGCCCGACAGAGCCCGACAGAGCCCGACAGAGCCCAGTAGAGCCCGACAGGGCCCGACAGGGCCCAGTAGAGCCCGACAGGGCCCGACAGAGCCCGACAGGGCCCAGTAGAGCCCGACAGAGCCCGACAGAGCCCGACAGAGCCCGACAGGGCCCGACAGAGCCCGACAGGGCCCGACAGGGCCCGACAGAGCCCGACAGAGCCCGACAGGGCCCGACAGGGCCCGACAGGGCCCAGTAGAGCCCGACAGAGCCCGACAGAGCCCGACAGAGCCCAGTAGAGCCCGACAGAGCCCGACAGAGCCCGACAGAGCCCGACAGAGCCCGACAGAGCCCGACAGAGCCCGACAGGGCCATGCAGGGCCCAATAGAGCCCGACAGAGCCCGACAGAGCCCGACAGAGCCCGACAGGGCCCGACAGGGCCCGACAGGGCCCAGTAGAGCCCGACAGAGCCCTACAGAGCCCGACAGAGCCCGACAGGGCCCGACAGGGCCCAGTAGAGCCCGACAGAGCCCGACGGAGCCCGACAGGGCCCGACAGGGCCCGACAGGGCCCAGTAGAGCCCGACAGAGCCCTACAGAGCCCGACAGGGCCCGACAGGGCCCGACAGAGCCCAGTAGAGCCCGACAGAGCCCGACAGAGCCCGACAGGGCCCGACAGGGCCCGACAGAGCCCGACAGGGCCTGACAGGGCCCGACAGAGCCCGACAGAGCCCAGTAGAGCCCGACAGAGCCCGACAGAGCCCGACAGAGCCCGACAGGGCCCGACAGGGCCCAGTAGAGCCCGACAGGGCCCAGTAGAGGACAGTAAAGCCCGACAGAGCCCAGTAGAGCCCGACAGAGCCCGACAGAGCCCAACAGAGCCCGACAGAGCCCGACAGGGCCCGACAGAGCCCGACAGAGCCCGACAGAGCCCGACAGAGCCCGACAGGGCCCGACAGGGCCCGACAGAGCCCGACAGAGCCCGACAGGGCCCAGTAGAGCCCGACAGAGCCCGACAGAGCCCGACAGGGCCCGACAGGGCCCGACAGGGCCCGACAGGGCCCGACAGAGCCCGACAGAGCCCGACAGCGCCCGACAGGGCCCAGTAGAGCCCGACAGTGCCCGAGACAGCCCGACAGGGCCCGACAGGGCCCGACAGAGCCCAGTAGAGCCCGACAGAGGCCCGACAGGGCCCGACAGAGCCCGACAGAACCCGACAGAGCCCGACAGAGCCCAGTAGAGCCCGACAGAGCCCGATAGAGCCCGACAGAGCCCGACAGAGCCCGACAGAGCCCGACAGGGCCCGACAGGGCCCGACAGGGCCCAGTAGAGCCCGACAGAGCCCGACAGAGCCCGACAGAGCCCGACAGGGCCCGACAGGGCCCGACAGGGCCCAGTAGAGCCCGACAGGGCCCGACAGAGCCCGACAAAGCTCGACAGAGCCCGACAAAGCTCGACAGAGCCCGACAGGGCCCGACAGAGCCCGACAGGGCCCGACAGGGCCCAGTAGAGCCCGACAGAGCCCGACAGAGCCCGACAGAGCCCGACAGAGCCCGACAGAGCCCAGTAGAGCCCGACAGAGCCCGATAGAGCCCGACAGAGCCCGACAGAGCCCGACAGAGCCCGACAGAGCCCGACAGGGCCCAGTAGAGCCCGACAGAGCCCGACAGAGCCCGACAGAGCCCGACAGGGCCCGACAGGGCCCAGTAGAGCCCGACAGAGCCCGGCAGAGCCCGACAGGGCCCGACAGAGCCCGACAGGGCCCAGTAGAGCCCGACAGAGCCGGACAGAGCCCGACAGAGCCCGAAAGGGCCCAACAGGGCCCGACAGAGCCCGACAGAGCCCGACAGGGCCCAGTAGAGCCCGACAGAGCCCGACAGAGCCCGACAGGGCCCGACAGGGCCCGACAGGGCCCGACAGAGCCCGACAGGGCCCGACAGAGCCCGACAGGGCCCGACAGAGCCCGACAGAGCCCGACAGGGCCCGACAGAGCCCAGTAGAGCCCGACAGAGCCCGACAGAGCCCGACAGAGCCCGACAGGGCCCGACAGGGCCCGACAGGGCCCAGTAGAGCCCGACAGAGCCCGACAGAGCCCGACAGAGCCCGACAGAGCCCGACAGGGCCCAACAGAGCTCGACAGGGCCCGACAGGGCCCGACAGAGCCCAACAGAGCCCGACAGGGCCCGACAGAGCCCGACAGAGCCCGACAGAGCCCGACAGAGCCCGACAGAGCCCGACAGGGCCCGACAGAGCGCAGTAGAGCCCGACAGGGCCCGACAGAGCCCGACAGATCCCGACAGAGCCCGACAGAGCCCGACAGAGCCCGACAGAGCCCAGTAGAGCCCGACACAGTCCGACAGAGCCCAGCAGATCCCGACAGAGCCCGACAGAGCCCGACAGGGCCCGACAGAGCGCAGTAGAGCCCGACAGGGCCCGACAGAGCCCGACAGATCCCGACAGGGCCCGACAGAGCCCGACAGAGCCCGACAGAGCCCGACAGGGCCCAGTAGAGCCCGACAGAGCCCGACAGAGCCCGACAGAGCCTGACAGGGCCCGACAGAGCCCGACAGAGCCCGACAGGGCCCGACAGAGCCCAGTAGAGCCCGACACAGCCCGAGACAGCCCGACAGGGCCCGACAGCGCCCGACAGAGCCCGACAGAACCCGACAGGGCCCGACAGGGCCCGACAGAGCCCAGTAGAGCCCGACAAAGCCCGACAGAGCCCGACAGATCCCGACAGAGCCCGACAGAGCCCGACAGAGCCCGACAGAGCCCGACAGAGCCCGACAGGGCCCAGTAGAGCCCGACAGAGCCCGACAGAGCCCGACAGGGCCCAGTAGACCCCGACAGAGCCCGACAGAGCCCGACAGGGCCCGACAGGGCCCGACAGGGCCCGACAGGGCCCAGTAGAGCCCGACAGAGCCCGACAGGGCCCGACAGAGCCCGACAGGGCCCGACAGGGCCCAGTAGAGCCCGACAGAGCCCGACGGAGCCCGACAGAGCCCGACAGAGCCCGACAGGGCCCGACAGGGCCCGACAGGGCCCGACAGAGCCCGACAGGGCCCAGTAGAGCCCGACAGGGCCCGACAGAGCCCGACAGGGCCCGACAGGGCCCGACAGGGCCCAGTACAGCCCGACAGAGCCCGACAGAGCCCGACAGAGCCCGACAGGGCCCGACAGGGCCCGACAGAGCCCGACAGAGCCCAGTAGAGCGCGACAGAGCCCGACAGAGCCCGACAGAGCCCGACAGAGCCCGACAGGGCCCGACAGGGCCCGACAGGGCCCAGTAGAGCCCGACAGAGCCCGACAGAGCCCGACAGGGCCCGACAGGGCCCAGTAGAGCCCGACAGAGCCCGACAGAACCCGACAGAGCCCGACAGAGCCCGACAGAGCCCGACAGGGTCCGACAGGGCCCGACAGAGCCCAACAGAGCCCGACAGGGCCCAGTAGAGACAGACAGAGCCCAACAGAGCCCGACAGAGCCCGACAGGGCGCGACAGGGCCCGACAGGGCCCGACAGAGCCCGACAGGGCCCGACAGGGCCCAGTAGAGCCCGACAGAGCCCGATATGGCCCGACAGGGCCCAGTAGAGCCCGACAGAGCCCGACAGAGCCCGACAGAGCCCGACAGAGCCCGACAGAGCCCGACAGGGCCCAGTAGAGCCCGGCAGAGCCCGACGGAGCCCGACAGAGCCCGACAGAGTGCGACAGGGCGCGACAGAGCCCGACAGAGCCCGACAGAGCCCGACAGAGCCCGACAGGGCCCGACAAGGCCCGACAAGGCCCAGTACAGCCCGACAGAGCCCGACAGAGCCCGACAGAGCCCGACAGAGCCCGACAGGTCCCGACAGAGCCCAGTAGAGCCCGACAGAGCCCGATAGAACCCGACAGAGCCCGACAGGGCCCGACAGTCCCCGACAGGGCCCAGTAGAGCCCGACAGAGCCCGACAGAGCCCGACAGAGCCCGACAGAGCCCGACAGTACCCGACAGAGCCCAGTAGAGCCCGACAGAGCCCGACGGAGCCCGACAGAGCCCGACAGGGCCCGACAGGGCCCGACAGGGCCCGACAGAGCCCGACAGAGCCCGACAGGGCCCAGTAGAGCCCGACAGAGCCCGACAGAGCCCGACAGAGCCCGACAGAGCCCGACAGGGCCTGACAGGGCCCAGTAGAGCCCGACAGAGCCCAATGGAGCCCGACAGAGCCCGACAGAGCCCGACAGGGCGCGACAGGGCCCGACAGAGCCCGACAGAGCCCGACAGAGCCCAGTAGAGCCCGACAGAGCCCGACAGAGCCCGAAAGGGCCCGACAGAGCCCGACAGGGCCCGACAGAGCCCGACAGAGCCCAGTAGAGCCCGACAGAGCCCGACAGAGCCCGACAGAACCCGACAGAGCCCGACAGAGCCCAGTAGAGCCCGACAGAGCCCGACAGAGCCCGACAGAGCCCGACAGGGCCCGACAGGGCCCGACAGGGCCCAGTAGAGCCCGACAGAGCCCGACAGAGCCCGACAGAGCCCGACAGGGCCCGACAGGGCCCGACAGGGCCCAGTAGAGCCCGACAGAGCCCGACAGAGCCCGACAGAGCCCGACAGAGCCCAGTAGAGCCCGACAGAGCCGGACAGAGCCCGACAGAGCCCGACAGGGCCTGACAGGGCCCGACAGGGCCCGACAGAGCCCGACAGGGCCCAGTAGAGCCCGACAGAGCCCGACAGAGCCCGACAGAGCCCGACAGAGCCCGACAGGGCCCGACAGGGCCCAGTAGAGCCCGACAGAGCCCGACAGAGCCCGACAGAGCCCGACAGGGCCCGACAGGGCCCGACAGGGCCCAGTAGAGCCCGACAGAGCCCGACAGGGTCCGACAGGGCCCGACAGAGCCCGAAAGACCCCGACAGGGCCCGACAGGGCCCGACAGAGCCCGACAGAGCCCGACAGAGCCCGACAGGGCCCGACAGGGCCCGACAGAGCCCGACAGAGCCCGACAGAGCCCAGTAGAGCCCGACAGAGCCCGACAGAGCCCGACAGAGCCCAGTAGAGCCCGACAGGGCCCGACAGGGCCCGAGAGGGCCCAGTAGAGCCCGACAGAGCCCGACAGAGCCCGACAGAACCCGACAGAGCCCGACAGAGCCCAGTAGAGCCCGACAGGGCCCAGTAGAGCCCGACAGAGCCCGACAGAGCCCAGTAGAGCCCAGTAGAGCCCGACAGAGCCCGACAGGGCCCGACAGAGCCCGACAGGGCCCGACAGGGCCCGACAGGGCCCGACAGAGCCCAGTAGAGCCCGACAGAGCCCGACAGGGCCCGACAGGGCCCGACAGGGCCCAGTAGAGCCCGACAGAGCCCGACAGAGCCCGACAGAGCCCGACAGAGCCCGACAGGGCCCGACAGGGCCCGACAGAGCCCAGTAGAGCCCAGTAGAGCCCGACAGAGCCCGACAGAGCCCGACAGAGCCCGACAGGGCCCGACAGGGCCCGACAGGGCCCGACAGAGCCCAGTAGAGCCCGACAGAGCCCGACAGAGCCCGACAGAGCCCGACAGAGCCCGACAGGGCCCAGTACAGCCCAGTAGAGCCCGACAGAGCCCGACAGAGCCCGACAGGGCCCGACAGGGCCAGACAGGGCCCGACAGGGCCCGACAGAGCGCAGTAGAGCCCGACAGAGCCCGACAGAGCCCGACAGGGCCCGACAGGGCCCGACAGGGCCCAGTAGAGCCCGACAGAGCCCGACAGAGCCCAGTAGAGCCCAGTAGAGCCCGACAGAGCCCGACAGAGCCCGACAGGGCCCGACAGGGCCCAGTAGAGCCCGACAGAGCCCGACAGAGCCCGACAGAGCCCGACAGGGCCCGACAGGGCCCGACAGGGCCCGACAGAGCCCGACAGGGACCGACAGAGCCCAGTAGAGCCCGACAGGGCCCGACACAGCGCGACAGGGCCCGACAGGGCCCGACAGAGCCTGACAGAGCCCAGTAGAGCCCGACAGAGCCCGACAGAGCCCGACAGAGCCCGACAGGGCCCGACAGAGCCCGACAGGGCCCAGTAGAGCCCGACAGAGCCCGACAGATCCCCACAGGGCCCGACAGAGCCCGACAGGGCCCAGTAGAGCCCAGTTGAGCCCGACAGGGCCCGACAGGGCCCAGTAGAGCCCGACAGAGCCCGACAGAGCCCGACAGGGCCCGACAGGGCCCAGTAGAGCCCGACAGAGCCCGACAGAGCCCGACAGAGCCCGACAGAGCCCGACAGAGCCCAGTAGAGCCCAGTAGAGCCCGACAGAGCCCGACAGAGCCCGACAGAGCCCGACAGAGCCCTGCAGGGCCCTGCAGGGCCCGACAGAGCCCGACAGAGCCCGACAGAGCCCGACAGGGCCCGACAGGGCCCGACAGGGCCCAGTAGAGCCCGACAGGGCCCGACAGAGCCCGACAGGGCCCAGTACAGCCCGACAGAGCCCGACAGAGCCCGACAGTGCCCGACAGAGCCCGACAGAGCCCGACAGGGCCCGACAGAGCCCGATAGGGCCCGACAGAGCCCAGTAGAGCCCGACAGAGCCCGACAGAGCCCGACAGAGCCCGACAGAGCCCGACAGGGCCCAGTAGAGCCCAGTAGAGCCCGACAGAGCCCAGTAGAGCCCGACAGAGCCCGACAGAGCCCGACAGAGCCCGACAGGGCCCGACAGGGCCCAACAGAGCCCGACAGAGCGCAGTAGAGCCCGACAGAGCCCGACAGAGCCCGACAGAGCCCGACAGGGCCCGACAGGGCCCGACAGAGCCCGACAGAGCCCGACAGGGCCCAGTAGAGCCCGACAGAGCCCGACAGAGCCCAGTAGAGCCCGACAGAACCCGACAGGGCCCGACAGAGCCCGACAGGGCCCAGTAGAGCCCGACAGAGCCCGACAGAGCCCCACAGGGCCCGACAGAGCCCGACAGGGCCCGACAGAGCCCAGTAGAGCCCAGTTGAGCCCGACAGGGCCCGACAGGGCCCAGTAGAGCCCGACAGAGCCCGACAGAGCCCGACAGAGCCCGACAGGGCCCGACAGGGCCCAGTAGAGCCCGACAGAGCCCGACAGAGCCCGACAGGGCGCGACAGGGCCCGACAGAGCCCGACAGGGCCCAGTAGAGCCCGACAGAGCCCGACAGAGCCCGACAGAGCCCGACAGAGCCCAGTAGAGCCCGACAGAGCCCGACAGAGCCCGACAGAACCCGACAGAGCCCGACAGAGCCCGACAGAGCCCTGCAGGGCCCGACAGGGCCCGACAGAGCCCGACAGAGCCCGACAGGGCCCGACAGGGCCCGACAGGGCCCGACAGGGCCCAGTAGGGCCCGACAGGGCCCGACAGGGCCCAGTACAGCCCGACAGAGCCCGACAGAGCCCGACAGAGCCCGACAGGGCCCGACAGGGCCCGACAGAGCCCGACAGAGCCCGACAGAGCCCGACAGGGCCCGCTAGGGCCCGACAGGGCCCAGTAGAGCCCGACAGAGCCCTACAGAGCCCGACAGAGCCCGACAGGGCCCAGTAGAGCCCGACAGAGCCCGACAGAGCCCGACAGGGCCCGACAGGGCCCGACAGGGCCCAGTAGAGCCCGACAGAGCCCGACAGAGCCCGACAGAGCCCGACAGGGCCCGACAGGGCCCGACAGAGCCCGACAGGGCCCAGTAGAGCCCGACAGAGCCCTACAGAGCCCGACAGAGCCCGACAGGGCCCGACAGGGCCCAGTAGAGCCCGACAGAGACCGACGGAGCCCGACGGAGCCCGACGGAGCCCGACGGAGCCCGACAGGGCCCGACAGAGCCCAGTAGAGCCCGACAGAGCCCGACAGAGCCCGACAGAGCCCGACAGGGCCCGACAGGGCCCGACAGGGCCCGACAGAGCCCGACAGGGCCCGACAGGGCCCGACAGGGCCCGACAGAGCCCGACAGGGCCCGACAGGGCCCGACAGAGCCCAGTAGAGCCCGACAGAGCCCGACAGAGCCCGACAGAGCCCGACAGGGCCCGACAGGGCCCGACAGAGCCCGACAGGGCCTGACAGGGCCCGACAGAGCCCGACAGAGCCCGACAGGGCCCGACAGGGCCCAGTAGAGCCCGACAGAGCCCGACAGGGCCCAGTAGAGGACAGTAGAGCCCGACAGAGCCCAGTAGAGCCCGACAGAGCCCGACAGAGCCCGACAGAGCCCGACAGAGCCCGACAGGGCCCGACAGAGCCCGACAGAGCCCGACAGGGCCCGACAGGGCCCGACAGAGCCCGACAGAGCCCGACAGGGCCCAGTAGAGCCCGACAGGGCCCAGTAGAGCCCGACAGAGTCCGACAGAGCCCAGCAGAGCCCGACAGGGCCCGACAGGGCCCGACAGAGCCCGACAGAGCACGACAGGGCCCAGTATAGCCCGACAGAGCCCGACAGAGCCCGACAGAGCCCGACAGGGCCCGACAGGGCCCGACAGAGCTCGACAGAGCCCGACAGGGCCCGACAGGGCCCGACAGGGCCCGACAGAGCCCGACAGAGCCCGACAGAGCCCGACAGAGCGCATTAGAGCCCGACAGAGCCCGACAGAGCCCGACAGGGCCCGACAGGGCCCGACAGAGCCCGACAGAGCCCGACAGAGCCCGACAGAGCCCGACAGAGCCCGACAGGGCCCAGTAGAGCCCGACAGAGTCCGACAGAGCCCAGCAGAGCCCGACAGGGCCCGACAGGGCCCGACAGAGCCCGACAGGGCCCAGTAGAGCCCGACAGAGCCCGACAGAGCCCGACAGGGCCCGACAGGGCCCGACAGGGCCCGACAGAGCCCGACAGGGCCCAGTAGAGCCCGACAGAGCCGGACAGAGCCCGACAGAGCCCGACAGGGCCCAACAGGGCCCGACAGGGTCCAGTAGAGCCCGACAGAGCCCGACAGAGCCCGACAGAGCCCGACAGGGCCCGACAGGGCCCGACAGAGCTCGACAGAGCCCGACAGAGCTCGACAGAGCCCGACAGGGCCCGACAGAGCCCGACAGAGCCCGACAGGGCCCAGTAGAGCCCGACAGAGCCCGAGACAGCCCGACAGGGCCCGACAGGGCCCGACAGGGCCCGACAGAGCCCGACAGAGCCCAGTAGAGCCCGACAGAGCCCGACAGAGCCCGACAGAGCCCGACAGAGCCCGACAGAGCCCGATAGAGCCCGACAGGGCCCAACAGGGCCCGACAGGGCCCGACAGGGCCCGACAGGGCCCAGTAGAGCCCGACAGAGCCCGACAGAGCCCGACAGAGCCCGACAGAGCCCGACAGGGCCCGACAGGGCCCAGTAGAGCCCGACAGAGCCCGACAGAGCCCGGCAGAGCCCGACAGGGCCCGACAGAGCCCGACAGGGCCCAGTAGAGCCCGACAGAGCCCGACAGAGCCCGACAGAGCCCGACAGGGCCCGACAGAGCCCGACAGGGCCCGACAGAGCCCGACAGGGCCCGACAGAACCCGACAGAGCCCGACAGAGCCCGAAAGAGCCCGACAGAGCCCGACAGGGCCCGACAGGGCCCAGTAGAGCCCGACAGAGCCCGACAGGGCCCGACAGGGCCCGACAGGGCCCAGTAGAGCCCGACAGAGCCCGACAGAGCCCGACAGAGCCCGACAGAACCCGACAGAGCCCGACAGAGCCCAACAGAGCCCGACAGAGCCCGACAGAGCCCGACAGAGCCCGACAGAGCCCGACAGGGCCCAGTAGAGCCCGACAGAGCCCGACAGAGCCCGACAGAGCCCGACAGAGCCCGACAGAGCCCGACAGAGCCCGACAGGGCCCAACAGAGCTCGACAGAGCCCGACAGGGCCCGACAGAGCCCGACAGAGCCCGGCAGGGCCCGACAGAGCCCGACAGGGCCCGACAGAGCCCGACAGAGCGCAGTAGAGCCCGACAGAGCCCGACAGAGCCCGACAGGGCCCGACAGAGCCCGACAGAGCGCAGTAGAGCCCGACAGGGCCCGACAGAGCCCGACAGAGCCCGACAGAGCCCGACAGAGCCCAGTAGAGCCCGACACAGTCCGACAGAGCCCAGCAGAGCCCGACAGGGCCCGACAGGGCCCGACAGAGCCCGACAGAGCCCGACAGGGCCCAGTAGAGCCCGACAGAGCCCGACAGAGCCCGACAGGGCCCGACAGGGCCCGACAGAGCTCGACAGAGCCCGACAGGGCCCGACAGAGCCCGACAGAGCGCGACAGGGCCCGACAGAGCCCAGTAGAGCCCGACACAGCCCGAGACAGCCCGACAGGGCCCGACAGGGCCCGACAGAGCCCGACAGAGCCCGACGGGGCCCGACGGGGCCCGACGGGGCCCACTAGAGCCCGACAGAGCCCGACAGAGCCCGACAGAGCCCGACAGAGCCCGACAGAGCCCAACAGAGCCCGACAGGGCCCGACAGGGCCCAGTAGAGCCCGACAGAGCCCGACAGAGCCCGACAGAGCCCGACAGGGCCCGACAGGGCCCAGTAGAGCCCGACAGAGCCCGACGGAGCCCGACAGAGCCCGACAGAGCCCGACAGAGCCCGACAGGGCCCGACAGGGCCCGACAGAGCCCGACAGAGCCCGACAGGGCCTGACAGGGCCCGACAGAGCCCGACAGAGCCCAGTAGAGCCCAGTAGAGCCCGACAGAGCCCGACAGGGCCCGACAGGGCCCGACAGGGCCCAGTAGAGCCCGACAGAGCCCGACAGAGCCCGACAGAGCCCGACAGGGCCCAGTAGAGGACAGTAGAGCCCGACAGAGCCCAGTAGAGCCCGACAGAGCCCGACAGAGCCCGACAGAGCCCGACAGGGCCCGACAGAGCCCGACAGAGCCCGACAGAGCCCGACAGAGCCCGACAGAGCGCAGTAGAGCCCGACAGAGCCCGACAGAGCCCGACAGAGCCCGACAGAGCCCGACAGGGCCCGACAGGGCACGACAGAGCCCGACAGAGCCCGACAGGGCCCAGTAGAGCCCGACAGAGTCCGACAGGGCCCAGCAGAGCCCGACAGGGCCCGACAGGGCCCGACAGAGCCCGACAGGGCCCAGTAGAGCCCGACAGAGCCCGACAGAGCCCGACAGGGCCCGACAGGGCCCGACAGGGCCCGACAGGGCCCAGTAGAGCCCGACAGAGCCCGAGACAGCCCAACAGGGCCCGACAGGGCCCGACAGAGCCCGACAGAGCCCGACAGGGCCCGACAGGGCCCGACAGAGCCCAGTAGAGCCCGACAGAGCCCGACAGAGCCCGACAGAGCCCGACAGAGCCCGACAGGGCCCAGTAGAGCCCAGTTGAGCCCGACAGGGCCCAGTAGAGCCCGACAGAGCCCGACAGAGCCCGACAGAGCCCGACAGGGCCCGACAGGGCCCAGTAGAGCCCGACAGAGCCCGACAGAGCCCGACAGGGCGCGACAGGGCCCGACAGAGCCCGACAGGGCCCAGTAGAGCCCGACAGAGCCCGACAGAGCCCGACAAAGCCCGACAGAGCCCGACAGAGCCCAGTAGAGCCCGACAGAGCCCGACAGAGCCCGACAGAACCCGACAGAGCCCGACAGAGCCCGACAGAGCCCGACAGAGCCCTGCAGGGCCCGACAGGGCCCGACAGAGCCCGACAGAGCCCGACAGAGCCCAACAGGGCCCGACAGGGCCCGACAGGGCCCGACAGGGCCCAGTAGGGCCCGACAGGGCCCGACAGGGCCCAGTACAGCCCGACAGAGCCCGACAGAGCCCGACAGGGCCCGACAGGGCCCGACAGAGCCCGACAGAGCCCAGTAGAGCCCGACAGAGCCCGACAGAGCCCGACAGGGCCCGACAGGGCCCGACAGGGCCCGACAGGGCCCAGTAGAGCCCGACAGAGCCCTACAGAGCCCGACAGAGCCCGACAGGGCCCAGTAGAGCCCGACAGAGCCCGACAGAGCCCGACAGAGCCCGACAGGGCCCTACAGGGCCCGACAGGGCCCAGTAGAGCCCGACAGAGCCCGACAGAGCCCGACAGAGCCCGACAGGGCCCGACAGGGCCCGACAGGGCCCAGTAGAGCCCGACAGAGCCCTACAGAGCCCGACAGGGCCCGACAGGGCCCAGTAGAGCCCGACAGAGACCGACGGAGCCCGACGGAGCCCGACGGAGCCCGACGGAGCCCGACAGGGCCCGACAGGGCCCAGTAGAGCCCGACAGAGCCCGACAGAGCCCGACAGAGCCCGACAGGGCCCGACAGAGCCCGACAGGGCCCGACAGGGCCCGACGGAGCCCGACAGAGCCCGACAGGGCCCGACAGGGCCCAGTAGAGCCCGACAGAGCCCGACAGAGCCCGACAGGGCCCGACAGGGCCCAGTAGAGGACAGTAGAGCCCGACAGAGCCCAGTAGAGCCCGACAGAGCCCGACAGAGCCCGACAGAGCCTGACAGAGCCCGACAGGGCCCGACAGAGCCCGACAGAGCCCGACAGAGCCCGACAGGGCCCGACAGGGCCCGACAGGGCCCAGTAGAGCCCGACAGGGCCCAGTAGAGCCCGACAGAGTCCGACAGAGTCCAGCAGAGCCCGACAGGGCCCGACAGGGCCCGACAGAGCTCGACAGAGCCCGACAGGGCCCGACAGGGCCCGACAGAGCCCGACAGAGCCCGACAGAGCCCGACAGAGCGCATTAGAGCCCGACAGAGCCCAACAGAGCCCGACAGGGCCCGACAGGGCCCGACAGAGCCCGACAGAGCCCGACAGAGCCCGACAGAGCCCGACAGAGCCCGACAGGGCCCAGTAGAGCCCGACAGAGTCCGACAGAGCCCAGCAGAGCCCGACAGGGCCCGACAGGGCCCGACAGAGCCCGACAGAGCCCGACAGGGCCCAGTAGAGCCCGACAGAGCCCGACAGAGCCCGACAGAGCCCGACAGAGCCCGACAGAGCCCGACAGGGCCCGACAGGGCCCGACAGGGCCCAGTAGAGCCCAACAGAGCCCGAGACAGCCCGACAGGGCCCGACAGGGCCCGACAGAGCCCGACAGAGCCCGACAGGGCCCGACAGAGCCCGACAGAGCCCAGTAGAGCCCGACAGAGCCCGACAGAGCCCGACAGAGCCCGACAGAGCCGAGTAGAGCCCGACAGAGCCCGACAGAGCCCGACAGAGCCCGACAGAGCCCGACAGGGCCCGAAAGGGCCCGACAGAGCCCAGTAGAGCCCGACAGAGCCCGACAGAGCCCGACAGAGCCCGACAGGGCCCGACAGGGCCCGACAGGGCCCAGTAGAGCCCGACAGAGCCCGACAGAGCCCGACAGAGCCCGACAGGGCCCAGTAGAGCCCGACAGAGCCCGACAGGGCCCGACAGGGCCCGACAGGGCCCAGTAGAGCCCGACAGAGCCCGACAGAGCCCGACAGAGCCCGACAGGGCCCGACAGGGCCCGACAGAGCTCGACAGAGCCCGACAGAGCTCGACAGAGCCCGACAGGGCCCGACAGAGCCCGACAGGGCCCGACAGAGCCCGACAGGGCCCGACAGGGCCCAGTAGAGCCCGACAGAGCCCGAGACAGCCCGACAGGGCCCGACAGGACCCGACAGGACCCGACAGGGCCCGACAGAGCCCGACAGAGCCCAGTAGAGCCCGACAGAGCCCGACAGAGCCCGACAGAGCCCGACAGAACCCGACAGAGCCCGACAGAGCCCGATAGAGCCCGACAGAGCCCGACAGGGCCCGACAGGGCCCAGTAGAGCCCGACAGAGCCCGACAGAGCCCGACAGAGCCCGACAGAGCCCGACAGGGCCCGACAGGGCCCAGTAGAGCCCGACAGAGCCCGACAGAGCCCGGCAGAGCCCGACAGGGCCCGACAGAGCCCGACAGGGCCCAGTAGAGCCCGACAGAGCCCGACAGAGCCCGACAGAGCCCGACAGGGCCCGACAGGGCCCGACAGGGCCCGACAGAGCCCGAAAGAGCCCGACAGAGCCCGACAGAGCCCGACAGGGCCCGACAGGGCCCAGTAGAGCCCGACAGAGCCCGACAGGGCCCGACAGGGCCCAGTAGAGCCCGACAGAGCCCGACAGAGCCCGACAGAACCCGACAGAGCCCGACAGAGCCCGACAGAGCCCGACAGAGCCCGACAGGGCCCAGTAGAGCCCGACAGAGCCCGACAGAGCCCGACAGAGCCCGACAGAGCCCGACAGGGCCCAACAGAGCTCGACAGAGCCCGACAGGGCCCGACAGAGCCCGACAGAGCCCGACAGAGCCCGACAGGGCCCGACAGAGCCCGACAGGGCCCGACAGAGCTCGACAGAGCCCGACAGGGCCCGACAGAGCCCGACAGAGCCCGACAGGGCCCGACAGAGCCCGACAGGGCCCGACAGAGCCCGACAGAGCGCAGTAGAGCCCGACAGAGCCCGACAGAGCCCGACAGGGCCCGACAGGGCCCGACAGAGCGCAGTAGAGCCCGACAGGGCCCGACAGGGCCCGACAGAGCCCGACAGAGCCCGACAGAGCCCGACAGGGCCCAGTAGAGCCCGACACAGTCCGACAGAGCCCAGCAGAGCCCGACAGGGCCCGACAGGGCCCGACAGAGCCCGACAGAGCCCGACAGGGCCCAGTAGAGCCCGACAGAGCCCGACAGAGCCCGACAGGGCCCGACAGGGCCCGACAGAGCTCGACAGAGCCCGACAGGGCCCGACAGAGCCCGACAGAGCGCGACAGGGCCCGACAGAGCCCAGTAGAGCCCGACACAGCCCGACAGGGCCCGACAGGGCCCGACAGAGCCCGACAGAGCCCGACGGGGCCCGACGGGGCCCGACGGAGCCCAGTAGAGCCCGACAAAGCCCGACAGAGCCCGACAGAGCCCGACAGAGCCCGACAGAGCCCGACAGAGCCCGACAGGGCCCAGTAGAGCCCGACAGGGCCCGACAGGGCCCGACAGAGCCCGACAGAGCCCGACAGGGCCCGACAGGGCCCGACAGGGCCCAGTAGAGCCCGACAGAGCCCGACACAGCCCGACAGAGCCCGACAGGGCCCGACAGGGCCCAGTATAGCCCGACAGAGCCCGACGGAGCCCGACAGAGCCCGACAGAGCCCGACAGAGCCCGACAGGGCCTGACAGGGCCCGACAGAGCCCGACAGAGCCCAGTAGAGCCCAGTAGAGCCCGACAGAGCCCGACAGGGCCCGACAGGGCCCGACAGGGCCCAGTAGAGCCCGACAGAGCCCGACAGGGCCCAGTAGAGGACAGTAGAGCCCGACAGAGCCCAGTAGAGCCCGACAGAGCCCGACAGAGCCCGACAGAGCCCGACAGAGCGCAGTAGAGCCCGACAGAGCCCGACAGAGCCCGACAGAGCCCGACAGAGCCCGACAGGGCCCGACAGAGCCCGACAGAGCCCGACAGGGCACGACAGAGCCCGACAGAGCCCGACAGGGCCCGACAGGGCCCGACAGAGCCCGACAGAGCCCGACAGGGCCCGACAGGGCCCGACAGGGCCCGACAGAGCCCGACAGGGCCCGACAGGGCCCAGTAGAGCCCGACAGAGCCCGACAGAGCCCGAAAGAGCCCGACAGAGCCCGACAGAGCCCGACAGGGCCCGACAGGGCCCGACAGAGCCCGACAGAGCCCGACAGGGCCCGACAGGGCCCGACAGAGCCCGACAGAGCCCGACAGAGCCCGACAGGGCCCGACAGGGCCCGACAGAGCCCGACAGAGCCCGACAGAGCCCGACAGAGCCCGACAGGGCCCGACAGGGCCCAGTAGAGCCCGACAGAGCCCGACAGAGCCCGAAAGAGCCCGACAGAGCCCGACAGGGCCCGACAGGGCCCAGTAGAGCCCGACAGAGCCCGACAGAGCCCGACAGAGCCCGACAGGGCCCGACAGGGCCCGACAGGGCCCAGTAGAGCCCGACAGAGCCCGACAGAGCCCGACAGAGCCCGACAGGGCCCGACAGGGCCCGACAGAGCTCGACAGAGCCCGACAGGGCCCGACAGAGCCCGACAGAGCCCGACAGGGCCCGACAGAGCCCGACAGAGCCCGACAGAGCCCGACAGAGCCCGACTAGAGCCCGACAGAGCCCGACAGAGCACAGTAGAGCCCGACAGAGCCCGACAGAGCCCGACAGGGCCCGACAGAGCCCGACAGAGCCCGACAGGGCCCAGTAGAGCCCGACAGAGCCCGACAGAGCCCGACAGAGCCCGACAGGGCCCGACAGGGCCCGACAGAGCCCGACAGGGCCCGACAGGGCCCAGTAGAGCCCGACAGAGCCCGAGACAGCCCGACAGGGCCCGACAGGGCCCGACAGAGCCCGACAGAGCCCGACAGAGCGCAGTAGAGCCCGACAGAGCCCGACAGAGCCCGACAGAGCCCGACAGGGCCCGACAGGGCCCGACAGAGCCCGACAGGGCCCGACAGAGCCCGACAGGGCCCGACAGGGCCCAGTAGAGCCCGACAGAGTCCGACAGAGCCCAGCAGAGCCCGACAGGGCCCGACAGGGCCCGACAGAGCCCGACAGGGCCCAGTAGAGCCCGACAGAGCCCGACAGAGCCCGACAGAGCCCGACAGGGCCCGACAGGGCCCGACAGGGCTCAGTAGAGCCCGACAGGGCCCAGTAGAGCCCGACAGAGCCCGAGACAGCCCGACAGGGCCCGACAGGTCCCGACAGAGCCCGACAGGGCCCGACAGGGCCCGACAGAGCCCAGTAGAGCCCGACAGAGCCCGACAGAGCCCGACAGAGCCCGACAGAGCCCGACAGAGCCCAGTAGAGCCCGACAGAGCCCGACAGAGCCCGACAGAGCCCGACAGGGCCCGGCAGGGCCCAGTAGAGCCCGACAGAGCCCGACAGAGCCCGAAAGAACCCGACAGAGCCCGACAGGGCCCGACAGGGCCCAGTAGAGCCCGACAGAGCCCGACAGAGCCCGACAGAGCCCGACAGAGCCCGACAGGGCCCGACAGGGCCCGACAGGGCCCGACAGAGCTCGACAGAGCCCGACAGGGCCCGACAGAGACCGACAGAGCCCGACAGAGCCCGACAGAGCCCAACAGAGCGCAGTAGAGCCCGACAGAGCCCGACAGAGCCCGACAGGGCCCGACAGAGCCGGACAGGGCCCGACAGAGCCCGACAGGGCCCAGTAGAGCCCGACAGAGTCCGACAGAGCCCAGCAGAGCCCGACAGGGCCCGACAGGGCCCGACAGAGCCCGAGAGAGCCCGACAGGGCCCAGTACAGCCCGACAGAGCCCGACAGAGCCCGACAGGGCCCGACAGGGCCCGACAGGGCCCGACAGAGCCCGACAGGGCCCGACAGGGCCCAGTAGAGCCCGACAGAGCCCGAGACAGCCCGACAGGGCCCGACAGGGCCCGACAGAGCCCGACAGAGCCCGACAGGGCCCGACAGGGCCCGACAGAGCCCGACAGAGCCCGACAGAGCCCAGTAGAGCCCGACAGAGCCCGACAGAGCCCGACAGAGCCCGACAGGGCCCGACAGGGCCCGACAGAGCCCGACAGGGCCCAGTAGAGCCCGACAGAGTCCGACAGAGCCCAGCAGAGCCCGACAGGGCCCGACAGGGCCCGACAGAGCCCGAGAGAGCCCGACAGGGCCCAGTACAGCCCGACAGAGCCCGACAGAGCCCGACAGGGCCCGACAGGGCCCGACAGGGCCCGACAGAGCCCGACAGGGCCCGACAGGGCCCAGTAGAGCCCGACAGAGCCCGAGACAGCCCGACAGGGCCCGACAGGGCCCGACAGAGCCCGACAGAGCCCGACAGGGCCCGACAGGGCCCGACAGAGCCCGACAGAGCCCGACAGAGCCCAGTAGAGCCCGACAGAGCCCGACAGAGCCCGACAGAGCCCGACAGGGCCCGACAGTGCCCGACAGAGCCCGACAGGGCCCAGTAGAGCCCGACAGAGCCCGACAAAGCCCGACAGGGACCGACAGGGCCCAGTAGAGCCCGACAGAGCCGGACAGAGCCCGACAGAGCCCGACAGAGCCCGATAGAGCCCGACAGGGCCCGACAGAGCCCGACAGAGCCCGACAGAGCCCAGTAGAGCCCGACAGAGCCCGACAGGGCCCGACAGAGCCCGACAGAGCCCGACAGAGCCCGACAGAGCCCGACAGGGCCTGACACGGCCCGACAGAGCCCGACAGAGCCCAGTAGAGCCCGACAGAGCCCGACAGAGCCCGACAGGGCCCGACAGGGCCCGACAGGGCCCGACAGAGCCCAGTAGAGCCCGACAGAGCCCGACAGAGCCCGACAGAGCCCAGTAGAGGACAGTAGAGCCCGACAGAGCCCAGTAGAGCCCGACAGAGCCCGACTGAGCCTGACAGAGCCCGACAGGGCCCGACAGGGCCCGACAGAGCCCGACAGAGCGCAGTAGAGCCCGACAGAGCCCGACAGAGCCCGACAGAGCCCGACAGAGCCCGACAGAGCCCGACAGGGCCCGACAGAGCCCGACAGAGCCCGACAGGGCCCGACAGGGCCCAGTAGAGCCCGACAGAGTCCGACAGAGCCCAGCAGAGCCCGACAGGGCCCGACAGAGCCCGACAGGGCCCAGTAGAGCCCGACAGAGCCCGACAGAGCCCGACAGAGCCCGACAGAGCCCGACAGGGCCCGACAGGGCCCAGTAGAGCCCGACAGAGCCCGAGACAGCCCGACAGGGCCCGACAGGTCCCGACAGAGCCCGACAGGGCCCGACAGGGCCCGACAGAGCCCAGTAGAGCCCGACAGAGCCCGACAGAGCCCGACAGGGCCCAGTAGAGCCCGACAGAGCCCGACAGAGCCCGACAGAGCCCGACAGAGCCCGACAGAGCCCGACACGGCCCAGTAGAGCCCGACAGAGCCCGACAGAGCCCGAAAGAGCCCGACAGAGCGCGACAGGGCCCGACAGGGCCCAGTAGAGCCCGACAGAGCCCGACAGAGCCCGACAGAGCCCGACAGGGCCCAGTAGAGCCCGACAGAGCCCGACAGGGCCCGACAGAGCCCGACAGGGCCCGACAGGGCCCGACAGAGCTCGACAGAGCCCGACAGGGCCCGACAGAGCCCGACAGAGCCCGACAGGGCCCGACAGAGCCCGACAGAGCCCGACAGAGCCCGACAGAGCGCAGTAGAGCCCGACAGAGCCCGACAGAGCCCGACAGGGCCCGACAGAGCCCGACAGAGCCCGACAGAGCCCAGTAGAGCCCGACAGAGTCCGACAGAGCCCAGCAGAGCCCGACAGGGCCCGACAGGGCCCGACAGAGCCCGAGAGAGCCCGACAGGGCCCAGTACAGCCCGACAGGGCACGACAGAGCCCGACAGAGCCCGACAGAGCCCGACAGAGCCCGACAGGGCCCGACAGGGCCCAGTAGAGCCCGACAGAGCCCGAGACAGCCCGACAGGGCCCGACAGGGCCCGACAGAGCCCGACAGAGCCCGACAGGGCCCGACAGGGCCCGACAGAGCCCGACAGAGCCCGACAGAGCCCGACAGGGCCCAGTAGAGCCCGACAGAGCCCGACAGAGCCCGACAGAGCCCGACAGAGCCCGACAGGGCCCGACAGGGCCCGACAGAGCCCAGTAGAGCCCGACAGAGCCCGACAGAGCCCGACAGGGCCCGACAGAGCCCGACAGAGCCCGACAGAGCCCGACAGGGCCTGACACGACCCGACAGAGCCCGACAGAGCCCAGTAGAGCCCGACAGAGCCCGACAGAGCCCGACAGAGCCCGACAGAGCCCGACAGGGCCCGACAGAGCCCAGTAGAGCCCGACAGAGCCCGACAGAGCCCGACAGAGCCCGACAGAGCCCAGTAGAGGACAGTAGAGCCCGACAGAGCCCAGTAGAGCCCGACAGAGCCCGACAGAGCCCGACAGAGCCTGACAGAGCCCGACAGGGCCCGACAGGGCCCGACAGAGCCCGACAGAGCGCAGTAGAGCCCGACAGAGCCCGACAGAGCCCGACAGAGCCCGACAGGGCCCGACAGGGCCCGACAGGGCCCGACAGAGCCCGACAGGGCCCGACAGGGCCCGACAGAGCCCGACAGGGCCCGACAGGGCCCGACAGAGCCCGACAGAGCCCAGCAGAGCCCGACAGGGCCCGACAGGGCCCGACAGAGCCCGACAGAGCCCGACAGGGCCCAGTAGAGCCCGACAGAGCCCGACAGAGCCCGACAGAGCCCGACAGGGCCCGACAGAGCCCGACAGGGCCCGACAGAGCCCGACAGAGCCCGACAGAGCCCGACAGGGCCCGACAGGGCCCGACAGAGCCCGACAGAGCCCGACAGGGCCTGACAGGGCCCGACAGAGCCCGACAGAGCCCAGTAGAGCCCAGTAGAGCCCGACAGAGCCCGACAGAGCCCGACAGGGCCCGACAGAGCCCGACAGGGCCCAGTAGAGCCCGACAGAGCCCGACAGAGCCCGACAGAGCCCGACAGGGCCCAGTAGAGGACAGTAGAGCCCGACAGAGCCCAGTAGAGCCCGACAGAGCACGACAGAGCCCGACAGGGCCCGACAGAGCCCGACAGAGCGCAGTAGAGCCCGACAGAGCCCGACAGGGCCCGACAGGGCCCGACAGAGCCCGACAGAGCCCGACAGGGCCCGACAGAGCCCGACAGAGCCCGACAGAGCCCGACAGGGCCCAGTAGAGCCCGACAGAGTCCGACAGAGCCCAGCAGAGCCCGACAGGGCCCGACAGGGCCCGACAGGGCCCAGTAGAGCCCGACAGAGCCCGACAGGGCCCGACAGAGCCCGACAGGGCCCGACAGGGCCCGACAGGGCCCAGTAGAGCCCGACACAGCCCGAGACAGCCCGACAGGGCCCGACAGGGCCCGACAGAGCCCGACAGAGCCCGACAGGGCCCGACAGGGCCCGACAGGGCCCGAGAGAGCCCGACAGAGCCCGACAGAGCCCGACAGGGCCCGACAAGGCCCGACAGGGCCCGACAGGGCCCAGTAGAGCCCGACAGAGCCCGACAGGGCCCGACAGGGCCCGACAGAGCCCGACAGAGCCCGACAGGGCCCGACAGGGCCCAGTAGATCCCGACAGAGCCCAACAGAGCCCGACAGAGCCCGACAGAGCCCGACAGGGCCCGACAGGGCCCGACAGGGCCCAGTTGAGCCCGACAGGGCCCGACAGGGCCCAGTAGAGCCCGACAGAGCCCGACAGAGCCCGACAGAGCCCGACAGGGCCCAGTAGAGCCCGACAGAGCCCGACAGAGCCCGACAGAGCCCGACAGGACCCGAAAGGGCGCGACAGGGCCCGACAGGGCCCGACAGGGCCCAGTAGAGCCCGACAGAGCCCGACAGGGCCCGACAGGGCCCGACAGGGCCCAGTAGAGCCCGACAGAGCCCGACAGAGCCCGACAGAGCCCGACAGATTCCGACAGAGCCCGACAGGGCCCGACAGGGCCCGACAGGGCCCCGTAGAGCCCGACAGGGCCCGACAGAGCCCGACAGGGCCCAGTACAGCCCGACAGAGCCCGACAGAGCCCGACAGAGCCCGACAGAGCCCGACAGGGCCCAGTAGAGCCCGACAGAGCCCGACAGAGCCCGACAGAGCCCGATAGGGCCCAGTAGAGCCCGACAGAGCCCGACAGAGCCCGACAGAGCCCGACAGGGCCCGACAGGGCCCGACAGAGCCCAGTAGAGCCCGACAGAGCCCGACAGAGCCCGACAGAGCCCGACAGAGCCCGAAAGAGCCCGACAGGGCCCAACAGGGCCCAGTAGAGCCCGACAGAGCCCGACAGAGCCCGACAGGGCCCGACAGGGCCCGACAGAGCCCGACAGGGCCCGACAGGGCCCGACAGGGCCCAGTAGAGCCCGACAGAGCCCGACAGAGCCCGACAGGGCCTGACAGAGCCCGACAGGGCCCAGTAGAGCTCGACAGAGCCCGACAGAGCCCGACATAACCCGACAGAGCCCGACAGAGCCCAGTAGAGCCCGACAGAGCCCGACAGAGCCCGACAGGGCCCGACAGGGCCCGACAGGGCCCAGTAGAGCCCGACAGAGCCCGACAGAGCCCAGTAGAGCCCAGTAGAGCCCGACAGAGCCCGACAGAGCCCGACAGGGCCCGACAGGGCCCGACAGGGCCCGACAGGGCCCAGTAGAGCCCAGTAGAGCCCGACAGAGCCCGACAGGGCCCGACAGAGCCCGACAGAGCCCGACAGAGCCCAGTAGAGCCCCACAGAGCCCGACAGAGCCCGACAGACCCCGACAGGGCCCGACAGGGCCCGACAGGGCCCAGTAGAGCCCAGTAGAGCCCGACAGAGCCCGACAGTGCCTGACAGAGCCCGACAGAGCCCGACAGAGCCCGACAGGGCCCGACAGGGCCCGACAGGGCCCGACAGGGCCCGACAGAGCCCAGTAGAGCCCGACAGGGCCCGACAGGGCCCGACAGGGCCCAGTAGAGCCCAGTAGAGCCCGACAGAGCCCAGTAGAGCCCGACAGAGCCCGACAGAGCCCGACAGAGCCCGACAGGGCCCGACAGAGCCCGACAGAGCCCGACAGAGCCCGACAGAGCCCGACAGGGCCCGACAGGGCCCGACAGGGCCCAACAGGGCCCAGTAGAGCCCGACAGAGCCCGACAGAGCCCAGTAGAGCCCAGTAGAGCCCGACAGAGCCCGACAGAGCCCGACAGAGCCCGACAGAGCCCGACAGAGCCCGACAGGGCCCGACAGGGCCCGACAGGGCCCGACAGAGTCCGACAGAGCCCAGCAGAGCCCGACAGGGCCCGACAGGGCCCGACAGAGCCCGACAGGGCCCAGTAGAGCCCGACAGAGCCCGACAGAGCCCGACAGAGCCCGACAGGGCCCGACAGGGCCCGACAGAGCTCGACAGAGCCCGACAGGGCCCGACAGAGCCCGACAGAGCCCGACAGGGCCCGACAGGGCCCAGTAGAGCCCGACAGAGCCCGAGACAGCCCGACAGGGCCCGACAGGGCCCGACAGAGCCCGACAGGGCCCGACAGGGCCCAGTAGAGCCCGACAGAGCCCGACAGAACCCGACAGAGCCCGACAGAACCCGACAGAGCCCGACAGAGCCCAGTAGAGCCCGACAGAGCCCGATAGAGCCCGACAGAGCCCGACAGGGCCCGACAGGGCCCGACAGGGCCCGACAGGGCCCAGTAGAGCCCGACAGAGCCCGACAGGGCCCAGTAGAGCCCGACAGAGCCCGACAGAGCCCGACAGAGCCCGACAGAGCCCGACAGAGCCGGACAGAGCCCGACAGGGCCCGACAGAGCCCGACAGAGCCCGACAGGGCCCAGTAGAGCCCGACAGAGCCCGACAGAGCCCGAAAGAGCCCGAAAGAGCCCGACAGAGCCCGACAGGGCCCGACAGGGCCCAGTAGAGCCCGACAGAGCCCGACAGAGCCCGACAGGGCCCGACAGGGCCCGACAGGGCCCGACAGAGCCCGACAGGGCCCAGTAGAGCCCGACAGAGCCCGACAGAGCCCGACAGGGTCCGACAGGGCCCGACAGGGCCCGAAAGAGCCCGACAGGGCCCGACAGGGCCCGACAGGGCCCAGTAGAGCCCGACAGAGCCCGACAGAGCCCGACAGAGCCCGACCGAGCCCGACAGGGCCCGACAGGGCCCGACAGAGCCCAGTAGAGCCCGACAGAGCCCGACAGAGCCCGACAGAGCCCGACAGAGCCGAGTAGAGCCCGACAGAGCCCGACAGAGCCCGACAGAGCCCGACAGAGCCCGACAGGGCCCGAAAGGGCCCGACAGAGCCCAGTAGAGCCCGACAGAGCCCGACAGAGCCCGACAGAGCCCGACAGGGCCCGACAGGGCCCGACAGGGCCCAGTAGAGCCCGACAGAGCCCGACAGAGCCCGACAGAGCCCGACAGGGCCCAGTAGAGCCCGACAGAGCCCGACAGGGCCCGACAGGGCCCGACAGGGCCCAGTAGAGCCCGACAGAGCCCGACAGAGCCCGACAGAGCCCGACAGGGCCCGACAGGGCCCGACAGAGCTCGACAGAGCCCGACAGAGCTCGACAGAGCCCGACAGGGCCCGACAGAGCCCGACAGGGCCCGACAGAGCCCGACAGGGCCCGACAGAGCCCGACAGGGCCCAGTAGAGCCCGACAGAGCCCGAGACAGCCCGACAGGGCCCGACAGGACCCGACAGGACCCGACAGGACCCGACAGGGCCCGACAGAGCCCGACAGAGCCCAGTAGAGCCCGACAGAGCCCGACAGAGCCCGACAGAGCCCGACAGAGCCCGACAGAGCCCGACAGAACCCGACAGAGCCCGACAGAGCCCGATAGAGCCCGACAGAGCCCGACAGGGCCCGACAGGGCCCAGTAGAGCCCGACAGAGCCCGACAGAGCCCGACAGAGCCCGACAGGGCCCGACAGGGCCCAGTAGAGCCCGACAGAGCCCGGCAGAGCCCGACAGGGCCCGACAGAGCCCGACAGGGCCCAGTAGAGCCCGACAGAGCCCGACAGAGCCCGACAGAGCCCGACAGGGCCCGACAGGGCCCGACAGGGCCCGACAGAGCCCGAAAGAGCCCGACAGAGCCCGACAGAGCCCGACAGGGCCCGACAGGGCCCAGTAGAACCCGACAGAGCCCGACAGGGCCCGACAGGGCCCAGTAGAGCCCGACAGAGCCCGACAGAGCCCGACAGAGCCCGACAGAACCCGACAGAGCCCGACAGAGCCCGACAGAGCCCGACAGAGCCCGACAGAGCCCGACAGGGCCCAGTAGAGCCCGACAGAGCCCGACAGAGCCCGACAGAGCCCGACAGGGCCCAACAGAGCTCGACAGAGCCCGACAGGGCCCGACAGAGCCCGACAGAGCCCGACAGAGCCCGACAGGGCCCGACAGAGCCCGACAGGGCCCGACAGAGCTCGACAGAGCCCGACAGGGCCCGACAGAGCCCGACAGAGCCCGACAGAGCCCGACAGGGCCCGACAGAGCCCGACAGGGCCCGACAGAGCTCGACAGAGCCCGACAGGGCCCGACAGAGCCCGACAGAGCCCGACAGGGCCCGACAGAGCCCGACAGGGCCCGACAGAGCCCGACAGAGCGCAGTAGAGCCCGACAGAGCCCGACAGAGCCCGACAGGGCCCGACAGGGCCCGACAGAGCGCAGTAGAGCCCGACAGGGCCCGACAGGGCCCGACAGAGCCCGACAGAGCCCGACAGAGCCCGACAGGGCCCAGTAGAGCCCGACACAGTCCGACAGAGCCCAGCAGAGCCCGACAGGGCCCGACAGGGCCCGACAGAGCCCGACAGAGCCCGACAGGGCCCAGTAGAGCCCGACAGAGCCCGACAGAGCCCGACAGGGCCCGACAGGGCCCGACAGAGCTCGACAGAGCCCGACAGGGCCCGACAGAGCCCGACAGAGCGCGACAGGGCCCGACAGAGCCCAGTAGAGCCCGACACAGCCCGAGACAGCCCGACAGGGCCCGACAGGGCCCGACAGAGCCCGACAGAGCCCGACGGGGCCCGACGGGGCCCAGTAGAGCCCGACAAAGCCCGACAGAGCCCGACAGAGCCCGACAGAGCCCGACAGAGCCCGACAGAGCCCGACAGGGCCCAGTAGAGCCCGACAGGGCCCGACAGGGCCCGACAGAGCCCGACAGAGCCCGACAGGGCCCGACAGGGCCCGACAGGGCCCAGTAGAGCCCGACAGAGCCCGACACAGCCCGACAGAGCCCGACAGGGCCCGACAGGGCCCAGTATAGCCCGACAGAGCCCGACGGAGCCCGACAGAGCCCGACAGAGCCCGACAGAGCCCGACAGGGCCTGACAGGGCCCGACAGAGCCCGACAGAGCCCAGTAGAGCCCAGTAGAGCCCGACAGAGCCCGACAGGGCCCGACAGGGCCCGACAGGGCCCAGTAGAGCCCGACAGAGCCCGACAGGGCCCAGTAGAGGACAGTAGAGCCCGACAGAGCCCAGTAGAGCCCGACAGAGCCCGACAGAGCCCGACAGAGCCCGACAGAGCGCAGTAGAGCCCGACAGAGCCCGACAGAGCCCGACAGAGCCCGACAGAGCCCGACAGGGCCCGACAGAGCCCGACAGAGCCCGACAGGGCACGACAGAGCCCGACAGAGCCCGACAGGGCCCAGTAGAGCCCGACAGAGTCCGACAGGGCCCAGCAGAGCCCGACAGGGCCCGACAGGGCCCGACAGAGCCCGACAGGGCCCAGTAGAGCCCGACAGAGCCCGACAGAGCCCGACAGGGCCCGACAGGGCCCGACAGAGCCCGACAGAGCCCGACAGGGCCCGACAGGGCCCGACAGAGCCCGACAGAGCCCGACAGGCCCGACAGGGCCCGACAGAGCCCGACAGGGCCCGACAGGGCCCGACAGGGCCCAGTAGAGCCCGACAGAGCCCGACAGAGCCCGAAAGAGCCCGACAGAGCCCGACAGAGCCCGACAGGGCCCGACAGGGCCCGACAGAGCCCGACAGAGCCCGACAGGGCCCGACAGGGCCCGACAGAGCCCGACAGAGCCCGACAGAGCCCGACAGGGCCCAGTAGAGCCCGACAGAGCCCGACAGAGCCCGACAGAGCCCGACAGGGCCCGACAGGGCCCGACAGGGCCCAGTAGAGCCCGACAGAGCCCGACAGAGACCGAAAGAGCCCGACAGAGCCCGACAGGGCCCGACAGGGCCCAGTAGAGCCCGACAGAGCCCGACAGAGCCCGACAGAGCCCGACAGGGCCCGACAGGGCCCGACAGGGCCCAGTAGAGCCCGACAGAGCCCGACAGAGCCCGACAGAGCCCGACAGGGCCCGACAGGGCCCGACAGAGCTCGACAGAGCCCGACAGGGCCCGACAGAGCCCGACAGAGCCCGACAGGGCCCGACAGAGCCCGACAGGGCCCGACAGAGCCCGACAGAGCCCGACTAGAGCCCGACAGAGCCCGACAGAGCACAGTAGAGCCCGACAGAGCCCGACAGAGCCCGACAGGGCCCGACAGAGCCCGACAGAGCCCGACAGGGCCCAGTAGAGCCCGACAGAGCCCGACAGAGCCCGACAGAGCCCGACAGAGCCCGACAGGGCCCGACAGGGCCCGACAGGGCCCGACAGAGCCCGACAGAGCCCGACAGGGCCCGACAGGGCCCGACAGGGCCCAGTAGAGCCCGACAGAGCCCGAGACAGCCCGACAGGGCCCGACAGGGCCCGACAGAGCCCGACAGAGCCCGACAGAGCGCAGTAGAGCCCGACAGAGCCCGACAGAGCCCGACAGAGCCCGACAGGGCCCGACAGGGCCCGACAGAGCCCGACAGGGCCCGACAGAGCCTGACAGGGCCCGACAGGGCCCAGTAGAGCCCGACAGAGTCCGACAGAGCCCAGCAGAGCCCGACAGGGCCCGACAGGGCCCGACAGAGCCCGACAGGGCCCAGTAGAGCCCGACAGAGCCCGACAGAGCCCGACAGAGCCCGACAGGGCCCGACAGGGCCCGACAGGGCCCAGTAGAGCCCGACAGGGCCCAGTAGAGCCCGACAGAGCCCGAGACAGCCCGACAGGGCCCGACAGGTCCCGACAGAGCCCGACAGGGCCCGACAGGGCCCGACAGAGCCCAGTAGAGCCCGACAGAGCCCGACAGAGCCCGACAGAGCCCGACAGAGCCCGACAGAGCCCGACAGAGCCCAGTAGAGCCCGACAGAGCCCGACAGAGCCCGACAGAGCCCGACAGGGCCCGGCAGGGCCCGGCAGGGCCCAGTAGAGCCCGACAGAGCCCGACAGAGCCCGAAAGAACCCGACAGAGCCCGACAGGGCCCGACAGGGCCCAGTAGAGCCCGACAGAGCCCGACAGAGCCCGACAGAGCCCGACAGAGCCCGACAGGGCCCGACAGGGCCCGACAGGGCCCGACAGAGCTCGACAGAGCCCGACAGGGCCCGACAGAGACCGACAGAGCCCGACAGAGCCCGACAGAGCCCAACAGAGCGCAGTAGAGCCCGACAGAGCCCGACAGAGCCCGACAGGGCCCGACAGAGCCGGACAGGGCCCGACAGAGCCCGACAGGGCCCAGTAGAGCCCGACAGAGTCCGACAGAGCCCAGCAGAGCCCGACAGGGCCCGACAGGGCCCGACAGAGCCCGAGAGAGCCCGACAGGGCCCAGTACAGCCCGACAGAGCCCGACAGAGCCCGACAGGGCCCGACAGGGCCCGACAGGGCCCGACAGAGCCCGACAGGGCCCGACAGGGCCCAGTAGAGCCCGACAGAGCCCGAGACAGCCCGACAGGGCCCGACAGGGCCCGACAGAGCCCGACAGAGCCCGACAGGGCCCGACAGGGCCCGACAGAGCCCGACAAAGCCCGACAGAGCCCAGTAGAGCCCGACAGAGCCCGACAGAGCCCGACAGAGCCCGACAGGGCCCGACAGGGCCCGACAGAGCCCGACAGGGCCCAGTAGAGCCCGACAGAGTCCGACAGAGCCCAGCAGAGCCCGACAGGGCCCGACAGGGCCCGACAGAGCCCGAGAGAGCCCGACAGGGCCCAGTACAGCCCGACAGAGCCCGACAGAGCCCGACAGGGCCCGACAGGGCCCGACAGGGCCCGACAGAGCCCGACAGGGCCCGACAGGGCCCAGTAGAGCCCGACAGAGCCCGAGACAGCCCGACAGGGCCCGACAGGGCCCGACAGAGCCCGACAGAGCCCGACAGGGCCCGACAGGGCCCGACAGAGCCCGACAGAGCCCGACAGAGCCCAGTAGAGCCCGACAGAGCCCGACAGAGCCCGACAGAGCCCGACAGGGCCCGACAGTGCCCGACAGAGCCCGACAGGGCCCAGTAGAGCCCGACAGAGCCCGACAAAGCCCGACAGGGACCGACAGGGCCCAGTAGAGCCCGACAGAGCCGGACAGAGCCCGACAGAGCCCGACAGAGCCCGATAGAGCCCGACAGGGCCCGACAGAGCCCGACAGAGCCCGACAGAGCCCAGTAGAGCCCGACAGAGCCCGACAGGGCCCGACAGAGCCCGACAGAGCCCGACAGAGCCCGACAGAGCCCGACAGGGCCTGACACGGCCCGACAGAGCCCGACAGAGCCCAGTAGAGCCCGACAGAGCCCGACAGAGCCCGACAGGGCCCGACAGGGCCCGACAGGGCCCGACAGAGCCCAGTAGAGCCCGACAGAGCCCGACAGAGCCCGACAGAGCCCAGTAGAGGACAGTAGAGCCGGACAGAGCCCAGTAGAGCCCGACAGAGCCGACTGAGCCTGACAGAGCCCGACAGGGCCCGACAGGGCCCGACAGAGCCCGACAGAGCGCAGTAGAGCCCGACAGAGCCCGACAGAGCCCGACAGAGCCCGACAGAGCCCGACAGAGCCCGACAGGGCCCGACAGGGCCCGACAGAGCCCGACAGGGCCCGACAGGGCCAGTAGAGCCCGACAGAGTCCGACAGAGCCCAGCAGAGCCCGACAGGGCCCGACAGAGCCCGACAGGGCCCAGTAGAGCCCGACAGAGCCCGACAGAGCCCGACAGAGCCCGACAGAGCCCGACAGGGCCCGACAGGGCCCAGTAGAGCCCGACAGAGCCCGAGACAGCCCGACAGGGCCCGACAGGTCCCGACAGAGCCCGACAGGGCCCGACAGGGCCCGACAGAGCCCAGTAGAGCCCGACAGAGCCCGACAGAGCCCGACAGGGCCCAGTAGAGCCCGACAGAGCCCGACAGAGCCCGACAGAGCCCGACAGAGCCCGACAGAGCCCGACACGGCCCAGTAGAGCCCGACAGAGCCCGACAGAGCCCGAAAGAGCCCGACAGAGCGCGACAGGGCCCGACAGGGCCCAGTAGAGCCCGACAGAGCCCGACAGAGCCCGACAGAGCCCGACAGGGCCCAGTAGAGCCCGACAGAGCCCGACAGGGCCCGACAGAGCCCGACAGGGCCCGACAGGGCCCGACAGAGCTCGACAGAGCCCGACAGGGCCCGACAGAGCCCGACAGAGCCCGACAGGGCCCGACAGAGCCCGACAGAGCCCGACAGAGCCCGACAGAGCGCAGTAGAGCCCGACAGAGCCCGACAGAGCCCGACAGGGCCCGACAGAGCCCGACAGAGCCCGACAGAGCCCAGTAGAGCCCGACAGAGTCCGACAGAGCCCAGCAGAGCCCGACAGGGCCCGACAGGGCCCGACAGAGCCCGAGAGAGCCCGACAGGGCCCAGTACAGCCCGACAGGGCACGACAGAGCCCGACAGAGCCCGACAGAGCCCGACAGAGCCCGACAGAGCCCGACAGGGCCCGACAGGGCCCAGTAGAGCCCGACAGAGCCCGAGACAGCCCGACAGGGCCCGACAGGGCCCGACAGAGCCCGACAGAGCCCGACAGGGCCCGACAGGGCCCGACAGGGCCCGACAGAGCCCGACAGAGCCCGACAGGGCCCAGTAGAGCCCGACAGAGCCCGACAGAGCCCGACAGAGCCCGACAGAGCCCGACAGGGCCCGACAGAGCCCGACAGAGCCCGACAGAGCCCAGTAGAGCCCGACAGAGCCCGACAGAGCCCGACAGGGCCCGACAGAGCCCGACAGAGCCCGACAGAGCCCGACAGGGCCTGACACGACCCGACAGAGCCCGACAGAGCCCAGTAGAGCCCGACAGAGCCCGACAGAGCCCGACAGAGCCCGACAGAGCCCGACAGGGCCCGACAGGGCCCGACAGAGCCCAGTAGAGCCCGACAGAGCCCGACAGAGCCCGACAGAGCCCGACAGAGCCCGACAGAGCCCAGTAGAGGACAGTAGAGCCCGACAGAGCCCAGTAGAGCCCGACAGAGCCCGACAGAGCCCGACAGAGCCTGACAGAGCCCGACAGGGCCCGACAGGGCCCGACAGAGCCCGACAGAGCGCAGTAGAGCCCGACAGAGCCCGACAGAGCCCGACAGAGCCCGACAGGGCCCGACAGGGCCCGACAGGGCCCGACAGAGCCCGACAGGGCCCGACAGGGCCCGACAGGGCCCGACAGGGCCCGACAGAGCCCGACAGAGCCCGACAGAGCGCAGTAGAGCCCGACAGAGCCCGACAGAGCCCGACAGAGCCCGACAGGGCCCGACAGGGCCCGACAGAGCCCGACAGGGCCCGACAGAGCCTGACAGGGCCCGACAGGGCCCAGTAGAGCCCGACAGAGTCCGACAGAGCCCAGCAGAGCCCGACAGGGCCCGACAGGGCCCGACAGAGCCCGACAGGGCCCAGTAGAGCCCGACAGAGCCCGACAGAGCCCGACAGAGCCCGACAGGGCCCGACAGGGCCCGACAGGGCCCAGTAGAGCCCGACAGGGCCCAGTAGAGCCCGACAGAGCCCGAGACAGCCCGACAGGGCCCGACAGGTCCCGACAGAGCCCGACAGGGCCCGACAGGGCCCGACAGAGCCCAGTAGAGCCCGACAGAGCCCGACAGAGCCCGACAGAGCCCGACAGAGCCCGACAGAGCCCGACAGAGCCCAGTAGAGCCCGACAGAGCCCGACAGAGCCCGACAGAGCCCGACAGGGCCCGGCAGGGCCCGGCAGGGCCCAGTAGAGCCCGACAGAGCCCGACAGAGCCCGAAAGAACCCGACAGAGCCCGACAGGGCCCGACAGGGCCCAGTAGAGCCCGACAGAGCCCGACAGAGCCCGACAGAGCCCGACAGAGCCCGACAGGGCCCGACAGGGCCCGACAGGGCCCGACAGAGCTCGACAGAGCCCGACAGGGCCCGACAGAGACCGACAGAGCCCGACAGAGCCCGACAGAGCCCAACAGAGCGCAGTAGAGCCCGACAGAGCCCGACAGAGCCCGACAGGGCCCGACAGAGCCGGACAGGGCCCGACAGAGCCCGACAGGGCCCAGTAGAGCCCGACAGAGTCCGACAGAGCCCAGCAGAGCCCGACAGGGCCCGACAGGGCCCGACAGAGCCCGAGAGAGCCCGACAGGGCCCAGTACAGCCCGACAGAGCCCGACAGAGCCCGACAGAGCCCGACAGGGCCCGACAGGGCCCGACAGAGCCCGACAGGGCCCGACAGGGCCCAGTAGAGCCCGACAGAGCCCGAGACAGCCCGACAGGGCCCGACAGGGCCCGACAGAGCCCGACAGAGCCCGACAGGGCCCGACAGGGCCCGACAGAGCCCGACAAAGCCCGACAGAGCCCAGTAGAGCCCGACAGAGCCCGACAGAGCCCGACAGAGCCCGACAGGGCCCGACAGGGCCCGACAGAGCCCGACAGGGCCCAGTAGAGCCCGACAGAGTCCGACAGAGCCCAGCAGAGCCCGACAGGGCCCGACAGGGCCCGACAGAGCCCGAGAGAGCCCGACAGGGCCCAGTACAGCCCGACAGAGCCCGACAGAGCCCGACAGGGCCCGACAGGGCCCGACAGGGCCCGACAGAGCCCGACAGGGCCCGACAGGGCCCAGTAGAGCCCGACAGAGCCCGAGACAGCCCGACAGGGCCCGACAGGGCCCGACAGAGCCCGACAGAGCCCGACAGGGCCCGACAGGGCCCGACAGAGCCCGACAGAGCCCGACAGAGCCCAGTAGAGCCCGACAGAGCCCGACAGAGCCCGACAGAGCCCGACAGGGCCCGACAGTGCCCGACAGAGCCCGACAGGGCCCAGTAGAGCCCGACAGAGCCCGACAAAGCCCGACAGGGACCGACAGGGCCCAGTAGAGCCCGACAGAGCCGGACAGAGCCCGACAGAGCCCGACAGAGCCCGATAGAGCCCGACAGGGCCCGACAGAGCCCGACAGAGCCCGACAGAGCCCAGTAGAGCCCGACAGAGCCCGACAGGGCCCGACAGAGCCCGACAGAGCCCGACAGAGCCCGACAGAGCCCGACAGGGCCTGACACGGCCCGACAGAGCCCGACAGAGCCCAGTAGAGCCCGACAGAGCCCGACAGAGCCCGACAGGGCCCGACAGGGCCCGACAGGGCCCGACAGAGCCCAGTAGAGCCCGACAGAGCCCGACAGAGCCCGACAGAGCCCAGTAGAGGACAGTAGAGCCGGACAGAGCCCAGTAGAGCCCGACAGAGCCCGACTGAGCCTGACAGAGCCCGACAGGGCCCGACAGGGCCCGACAGAGCCCGACAGAGCGCAGTAGAGCCCGACAGAGCCCGACAGAGCCCGACAGAGCCCGACAGAGCCCGACAGAGCCCGACAGGGCCCGACAGGGCCCGACAGAGCCCGACAGGGCCCGACAGGGCCCAGTAGAGCCCGACAGAGTCCGACAGAGCCCAGCAGAGCCCGACAGGGCCCGACAGAGCCCGACAGGGCCCAGTAGAGCCCGACAGAGCCCGACAGAGCCCGACAGAGCCCGACAGAGCCCGACAGGGCCCGACAGGGCCCAGTAGAGCCCGACAGAGCCCGAGACAGCCCGACAGGGCCCGACAGGTCCCGACAGAGCCCGACAGGGCCCGACAGGGCCCGACAGAGCCCAGTAGAGCCCGACAGAGCCCGACAGAGCCCGACAGGGCCCAGTAGAGCCCGACAGAGCCCGACAGAGCCCGACAGAGCCCGACAGAGCCCGACAGAGCCCGACACGGCCCAGTAGAGCCCGACAGAGCCCGACAGAGCCCGAAAGAGCCCGACAGAGCGCGACAGGGCCCGACAGGGCCCAGTAGAGCCCGACAGAGCCCGACAGAGCCCGACAGAGCCCGACAGGGCCCAGTAGAGCCCGACAGAGCCCGACAGGGCCCGACAGAGCCCGACAGGGCCCGACAGGGCCCGACAGAGCTCGACAGAGCCCGACAGGGCCCGACAGAGCCCGACAGAGCCCGACAGGGCCCGACAGAGCCCGACAGAGCCCGACAGAGCCCGACAGAGCGCAGTAGAGCCCGACAGAGCCCGACAGAGCCCGACAGGGCCCGACAGAGCCCGACAGAGCCCGACAGAGCCCAGTAGAGCCCGACAGAGTCCGACAGAGCCCAGCAGAGCCCGACAGGGCCCGACAGGGCCCGACAGAGCCCGAGAGAGCCCGACAGGGCCCAGTACAGCCCGACAGGGCACGACAGAGCCCGACAGAGCCCGACAGAGCCCGACAGAGCCCGACAGAGCCCGACAGGGCCCGACAGGGCCCAGTAGAGCCCGACAGAGCCCGAGACAGCCCGACAGGGCCCGACAGGGCCCGACAGAGCCCGACAGAGCCCGACAGGGCCCGACAGGGCCCGACAGGGCCCGACAGAGCCCGACAGAGCCCGACAGGGCCCAGTAGAGCCCGACAGAGCCCGACAGAGCCCGACAGAGCCCGACAGAGCCCGACAGGGCCCGACAGAGCCCGACAGAGCCCGACAGAGCCCAGTAGAGCCCGACAGAGCCCGACAGAGCCCGACAGGGCCCGACAGAGCCCGACAGAGCCCGACAGAGCCCGACAGGGCCTGACACGACCCGACAGAGCCCGACAGAGCCCAGTAGAGCCCGACAGAGCCCGACAGAGCCCGACAGAGCCCGACAGAGCCCGACAGGGCCCGACAGGGCCCGACAGAGCCCAGTAGAGCCCGACAGAGCCCGACAGAGCCCGACAGAGCCCGACAGAGCCCGACAGAGCCCAGTAGAGGACAGTAGAGCCCGACAGAGCCCAGTAGAGCCCGACAGAGCCCGACAGAGCCCGACAGAGCCTGACAGAGCCCGACAGGGCCCGACAGGGCCCGACAGAGCCCGACAGAGCGCAGTAGAGCCCGACAGAGCCCGACAGAGCCCGACAGAGCCCGACAGGGCCCGACAGGGCCCGACAGGGCCCGACAGAGCCCGACAGGGCCCGACAGGGCCCGACAGAGCCCGACAGGGCCCGACAGGGCCCGACAGAGCCCGACAGAGCCCAGCAGAGCCCGACAGGGCCCGACAGGGCCCGACAGAGCCCGACAGAGCCCGACAGGGCCCAGTAGAGCCCGACAGAGACCGACAGAGCCCGACAGGGCCCGACAGGGCCCGACAGAGCCCGACAGGGCCCGACAGAGCCCGACAGAGCCCGACAGAGCCCGACAGGGCCCGACAGGGCCCGACAGAGCCCGACAGAGCCCGACAGGGCCTGACAGGGCCCGACAGAGCCCGACAGAGCCCAGTAGAGCCCAGTAGAGCCCGACAGAGCCCGACAGAGCCCGACAGGGCCCGACAGAGCCCGACAGGGCCCAGTAGAGCCCGACAGAGCCCGACAGAGCCCGACAGAGCCCGACAGGGCCCAGTAGAGGACAGTAGAGCCCGACAGAGCCCAGTAGAGCCCGACAGAGCACGACAGAGCCCGACAGGGCCCGACAGAGCCCGACAGAGCCCGACAGGGCCCGACAGAGCCCGACAGAGCCCGACAGAGCCCGACAGGGCCCAGTAGAGCCCGACAGAGTCCGACAGAGCCCAGCAGAGCCCGACAGGGCCCGACAGGGCCCGACAGAGCCCGACAGAGCCCGACAGGGCCCGACAGAGCCCGACAGAGCCCGACAGAGCCCGACAGGGCCCAGTAGAGCCCGACAGAGTCCGACAGAGCCCAGCAGAGCCCGACAGGGCCCGACAGGGCCCGACAGAGCCCGACAGGGCCCAGTAGAGCCCGACAGAGCCCGACAGGGCCCGACAGAGCCCGACAGGGCCCGACAGGGCCCGACAGGGCCCAGTAGAGCCCGACACAGCCCGAGACAGCCCGACAGGGCCCGACAGGGCCCGACAGAGCCCGACAGAGCCCGACAGGGCCCGACAGGGCCCGACAGGGCCCGAGAGAGCCCGACAGAGCCCGACAGAGCCCGACAGGGCCCGACAAGGCCCGACAGGGCCCGACAGGGCCCAGTAGAGCCCGACAGAGCCCGACAGGGCCCGACAGGGCCCGACAGGGCCCGACAGAGCCCGACAGAGCCCGACAGGGCCCGACAGGGCCCAGTAGATCCCGACAGAGCCCAACAGAGCCCGACAGAGCCCGACAGAGCCCGACAGGGCCCGACAGGGCCCGACAGGGCCCAGTTGAGCCCGACAGGGCCCGACAGGGCCCAGTAGAGCCCGACAGAGCCCGACAGAGCCCGACAGAGCCCGACAGGGCCCAGTAGAGCCCGACAGAGCCCGACAGAGCCCGACAGAGCCCGACAGGACCCGAAAGGGCGCGACAGGGCCCGACAGGGCCCGACAGGGCCCAGTAGAGCCCGACAGAGCCCGACAGGGCCCGACAGGGCCCGACAGGGCCCAGTAGAGCCCGACAGAGCCCGACAGAGCCCGACAGAGCCCGACAGATTCCGACAGAGCCCGACAGGGCCCGACAGGGCCCGACAGGGCCCGACAGGGCCCGACAGAGCCCGACAGGGCCCGACAGGGCCCCGTAGAGCCCGACAGGGCCCGACAGAGCCCGACAGGGCCCAGTACAGCCCGACAGAGCCCGACAGAGCCCGACAGAGCCCGACAGAGCCCGACAGGGCCCAGTAGAGCCCGACAGAGCCCGACAGAGCCCGACAGAGCCCGACAGGGCCCAGTAGAGCCCGACAGAGCCCGACAGAGCCCGACAGAGCCCGACAGGGCCCGACAGGGCCCGACAGAGCCCAGTAGAGCCCGACAGAGCCCGACAGAGCCCGACAGAGCCCGACAGAGCCCGAAAGAGCCCGACAGGGCCCAACAGGGCCCAGTAGAGCCCGACAGAGCCCGACAGAGCCCGACAGGGCCCGACAGGGCCCGACAGAGCCCGACAGGGCCCGACAGGGCCCGACAGGGCCCAGTAGAGCCCGACAGAGCCCGACAGAGCCCGACAGGGCCTGACAGAGCCCGACAGGGCCCAGTAGAGCTCGACAGAGCCCGACAGAGCCCGACATAACCCGACAGAGCCCGACAGAGCCCAGTAGAGCCCGACAGAGCCCGACAGAGCCCGACAGGGCCCGACAGGGCCCGACAGAACCCGATAGAGCCCGACAGAGCCCGACAGGGCCCGACAGAGCCCGACAGAGCCCAGTAGAGCCCGACAGGGCCCGACAGGGCCCGACAGGGCCCAGTAGAGCCCGACAGAGCCCGACAGAGCCCAGTAGAGCCCAGTAGAGCCCGACAGAGCCCGACAGAGCCCGACAGGGCCCGACAGGGCCCGACAGGGCCCGACAGGGCCCAGTAGAGCCCAGTAGAGCCCGACAGAGCCCGACAGGGCCCGACAGAGCCCGACAGAGCCCGACAGAGCCCAGTAGAGCCCCACAGAGCCCGACAGAGCCCGACAGAGCCCGACAGGGCCCGACAGGGCCCGACAGGGCCCAGTAGAGCCCAGTAGAGCCCGACAGAGCCCGACAGTGCCTGACAGAGCCCGACAGAGCCCGACAGAGCCCGACAGGGCCCGACAGGGCCCGACAGGGCCCGACAGGGCCCAGTAGAGCCCGACAGGGCCCGACAGGGCCCGACAGGGCCCAGTAGAGCCCAGTAGAGCCCGACAGAGCCCAGTAGAGCCCGACAGAGCCCGACAGAGCCCGACAGAGCCCGACAGGGCCCGACAGAGCCCGACAGAGCCCGACAGAGCCCGACAGAGCCCGACAGGGCCCGACAGGGCCCGACAGGGCCCAACAGGGCCCAGTAGAGCCCGACAGAGCCCGACAGAGCCCAGTAGAGCCCAGTAGAGCCCGACAGAGCCCGACAGAGCCCGACAGAGCCCGACAGAGCCCGACAGGGCCCGACAGGGCCCGACAGGGCCCGACAGAGTCCGACAGAGCCCAGCAGAGCCCGACAGGGCCCGACAGGGCCCGACAGAGCCCGACAGGGCCCAGTAGAGCCCGACAGAGCCCGACAGAGCCCGACAGAGCCCGACAGGGCCCGACAGGGCCCGACAGAGCTCGACAGAGCCCGACAGGGCCCGACAGAGCCCGACAGAGCCCGACAGGGCCCGACAGGGCCCAGTAGAGCCCGACAGAGCCCGAGACAGCCCGACAGGGCCCGACAGGGCCCGACAGAGCCCGACAGGGCCCGACAGGGCCCAGTAGAGCCCGACAGAGCCCGACAGAACCCGACAGAGCCCGACAGAACCCGACAGAGCCCGACAGAGCCCAGTAGAGCCCGACAGAGCCCGATAGAGCCCGACAGAGCCCGACAGGGCCCGACAGGGCCCGACAGGGCCCGACAGGGCCCAGTAGAGCCCGACAGAGCCCGACAGGGCCCAGTAGAGCCCGACAGAGCCCGACAGAGCCCGACAGAGCCCGACAGAGCCCGACAGAGCCCGACAGGGCCCGACAGAGCCCGACAGAGCCCGACAGGGCCCAGTAGAGCCCGACAGAGCCCGACAGAGCCCGAAAGAGCCCGAAAGAGCCCGACAGAGCCCGACAGGGCCCGACAGGGCCCAGTAGAGCCCGACAGAGCCCGACAGAGCCCGACAGGGCCCGACAGGGCCCGACAGGGCCCGACAGAGCCCGACAGGGCCCAGTAGAGCCCGACAGAGCCCGACAGAGCCCGACAGGGTCCGACAGGGCCCGACAGGGCCCGAAAGAGCCCGACAGGGCCCGACAGGGCCCGACAGGGCCCAGTAGAGCCCGACAGAGCCCGACAGAGCCCGACAGAGCCCGACAGAGCCCGACAGAGCCCGACAGAGCCCGACAGGGCCCGACAGGGCCCGACAGAGCCCGACAGAGCCCAGTAGAGCCCGACAGAGCCCAGTAGAGCCCGACAGAGCCCGACAGAGCCCGACAGAACCCAGTAGAGCCCGACAGGGCCCGACAGGGCCCGACAGGGCCCGACAGAGTCCGACAGAGCCCAGCAGAGCCCGACAGGGCCCGACAGAGCCCGACAGGGCCCAGTAGAGCCCGACAGAGCCCGACAGAGCCCGACAGGGCCCGACAGGGCCCGACAGAGCTCGACAGAGCCCGACAAGGCCCGACAGAGCCCGACAGAGCCCGACAAGGCCCGACAGGGCCCAGTAGAGCCCGACAGAGCCCGAGACAGCCCGACAGGGCCCGACAGGGCCCGACAGAGCCCGACAGGGCCCGACAGGGCCCGACAGGGCCCAGTAGAGCCCGACAGAGCCCGACAGAACCCGACAGAGCCCGACAGAGCCCGACAGAACCCGACAGAGCCCGACAGAGCCCAGTAGAGCCCGACAGAGCCCGATAGAGCCCGACAGAGCCCGACAGGGCCCGACAGGGCCCGACAGGGCCCAGTAGAGCCCGACAGAGCCCGACAGGGCCCGACAGGGCCCGACAGGGCCCAGTAGAGCCCGACAGAGCCCGACAGAGCCCGACAGAGCCCGACAGGGCCCAGTAGAGCCCGACAGAGCCGGACAGAGCCCGACAGGGCCCGACAGAGCCCGACAGGGCCCAGTAGAGCCCGACAGAGCCCGACAGAGCCCGAAAGAGCCCGAAAGAGCCCGACAGAGCCCGACAGGGCCCGACAGGGCCCAGTAGAGCCCGACAGAGCCCGACAGAGCCCGACAGGGCCCGACAGGGCCCGACAGAGCCCGACAGAGCCCGACAGGGCCCAGTAGAGCCCGAGAGAGCCCGACAGAGCCCGACAGGGTCCGACAGGGCCCGACAGGGCCCGAAAGAGCCCGACAGGGCCCGACAGAGCCCGACAGAGCCCAGTAGAGCCCGACAGAGCCCGACAGAGCCCGACAGAGCCCGACAGAGCCCGACAGGGCCCGACAGAGCCCAGTAGATCCCGACAGAGCCCGACAGAGCCCGACAGAACCCAGTAGAGCCCGACAGGGCCCGACAGGGCCCGACAGGGCCCAGTAGAGCCCGACAGAGCCCGACAGAGCCCGACAGAGCCCGACAGAGCCCGACAGGGCCCGACAGGGCCCGACAGGGACCAGTAGAGCCCGACAGAGCCCGACAGAGCCCGACAGAGCCCGACAGAGCCCGACAGAGCCCGACAGGGCCCGACAGAGCCCAGCAGAGCCCGACAGGGCCCGACAGGGCCCGACAGAGCCCGACAGGGCCCAGTAGAGCCCGACAGAGCCCGACAGAGCCCGACAGGGCCCGACAGGGCCCGACAGAGCTCGACAGAGCCCGACAGGGCCCGACAGAGCCCGACAGAGCCCGACAGGGCCCGACAGGGCCCAGTAGAGCCCGACAGAGCCCGAGACAGCCCGACAGGGCCCGACAGGGCCCGACAGAGCCCGACAGGGCCCGACAGGGCCCAGTAGAGCCCGACAGAGCCCGACAGAACCCGACAGAGCCCGACAGAACCCGACAGAGCCCGACAGAGCCCAGTAGAGCCCGACAGAGCCCGATAGAGCCCGACAGAGCCCGACAGGGCCCGACAGGGCCCAGTAGAGCCCGACAGAGCCCGACAGAGCCCGACAGAGCCCGACAGGGCCCAGTAGAGCCCGACAGAGCCGGACAGCGCCCGACAGGGCCCGACAGAGCCCGACAGAGCCCGACAGAGCCCGACAGGGCCCAGTAGAGCCCGACAGAGCCCGACAGAGCCCGAAAGAGCCCGAAAGAGCCCGACAGAGCCCGACAGAGCCCGACAGGGCCCAGTAGAGCCCGACAGAGCCCGACAGAGCCCGACAGGGCCCGACAGGGCCCGACAGAGCCCGACAGAGCCCGACAGGGCCCAGTAGAGCCCGACAGAGCCCGACAGAGCCCGACAGGGTCCGACAGGGCCCGACAGGGCCCGAAAGAGCCCGACAGGGCCCGACAGGGCCCGACAGAGCCCAGTAGAGCCCGACAGAGCCCGACAGAGCCCGACAGAGCCCGACAGAGCCCGACAGAGCCCGACAGGGCCCGACAGAGCCCAGTAGAGCCCGACAGAGCCCGACAGAGCCCGACAGAACCCAGTAGAGCCCGACAGGGCCCGACAGGGCCCGACAGGGCCCGACAGAGTCCGACAGAGCCCAGCAGAGCCCGACAGGGCCCGACAGGGCCCGACAGAGCCCGACAGGGCCCAGTAGAGCCCGACAGAGCCCGACAGAGCCCGACAGGGCCCGACAGGGCCCGACAGAGCTCGACAGAGCCCGACAGGGCCCGACAGAGCCCGACAGAGCCCGACAGAGCCCGACAGAGCCCGACAGGGCCCAGTAGAGCCCGACAGAGCCCGAGACAGCCCGACAGGGCCCGACAGGGCCCGACAGAGCCCGACAGGGCCCGACAGGGCCCGACAGGGCCCAGTAGAGCCCGACAGAGCCCGACAGAACCCGACAGAGCCCGACAGAACCCGACAGAGCCCGACAGAGCCCAGTAGAGCCCGACAGAGCCCGATAGAGCCCGACAGAGCCCGACAGGGCCCGACAGGGCCCGACAGGGCCCAGTAGAGCCCGACAGAGCCCTACAGGGCCCGACAGGGCCCGACAGGGCCCAGTAGAGCCCGACAGAGCCCGACAGAGCCCGACAGAGCCCGACAGAGCCCGACAGGGCCCAGTAGAGCCCGACAGAGCCGGACAGAGCCCGACAGGGCCCGACAGAGCCCGACAGGGCCCAGTAGAGCCCGACAGAGCCCGACAGAGCCCGAAAGAGCCCGAAAGAGCCCGACAGAGCCCGACAGGGCCCGACAGGGCCCAGTAGAGCCCGACAGAGCCCGACAGAGCCCGACAGGGCCCGACAGGGCCCGACAGAGCCCGACAGAGCCCGACAGGGCCCAGTAGAGCCCGACAGAGCCCGACAGAGCCCGACAGAGCCCGACAGGGTCCGACAGGGCCCGACAGGGCCCGAAAGAGCCCGACAGGGCCCGACAGGGCCCGACAGGGCCCGACAGAGCCCGACAGAGCCCGACAGAGCCCGACAGAGCCCGACAGGGCCCGACAGGGCCCGACAGGGCCCAGTAGAGCCCGACAGAGCCCGACAGAGCCCGACAGAACCCAGTAGAGCCCGAAAGGGCCCGACAGGGCCCGACAGGGCCCAGTAGAGCCCGACAGAGCCCGACAGAGCCCGACAGAGCCCGACAGAGCCCGACAGGGCCCGACAGGGCCCGACAGGGCCCGACAGGGACCAGTAGAGCCCGACAGAGCCCGACAGAGCCCGACAGAGCCCGACAGAGCCCGACAGAGCCCGACAGGGCCCAGTAGAGCCCGACAGAGCCCGACAGAGCCCGACAGAGCCCGACAGGGCCCGACAGGGCCCAGTAGAGGCCGAAAGAGCCCGACAGAGCACGACAGAGCCCGACAGAGCCCGACAGAGCCCGACAGGGCCCAGTAGAGCCCGACAGAGCCCGACAGAGCCCGACAGAGCCCGACAGGGCCCGACAGGGCCCGACAGGGCCCAGTAGAGCCCGACAGAGCCCGACAGAGCCCGACAGAGCCCGACAGGGCCCGACAGAGCCCGACAGAGCCCGACAGAGCCCGACAGGGCCCGACAGGGCCCGACAGGGCCCGACAGGGCCCGTCAGATTCTGACAGAGTCCGACAGAGCCCAGCAGAGCCCGACAGGGCCCGACAGGGCCCGACAGAGCCAGACAGGGCCCAGTAGAGCCCGACAGAGCCCGACAGAGGCCGACAGATCCCGACAGGGCCCGACAGGGCCCGACAGAGCTCGACAGAGCCCGACAGGGCCCGACAGAGCCCGACAGAGCCCGACAGGGCCCGACAGGGCCCAGTAGAGCCCGACAGAGACCGAGACAGCCCGACAGGACCCGATAGGGCCCGACAGGGCCCAGTAGAGCCCAGTAGAGCCCGACAGAGCCCAGTAGAGCCCGACAGAGCCCGACAGCGCCCGACAGCGCCCGACAGAGCCCGACAGAGCCCGACAGAGCCCGACAGAGCCCGACAGAGCCCGACAGAGCGCAGTAGAGCCCGACAGAGCCTGACAGAGCCCGACAGGGCCCGACAGGGCCCGACAGAGCCCAGTAGAGCCCGACAGAGCCCGACAGAGCCCAGTAGAGCCCAGTAGAGCCCGACAGAGCCCGACAGAGCCCGACAGAGCCCGACAGAGCCCGACAGAGCCCGACAGGGCCCGACAGGGCCCAGTAGAGCCCGACAGAGCCCGACAGAGCCCGAGAGAGCCCGAGAGAGCCCGACAGAGCCCGACAGAACTCGACACGGCCCGACAGGGCCCGACAGGGCCCGACAGAGTCCGACAGAGCCCAGCAGAGCCCGACAGGGCCCGACAGAGCCCGACAGGGCCCAGTAGAGCCCGACAGAGCCCGACAGAGGCCGACAGAGCCCGACAGGGCCCGACAGGGCCCGCGAGAGCTCGACAGAGCCCGACAGGGCCCGACAGGGCCCGACAGAGCCCGACAGGGCCCGACAGGGCCCAGTAGAGCCCGACAGAGCCCGAGACAGCCCGACAGGGCCCGACAGGGCCCGACAGAGCCCGACAGGGCCCGACAGGGCCCGACAGGGCCCAGTAGAGCCCGACAGAGCCCGACAGAACCCGACAGAGCCCGACAGAGCCCAGTAGAGCCCGACAGAGCCCGATAGAGCCCGACAGAGCCCGACAGAGCCCGACAGGGCCCGACAGGGCCCGACAGGGCCCAGTAGAGCCCGACAGAGCCCGACAGAGCCCGACAGGGCCCGACAGGGCCCGACAGGGCCCAGTAGAGCCCGACAGAGCCCGACAGAGCCCGACAGAGCCCGACAGGGCCCGACAGGGCCCAGTAGAGCCCGACAGAGCCGGACAGAGCCCGACAGGGCCCGACAGAGCCCGACAGAGCCCGACAGGGCCCAGTAGAGCCCGACAGAGCCCGACAGAGCCCGAAAGAGCCCGACAGAGCCCGAAAGGGCCCGACAGGGCCCAGTAGAGCCCGACAGAGCCCGACAGAGCCCGAAAGGGCCCGACAGGGCCCGACAGGGCCCAGTAGAGCCCGACAGAGCCCGACAGAGCCCGACAGGGTCCGACAGGGCCCGACAGGGCCCGAAAGAGCCCGACAGGGCCCGACAGGGCCCGACAGGGCCCGACAGGGCCCGACAGAGACCGACAGAGACCGACAGAGCCCGACAGAGCCCGACAGAACCCGACAGAGCCCGACAGAGCCCGACAGAGCCCGACAGAGCCCGACAGGGCCCGACAGAGCCCGACAGGGCCCAGTAGAGGCCGAAAGAGCCCGACAGAGCACGACAGAGCCCGACAGAGCCCGACAGGGCCCAGTAGAGCCCGACAGAGCCCGACAGGGCCCGATAGAGCCCAGTAGAGCCCGACAGGGCCCGACAGGGCCCGACAGAGCCCGACAGAGCCCGACAGAACCCGATAGAGCCCGACAGAGCCCAGTAGAGCCCGACAGAGCCCGACAGAGCCCGACAGAGCCCAGTAGAGCCCGACAGGGCCCGACAGGGCCCGACAGGGCCCAGTAGAGCCCGACAGAGCCCGACAGAGCCCAGTAGAGCCCAGTAGAGCCAGACAGAGCCCGACAGAGCCCGACAGGGCCCGACAGGGCCCGACAGGGTCCGACAGGGCCCGACAGAGCCCAGTAGAGCCCAGTAGAGCCCAGTAGAGCCCGACAGAGCCCGACAGAGCCCGACAGAGCCCGACAGAGCCCGACAGGGCCCGACAGGGCCCGACAGGGCCCAGTAGAGCCCAGTAGAGCCCAGTAGAGCCCGACAGAGCCCAACAGTGCCTGACAGAGCCCGACAGAGCCCGACAGGGCCCGACAGGGCCCGACAGGGCCCGACAGGGCCCGACAGGGCCCAGTAGAGCCCGACAGGGCCCGACAGGGCCCGACAGGGCCCAGTAGAGCCCAGTAGAGCCCGACAGAGCCCAGTAGAGCCCGACAGAGCCCGACAGCGCCCGACAGCGCCCGACAGAGCCCGACAGAGCCCGACAGAGCCCGACAGGGCCCGACAGAGCGCAGTAGAGCCCGACAGAGCCCGACAGAGCCCGACAGGGCCCGACAGGGCCCGACAGGGCCCGACAGAGCCCAGTAGAGCCCGACAGAGCCCGACAGAGCCCAGTAGAGCCCAGTAGAGCCCGACAGAGCCCGACAGAGCCCGACAGGGCCCGACAGGGCCCGAGAGAGCTCGACAGAGCCCGACAGGGCCCGACAGGGCCCGACAGAGCCCGACAGGGCCCGACAGGGCCCAGTAGAGCCCGACAGAGCCCGAGACAGCCCGACAGGGCCCGACAGGGCCCGACAGAGCCCGACAGGGCCCGACAGGGCCCGACAGGGCCCAGTAGAGCCCGACAGAGCCCGACAGAGCCCGACAGAGCCCGACAGAGCCCGATAGAGCCCGACAGAGCCCGACAGAGCCCGACAGGGCCCAGTAGAGCCCGACAGAGCCCGACAGAGCCCGACAGAGCCCGACAGGGCCCGACAGGGCCCGACAGGGCCCAGTAGAGCCCGACAGAGCCCGACAGAGCCCGACAGAGCCCGACAGAGCCCGACAGGGCCCAGTAGAGCCCGACAGAGCCCGACAGAGCCCGAAAGAGCCCGACAGAGCCCGAAAGGGCCCGACAGGGCCCAGTAGAGCCCGACAGAGCCCGACAGAGCCCGAAAGGGCCCGACAGGGCCCGACAGGGCCCGACAGAGCCCGACAGAGCCCGACAGGGCCCAGTAGAGCCCGACAGAGCCCGACAGAGCCCGACAGGGTCCGACAGGGCCCGACAGGGCCCGACAGAGCCCGACAGGGCCCGACAGAGCCCGACAGGGCCCGACAGAGCCCGACAGGGCCCGACAGAGCCCGACAGAGCCCGACAGAACCCGACAGAACCCGACAGAGCCCGACAGAGCCCGACAGAGCCCGACAGGGCCCGACAGGGCCCGACAGGGCCCAGTACAGCCCGACAGAGCCCGACAGAGCCCGACAGAACCCAGTAGAGCCCGACAGGGCCCGACAGGGCCCGACAGGGCCCAGTAGAGCCCGACAGAGACCGAGACAGCCCGACAGGGCCCGACAGGGCCCGACAGAGCCCGACAGGGCCCAGTAGAGCCCGACAGAGCCCGACAGAGCCCGACAGAGCCCGACAGAGCCCGACAGAGCCCAGTAGAGCCCGACAGAGCCCGATAGAGCCCGACAGAGCCCGACAGGGCCCAGTAGAGCCCGACAGAGCCCGACAGGGCCCGACAGGGCCCGACAGGGCCCAGTAGAGCCCGACAGAGCCCGACAGAGCCCGACAGAGCCCGACAGAGCCCGAAAGAGCCCGACAGAGCCCGAAAGAGCCCGACAGGGCCCGACAGGGCCCAGTAGAGCCCGACAGAGCCCGACAGGGCCCGACAGAGCCCGACAGGGCCCGACAGAGCCCGACAGGGCCCAGTAGAGCCCGACAGAGCCCGACAGAGCCCGACAGGGTCCGACAGGGCCCGACAGGGCCCGAAAGAGCCCGACAGGGCCCGACAGAGCCCGACAGAGCCCAGTAGAGCCCGACAGAGACCGACAGAGCCCGACAGAGCCCAACAGAGCCCAACAGAGCCCGACAGAACCCGACAGAGCCCGACAGAGCCCGACAGAGCCCGACAGAACCCAGTAGAGCCCGACAGAACCCAGTAGAGCCCGACAGGGCCCGACAGGGCCCAGTAGAGCCCGACAGAGCCCGACAGAGCCCGACAGGGCCCGACAGGGACCAGTAGAGCCCGACAGAGCCCGACAGGGACCAGTAGAGCCCGACAGAGCCCGACAGGGCCCGACAGGGCCCGACAGGGACCAGTAGAGCCCGACAGAGCCCGACAGAGCCCGACAGAGCCCGACAGAGCCCGACAGAGCCCGACAGAGCCCGACAGGGCCCGACAGGGCCCAGTAGAGGCCGAAAGAGCCCGACAGAGCACGACAGAGCCCGACAGAGCCCGACAGAGCCCGACAGAGCCCGACAGGGCCCAGTAGAGCCCGACAGAGCCCGATAGAGACCGACAGAGCCCGACAGGGCCCGACAGGGCCCGACAGGGCCCAGTAGAGCCCGACAGAGCCCGACAGAGCCCGAGAGACCCCGAGAGAGCCCGACAGAGCCCGACAGAACTCGACAGAGCCCGACAGGGCCCAACAGGGCCCGACAGGGCCCGACAGGGCCCGACAGAGTCCGACAGAGTCCGACAGAGCCCAGCAGAGCCCGACAGGGCCCGACAGGGCCCAGTAGAGCCCGACAGAGCCCGACAGAGGCCGACAGAGCCCGACAGGGCCCGACAGGGCCCGACAGAGCTCGACAGAGCCCGACAGGGCCCGACAGGGCCCGACAGGGCCCGACAGGGCCCGACAGGGCCCACTAGAGCCCGACAGAGCCCGAGACAGCCCGACAGGGCCCGACAGGGCCCGACAGAGCCCGACAGGGCCCGACAGGGCCCGACAGGGCCCAGTAGAGCCCGACAGAGCCCGACAGAGCCCGACAGAGCCCGACAGAGCCCGACAGAACCCGACAGAGCCCGACAGAGCCCAGTAGAGCCCGACAGAGCCCGACAGAGCCCGACAGAGCCCGACAGGGCCCGACAGGGCCCAGTAGAGCCCGACAGAGCCCGACACAGCCCGACAGTGCCTGACAGAGCCCAACAGAGCCCGACAGGGCCCGACAGGGCCCGACAGGGCCCAGTAGAGCCCGACAGAGCCGGACAGAGCCCGACAGGGCCAGACAGAGCCCGACAGAGCCCGACAGGGCCCAGTAGAGCCCGACAGAGCCCGACAGAGCCCGAAAGAGCCCGACAGAGCCCGACAGGGCCCGACAGGGCCCAGTAGAGCCCGACAGAGCCCGACAGAGCCCGACAGGGCCCGACAGGGCCCGACAGAGCCCGACAGAGCCCGACAGGGCCCAGTAGAGCCCGACAGAGCCCGACAGAGCCCGACAGAGGCCGACAGAGCCCGACAGGGCCCGACAGGGCCCGAAAGAGCCCGAAAGAGCCCGACAGGGCCCGACAGGGCCCGACAGGGCCCGACAGAGCCCGACAGAGCCCGACAGAGCCCGACAGGGCCCGACAGAGCCCAGTAGAGCCCGACAGAGCCCGACAGAGCCCGACAGAACCCAGTAGAGCCCGACAGGGCCCGACAGGGCCCAGTAGAGCCCGACAGAGCCCGACAGAGCCCGACAGAGCCCGACAGGGCCCGACAGGGCCCGACAGGGCCCGACAGGGACCAGTAGAGCCCGACAGAGCCCGACAGAGCCCGACAGAGCCCGACAGAGCCCGACAGGGCCCAGTAGAGCCCGACAGAGCCCGACAGAGCCCGACAGGGCCCGACAGGGCCCAGTAGAGGCCGAAAGAGCCCGACAGAGCACGACAGAGCCCGACAGAGCCCGACAGAGCCCGACAGGGCCCAGTAGAGCCCGACAGAGCCCGACAGAGCCCGACAGAGCCCGACAGGGCCCGACAGGGCCCGACAGGGCCCAGTAGAGCCCGACAGAGCCCGACAGAGCCCGACAGAGCCCGACAGGGCCCGACAGAGCCCGACAGAGCCCGACAGAGCCCGACAGGGCCCGACAGGGCCCGACAGGGCCCGACAGGGCCCGTCAGAGTCTGACAGAGTCCGACAGAGCCCGACAGAGCCCGACAGGGCCCGACAGGGCCCGACAGAGCCAGACAGGGCCCAGTAGAGCCCGACAGAGCCCGACAGAGGCCGACAGATCCCGACAGGGCCCGACAGGGCCCGACAGAGCTCGACAGAGCCCGACAGGGCCCGACAGTACCTACAGAGCCCGACAGGGCCCGACAGGGCCCAGTAGAGCCCGACAGAGACCGAGACAGCCCGACAGGACCCGACAGGGCCCGACAGGGCCCAGTAGAGCCCAGTAGAGCCCGACAGAGCCCAGTAGAGCCCGACAGAGCCCGACAGCGCCCGACAGCGCCCGACAGAGCCCGACAGAGCCCGACAGAGCCCGACAGAGCCCGACAGAGCCCGACAGAGCCCGACAGAGCGCAGTAGAGCCCGACAGAGCCCGACAGAGCCCGACAGGGCCCGACAGGGCCCGACAGAGCCCAGTAGAGCCCGACAGAGCCCGACAGAGCCCAGTAGAGCCCAGTAGAGCCCGACAGAGCCCGACAGAGCCCGACAGAGCCCGACAGAGCCCGACAGAGCCCGACAGGGCCCGTCAGGGCCCAGTAGAGCCCGACAGAGCCCGACAGAGCCCGAGAGAGCCCGACAGAGCCCGACAGAGCCCGACAGAACTCGACACGGCCCGACAGGGCCCGACAGGGCCCGACAGGGCCCGACAGAGTCCGACAGAGCCCAGCAGAGCCCGACAGGGCCCGACAGAGCCCGACAGGGCCCAGTAGAGCCCGACAGAGCCCGACAGAGGCCGACAAAGCCCGACAGGGCCCGACAGGGCCCGACAGGGCCCGTCAGAGTCTGACAGAGTCCGACAGAGCCCGACAGAGCCCGACAGGGCCCGACAGGGCCCGACAGAGCCAGACAGGGCCCAGTAGAGCCCGACAGAGCCCGACAGAGGCCGACAGATCCCGACAGGGCCCGACAGGGCCCGACAGAGCTCGACAGAGCCCGACAGGGCCCGACAGAGCCCGACAGAGCCCGACAGGGCCCGACAGGGCCCAGTAGAGCCCGACAGAGACCGAGACAGCCCGACAGGACCCGACAGGGCCCGACAGGGCCCAGTAGAGCCCAGTAGAGCCCGACAGAGCCCAGTAGAGCCCGACAGAGCCCGACAGCGCCCGACAGCGCCCGACAGAGCCCGACAGAGCCCGACAGAGCCCGACAGAGCCCGACAGAGCCCGACAGAGCCCGACAGGGCCCGACAGGGCCCGACAGAGCCCAGTAGAGCCCGACAGAGCCCGACAGAGCCCAGTAGAGCCCAGTAGAGCCCGACAGAGCCCGACAGAGCCCGACAGAGCCCGACAGAGCCCGACAGAGCCCGACAGGGCCCGACAGGGCCCAGTAGAGCCCGACAGAGCCCGACAGAGCCCGACAGAGCCCGAGAGAGCCCGACAGAGCCCGACAGAACTCGACACGGCCCGACAGGGCCCGACAGGGCCCGACAGGGCCCGACAGGGCCCGACAGAGTCCGACAGAGCCCAGCAGAGCCCGACAGGGCCCGACAGAGCCCGACAGGGCCCAGTAGAGCCCGACAGAGCCCGACAGAGGCCGACAAAGCCCGACAGGGCCCGACAGGGCCCGAGAGAGCTCGACAGAGCCCGACAGGGCCCGACAGGGCCCGACAGAGCCCGACAGGGCCCGACAGGGCCCAGTAGAGCCCGACAGAGCCCGAGACAGCCCGACAGGGCCCGACAGGGCCCGACAGAGCCCAGTAGAGCCCGACAGAGCCCGACAGAACCCGACAGAGCCCGACAGAGCCCAGTAGAGCCCGACAGAGCCCGATAGAGCCCGACAGAGCCCGACAGAGCCCGACAGGGCCCGACAGGGCCCGACAGGGCCCAGTAGAGCCCGACAGAGCCCGACAGAGCCCGACAGGGCCCGACAGGGCCCGACAGGGCCCAGTAGAGCCCGACAGAGCCCGACAGAGCCCGACAGAGCCCGACAGGGCCCGACAGGGCCCAGTAGAGCCCGACAGAGCCGGACAGAGCCCGACAGGGCCCGACAGAGCCCGACAGAGCCCGACAGGGCCCAGTAGAGCCCGACAGAGCCCGACAGAGCCCGAAAGAGCCCGACAGAGCCCGAAAGGGCCCGACAGGGCCCAGTAGAGCCCGACAGAGCCCGACAGAGCCCGAAAGGGCCCGACAGGGCGCGACAGGGCCCGACAGAGCCCGACAGGGCCCAGTAGAGCCCGACAGAGCCCGACAGAGCCCGACAGGGTCCGACAGGGCCCGACAGGGCCCGAAAGAGCCCGACAGGGCCCGACAGGGCCTGACAGGGCCCGACAGAGACCGACAGAGACCGACAGAGCCCGACAGAGCCCGACAGAACCCGACAGAGCCCGACAGAGCCCGACAGGGCCCGACAGAGCCCGACAGGGCCCGACAGGGCCCAGTAGAGGCCGAAAGAGCCCGACAGAGCACGACAGAGCCCGACAGAGCCCGACAGGGCCCAGTAGAGCCCGACAGAGCCCGACAGGGCCCGATAGAGCCCAGTAGAGCCCGACAGGGCCCGACAGGGCCCGACAGAGCCCGACAGAGCCCGACAGAACCCGATAGAGCCCGACAGAGCCCAGTAGAGCCCGACAGAGCCCGACAGAGCCCAGTAGAGCCCGACAGGGCCCGACAGGGCCCGACAGGGCCCAGTAGAGCCCGACAGAGCCCGACAGAGCCCAGTAGAGCCCAGTAGAGCCAGACAGAGCCCGACAGAGCCCGACAGGGCCCGACAGGGCCCGACAGGGTCCGACAGGGCCCGACAGAGCCCAGTAGAGCCCAGTAGAGCCCAGTAGAGCCCGACAGAGCCCGACAGAGCCCGACAGAGCCCGACAGAGCCCGACAGGGCCCGACAGGGCCCGACAGGGCCCAGTAGAGCCCAGTAGAGCCCGACAGAGCCCGACAGTGCCTGACAGAGCCCGACAGAGCCCGACAGGGCCCGACAGGGCCCGACAGGGCCCGACAGGGCCCGACAGAGCCCAGTAGAGCCCGACAGGGCCCGACAGGGCCCGACAGGGCCCAGTAGAGCCCAGTAGAGCCCGACAGAGCCCAGTAGAGCCCGACAGAGCCCGACAGCGCCCGACAGCGCCCGACAGAGCCCGACAGAGCCCGACAGAGCCCGACAGAGCCCGACAGAGCCCGACAGAGCCCGACAGGGCCCGACAGAGCGCAGTAGAGCCCGACAGAGCCCGACAGAGCCCGACAGGGCCCGACAGGGCCCGACAGGGCCCGACAGAGCCCAGTAGAGCCCGACAGAGCCCGACAGAGCCCAGTAGAGCCCAGTAGAGCCCGACAGAGCCCGACAGAGCCCGACAGGGCCCGACAGGGCCCGAGAGAGCTCGACAGAGCCCGACAGGGCCCGACAGGGCCCGACAGAGCCCGACAGGGCCCGACAGGGCCCAGTAGAGCCCGACAGAGCCCGAGACAGCCCGACAGGGCCCGACAGGGCCCGACAGAGCCCGACAGGGCCCGACAGGGCCCGACAGGGCCCAGTAGAGCCCGACAGAGCCCGACAGAGCCCGACAGAGCCCGATAGAGCCCGACAGAGCCCGACAGAGCCCGACAGGGCCCAGTAGAGCCCGACAGAGCCCGACAGAGCCCGACAGAGCCCGACAGGGCCCGACAGGGCCCGACAGGGCCCAGTAGAGCCCGACAGAGCCCGACAGAGCCCGACAGAGCCCGACAGAGCCCGACAGAGCCCGACAGGGCCCAGTAGAGCCCGACAGAGCCCGACAGAGCCCGAAAGAGCCCGACAGAGCCCGAAAGGGCCCGACAGGGCCCAGTAGAGCCCGACAGAGCCCGACAGAGCCCGAAAGGGCCCGACAGGGCCCGACAGGGCCCGACAGAGCCCGACAGAGCCCGACAGAGCCCGACAGGGCCCAGTAGAGCCCGACAGAGCCCGACAGAGCCCGACAGGGTCCGACAGGGCCCGACAGGGCCCGAAAGAGCCCGACAGGGCCCGACAGAGCCCGACAGGGCCCGACAGAGCCCGACAGGGCCCGACAGAGCCCGACAGAGCCCGACAGAACCCGACAGAACCCGACAGAGCCCGACAGAGCCCGACAGAGCCCGACAGGGCCCGACAGAGCCCGACAGGGCCCGACAGGGCCCGACAGGGCCCAGTAGAGCCCGACAGAGACCGAGACAGCCCGACAGGGCCCGACAGGGCCCGACAGAGCCCGACAGGGCCCAGTAGAGCCCGACAGAGCCCGACAGAGCCCGACAGAGCCCAGTAGAGCCCGACAGAGCCCGATAGAGCCCGACAGAGCCCGACAGGGCCCAGTAGAGCCCGACAGAGCCCGACAGGGCCCGACAGGGCCCGACAGGGCCCAGTAGAGCCCGACAGAGCCCGACAGAGCCCGACAGAGCCCGACAGAGCCCGACAGGGCCCAGTAGAGCCCGACAGAGCCGGACAGAGCCCGACAGGGCCCGACAGAGCCCGACAGAGCCCGACAGGGCCCAGTAGAGCCCGACAGAGCCCGACAGAGCCCGAAAGAGCCCGACAGAGCCCGAAAGAGCCCGACAGGGCCCGACAGGGCCCAGTAGAGCCCGACAGAGCCCGACAGGGCCCGACAGGGCCCGACAGAGCCCGACAGAGCCCGACAGGGCCCAGTAGAGCCCGACAGAGCCCGACAGAGCCCGACAGGGTCCGACAGGGCCCGACAGGGCCCGAAAGAGCCCGACAGGGCCCGACAGAGCCCGACAGAGCCCAGTAGAGCCCGACAGAGACCGACAGAGCCCGACAGAGCCCAACAGAGCCCAACAGAGCCCGACAGAACCCGACAGAGCCCGACAGAGCCCGACAGAGCCCGACAGAACCCAGTAGAGCCCGACAGAACCCAGTAGAGCCCGACAGGGCCCGACAGGGCCCAGTAGAGCCCGACAGAGCCCGACAGAGCCCGACAGGGCCCGACAGGGACCAGTAGAGCCCGACAGAGCCCGACAGGGACCAGTAGAGCCCGACAGAGCCCGACAGGGCCCGACAGGGCCCGACAGGGACCAGTAGAGCCCGACAGAGCCCGACAGAGCCCGACAGAGCCCGACAGAGCCCGACAGAGCCCGACAGAGCCCGACAGGGCCCAGTAGAGGCCGAAAGAGCCCGACAGAGCACGACAGAGCCCGACAGAGCCCGACAGGGCCCGACAGAGCCCGACAGGGCCCAGTAGAGCCCGACAGAGCCCGATAGAGACCGACAGAGCCCGACAGGGCCCGACAGGGCCCGACAGGGCCCAGTAGAGCCCGACAGAGCCCGACAGAGCCCGAGAGACCCCGAGAGAGCCCGACAGAGCCCGACAGAACTCGACAGAGCCCGACAGGGCCCAACAGGGCCCGACAGGGCCCGACAGGGCCCGACAGAGTCCGACAGAGTCCGACAGAGCCCAGCAGAGCCCGACAGGGCCCGACAGGGCCCAGTAGAGCCCGACAGAGCCCGACAGAGGCCGACAGAGCCCGACAGGGCCCGACAGGGCCCGACAGGGCCCGACAGAGCCCGACAGGGCCCGACAGGGCCCGACAGGGCCCGACAGGGCCCACTAGAGCCCGACAGAGCCCGAGACAGCCCGACAGGGCCCGACAGGGCCCGACAGAGCCCGACAGGGCCCGACAGGGCCCGACAGGGCCCAGTAGAGCCCGACAGAGCCCGACAGAGCCCGACAGAGCCCGACAGAGCCCGACAGAACCCGACAGAGCCCGACAGAGCCCAGTAGAGCCCGACAGAGCCCGACAGAGCCCGACAGAGCCCGACAGAGCCCGACAGGGCCCGACAGGGCCCAGTAGAGCCCGACAGAGCCCGACACAGCCCGACAGTGCCTGACAGAGCCCAACAGAGCCCGACAGGGCCCGACAGGGCCCGACAGGGCCCAGTAGAGCCCGACAGAGCCGGACAGAGCCCGACAGGGCCAGACAGAGCCCGACAGAGCCCGACAGGGCCCAGTAGAGCCCGACAGAGCCCGACAGAGCCCGAAAGAGCCCGACAGAGCCCGACAGGGCCCGACAGGGCCCAGTAGAGCCCGACAGAGCCCGACAGAGCCCGACAGGGCCCGACAGGGCCCGACAGGGCCCGACAGAGCCCGACAGAGCCCGACAGGGCCCAGTAGAGCCCGACAGGGCCCAGTAGAGCCCGACAGGGTCCGACAGGGCCCGACAGGGCCCGAAAGAGCCCGACAGGGCCCGACAGAGCCCGACAGGGCCCAGTAGAGCCCGACAGAGCCCGACAGAGCCCGACAGAGCCCGACAGAGCCCGACAGGGCCCGACAGAGCCCAGTAGAGCCCGACAGAGCCCGACAGAGCCCGACAGGGCCCGACAGGGCCCGACAGGGCCCAGTAGAGCCCGACAGAGCCCGACAGAGCCCGACAGAGCCCGACAGAGCCCGACAGGGCCCGACAGGGCCCGACAGGGCCCGACAGAGCACGACAGGGCCCGACAGGGACCAGTAGAGACCGACAGAGCCCGACACAGCCCGACAGAGCCCGACAGGGCCCAGTAGAGGCCGAAAGAGCCCGACAGAGCCCGACAGAGCCCGACAGAGCCCGACAGAGCCCGACAGGGCCCAGTAGAGCCCGACAGAGCCCGACAGAGCCCGACAGAGCCCGACAGGGCCCGACAGGGCCCGACAGGGCCCGACAGAGCCCGACAGAGCCCGACAGGGCCCAGTAGAGCCCGACAGAGCCCGACAGAGCCCGACAGAGCCCGACAGAGCCCGACAGAGCCCGACAGGGCCCGACAGGGCCCAGTAGAGCCCGACAGAGCCCGACAGAGCCCAGCAGAGCCCGACAGGGCCCGACAGGGCCCGACAGGGCCCGACAGAGCCCGACAGAGCCCGACAGGGCCCGACAGGGCCCAGTAGAGCCCGACAGAGCCCGACAGAGCCCGACAGGGCCCGACAGAGCCCGACAGAGCCCGACAGAGCCCGACAGGGCCCGACAGGGCCCGACAGAGCCCGACAGAGCCCGACAGAGCCCGATAGGGCCCGACAGAGCCCGACAGAACCCGATAGAGCCCGACAGAGCCCAGTAGAGCCCGACAGAGCCCGAGAGAGCCCGACAGAGCCCGACAGAGCCCGACAGAGCCCGACAGAGCCCAGTAGAGCCCGACAGGGCCCGACAGGGCCCGACAGGGCCCAGTAGAGCCCGACAGAGCCCGACAGAGCCCAGTAGAGCCCAGTAGAGCCCGACAGAGCCCGACAGAGCCCGACAGGGCCCGACAGGGCCCGACAGGGCCCAGTAGAGCCCAGTAGAGCCCGACAGAGCCCGACAGAGCCCGACAGAGCCCGACAGAGCCCGACAGAGCCGGACAGGGCCCGACAGGGCCCAGTAGAGCCCAGTAGAGCCCGACAGAGCCCGACAGTGCCTGACAGAGTCCGACAGAGCCCGACAGAGCCCGACAGGGCCCGACAGGGCCCGACAGGGCCCAGTAGAGCCCGACAGGGCCCGACAGGGCCCAGTAGAGCCCAGTAGAGCCCGACAGAGCCCAGTAGAGCCCGACAGAGCCCGACAGCGCCCGACAGAGCCCGACAGCGCCCGACAGAGCCCGACAGGGCCCGACAGAGCCCGACAGAGCGCAGTAGAGCCCGACAGAGCCCGACAGAGCCCGACAGAGCCCGACAGGGCCCGACAGGGCCCGACAGGGCCCGACAGGGCCCAGTAGAGCCCGACAGAGCCCGACAGAGCCCAGTAGAGCCCAGTAGAGCCCGACAGAGCCCGACAGAGCCCGACAGGGCCCGACAGGGCCCAGTAGAGCCCGACAGAGCCCGACAGAGCCCGACAGAGCCCGAGAGAGCCCGACAGAACCCGACAGAACTCGACAGAGCCCGACAGGGCCCGACAGGGCCCAGTAGAGCCCGACAGAGCCCGACAGAGCCCGAAAGGGCTCGACAGGGCCCGACAGGGCCCGACAGGGCCCAGTAGAGCCCGACAGAGCCCGACAGGGCCCGACAGGGCCCAGTAGAGCCCGACAGAGCCCGACAGAGCCCGACAGAGCCCGACAGGGCCCAGTAGAGCCCGACAGAGCCCGACGGAGCCCGACAGAGCCCGACAGAGCCCAGTAGAGCCCGACAGAGCCCGACAGGGCCCGACAGAGCCCGACAGGGCCCAGTAGAGTACAGTAGAGCCCGACAGAGCCCAGTAGAGCCCGACAGAGCCTGACAGAGCCTGACAGAGCCCGACAGGGCCCGACAGAGCCCGACAGGGCCCGATAGAGCGCAGTAGAGCCCGACAGAGCCCGACAGGGCCCGACAGAGCCCGACAGAGCCCGACAGAGCCCGACAGAGCCCGACAGAGTCCGACAGAGCCCAGCAGAGACCGACAGGGCCCGACAGGGCCCGACAGAGCCCAGTAGAGCCCGACAGGGCCCAGTAGAGCCCGACAGAGCCCGACAGAGCCCGACAGGGCCCGACAGGGCCCGACAGGGCTCGACAGAGCCCGACAGGGCCCGACAGAGCCCGACAGAGCCGGACAGAGCCCGACAGAGCCCGACAGAGCGCAGTAGAGCCCGACAGAGCCCGACAGAGCCCGACAGGGCCCGACAGGGCCCAGTAGAGGACAGTAGAGCCCGACAGGGCCCAGTAGAGCCCGACAGAGCCCGACAGAGCCCGACAGAGCCCGACAGGGCCCGACAGAGGCCGACAGGGCGCAGTAGAGCCCGACAGAGCCCGACAGAGCCCGACAGGGTCTGACAGAGCCCGACAGAGCCCGACAGAGCCCGACAGAGCCCAGTAGAGCCCGACAGAGTCCGACAGAGCCCAGCAGAGCCCGACAGGGCCCGACAGGGCCCGACAGAGCCCGACAGAGCCCGACAGGGCCCAGTAGAGCCCGACAGAGCCCGACAGAGCCGGACAGAGCCCGACAGGGCCCGACAGGGCCCGACAGAGCTCGACAGAGCCCGACAGGGCCCGACAGAGCCCGAAAGAGCCCGACAGAGCCCGACAGGGCCCGACAGAGCCCGACAGGGCCCGACAGAGCGCAGTAGAGCCCGACAGAGGCCGACAGAGCCCGACAGGGCCCGACAGGGCCCGACAGAGCCCGACAGAGCCCGACAGGGCCCAGTAGAGCCCGACAGAGTCCGACAGAGCCCAGCAGAGCCCGACAGGGCCCGACAGAGCCCGACAGAGCCCGACAGGGCCCAGTAGAGCCCGACAGAGCCCGACAGAGCCCGACAGAGCCCGACAGGGCCCGACAGGGCCCGACAGGGCCCGACAGAGCCCGACAGGGCCCGACAGAGCCCGACAGAGCCCGACAGGGCCCGACAGGGCCCGACAGGGCCCAGTAGAGCCCGAGACAGCCCAACAGGGCCCGACAGGGCCCGACAGAGCCCGACAGAGCCCGACAGAGCCCAGTAGAGCCCGACAGAGCCCGACAGAGCCCGACAGAGCCCGACAGAGCCCGACAGAACCCGACAGAGCCCGACAGAGCCCAGTAGAGCCCGACAGAGCCCGATAGAGCCCGACAGAGCCCGACAGAGCCCGACAGAGCCCGACAGGGCCCGACAGAGCCCGACAGGGCCCGACAGGGCCCGACAGGGCCCAGTAGAGCCCAGTAGAGCCCGACAGAGCCCGACAGAGCCCGACAGAGCCCGACAGAGCCCGACAGGGCCCAGTAGAGCCCAGTAGAGCCCGACAGAGCCCGACAGTACCTGACAGAGTCCGACAGAGCCCGACAGAGCCCGACAGGGCCCGACAGGGCCCGACAGGGCCCGACAGGGCCCAGTAGAGCCCGACAGGGCCCGACAGGGCCCAGTAGAGCCCAGTAGAGCCCGACAGAGCCCAGTAGAGCCCGACAGAGCCCGACAGCGCCCGACAGCGCCCGACAGCGCCCGACAGAGCCCGACAGGGCCCGACAGAGCCCGACAGAGCGCAGTAGAGCCCGACAGAGCCCGACAGAGCCCGACAGAGCCCGACAGAGCCCGACAGAGCCCGACAGAGCCCGACAGGGCCCGACAGGGCCCGACAGGGCCCGACAGAGCCCGACAGGGCCCAGTAGAGCCCGACAGAGCCCGACAGAGCCCAGTAGAGCCCAGTAGAGCCCGACAGAGCCCGACAGAGCCCGACAGGGCCCGACAGGGCCCAGTAGAGCCCGACAGAGCCCGACAGAGCCCGAGAGAGCCCGACAGAACCCGACAGAACTCGACAGAGCCCGACAGGGCCCGACAGGGCCCAGTAGAGCCCGACAGAGCCCGACAGAGCCCGAAAGGGCCCGACAGGGCCCGACAGGGCCCGACAGGGCCCAGTAGAGCCCGACAGAGCCCGACAGAGCCCGACAGAGCCCGACAGGGCCCAGTAGAGCCCGACAGAGCCCGACGGAGCCCGACAGAGCCCGACAGAGCCCAGTAGAGCCCGACAGAGCCCGACAGGGCCCGACAGAGCCCGACAGGGCCCAGTAGAGTACAGTAGAGCCCGACAGAGCCCAGTAGAGCCCGACAGAGCCTGACAGAGCCTGACAGAGCCCGACAGGGCCCGACAGAGCCCGACAGGGCCCGATAGAGCGCAGTAGAGCCCGACAGAGCCCGACAGGGCCCGACAGAGCCCGACAGAGCCCGACAGAGCCCAGTAGAGCCCGACAGAGTCCGACAGAGCCCAGCAGAGACCGACAGGGCCCGACAGGGCCCGACAGAGCCCAGTAGAGCCCGACAGGGCCCAGTAGAGCCCGACAGAGCCCGACAGAGCCCGACAGGGCCCGACAGGGCCCGACAGAGCTCGACAGAGCCCGACAGAGCCCGACAGAGCCCGACAGAGCCCGACAGAGCCCGACAGAGCCCGACAGAGCGCAGTAGAGCCCGACAGAGCCCGACAGAGCCCGACAGGGCCCGACAGGGCCCAGTAGAGGACAGTAGAGCCCGACAGAGCCCAGTAGAGCCCGACAGAGCCCGACAGAGCCCAACAGAGCCCGACAGGGCCCGACAGAGCCCGACAGAGCGCAGTAGAGCCCGACAGAGCCCGACAGAGCCCGACAGGGCCCGACAGAGCCCGACAGAGCCCGACAGAGCCCGACAGAGCCCAGTAGAGCCCGACAGAGTCCGACAGAGCCCAGCAGAGCCCGACAGGGCCCGACAGGGCCCGACAGGGCCCGACAGAGCCCGACAGAGCCCGACAGGGCCCAGTAGAGCCCGACAGAGCCCGACAGAGCCGGACAGAGCCCGACAGGGCCCGACAGGGCCCGACAGAGCTCGACAGAGCTCGACAGAGCCCGACAGGGCCCGACAGAGCCCGAAAGAGCCCGACAGAGCCCGACAGGGCCCGACAGGGCCCGACAGAGCTCGACAGAGCTCGACAGAGCCCGACAGGGCCCGACAGAGCCCGAAAGAGCCCGACAGAGCCCGACAGGGCCCGACAGGGCCCGACAGGGCCCGACAGAGCGCAGTAGAGCCCGACAGAGGCCGACAGAGCCCGACAGGGCCCGACAGGGCCCGACAGGGCCCGACAGAGCCCGACAGAGCCCAGTAGAGCCCGACAGAGTCCGACAGAGCCCAGCAGAGCCCGACAGGGCCCGACAGAGCCCGACAGAGCCCGACATGGCCCAGTAGAGCCCGACAGAGCCCGACAGAGCCCGACAGAGCCCGACAGGGCCCGACAGGGCCCGACAGGGCCCGACAGAGCCCGACAGAGCCCGACAGAGCCCGACAGGGCCCGACAGGGCCCAGTAGAGCCCGAGACAGCCCGACAGGGCCCGACAGGGCCCGACAGAGCCCGACAGAGCCCGACAGAGCCCGACAGAGCCCAGTAGAGCCCGACAGAGCCCGACAGAGCCCGACAGAGCCCGACAGAGCCCGACAGAGCCCGACAGAACCCGACAGAGCCCGACAGAGCCCAGTAGAGCCCGACAGAGCCCGATAGAGCCCGACAGAGCCCGACAGAGCCCGACAGGGCCCGACAGGGCCCGACAGGGCCCAGTAGAGCCCGACAGAGCCCGACAGAGCCCGACAGAGCCCGACAGGGCCCGACAGGGCCCAGTAGAGCCCGACAGAGCCCGACAGGGCCCGACAGGGCCCGACAGGGCCCGACAGGGCCCGACAGAGCCGGACAGAGCCCGACAGAGCCCGACAGAGCCCGACAGAGCCCGACAGGGCCCGACAGGGCCCAGTAGAGCCCGACAGAGCCCGACAGTTCCCGAAAGAGCCCGACAGAGCCCGACAGGGCCCAGTAGAGCCCGACAGAGCCCGACAGAGCCCGACAGGGCCCGACAGGGCCCGACAGGGCCCAGTAGAGCCCGACAGAGCCCGACAGGATCCGACAGGGCCCGACAGAGCCCGAAAGAGCCCGACAGGGCCCGACAGGGCCCGACAGGGCCCGACAGAGCCCGACAGAGCCCGACAGAGCCCAGTAGAGCCCGACAGAGCCCGACAGAACCCGACAGAGCCCGACAGAACCCGACAGAGCCCGACAGAGCCCAGTAGAGCCCGACAGAGCCCGACAGGGCCCGACAGGGCCCGACAGGGCCCGACAGGGCCCGACAGAACCCGACAGAGCCCAGTAGAGCCCGACAGAGCCCGACAGAGCCCGACAGAGCCCAGTAGAGCCCGACAGAGCCCGACAGAGCCCGACAGAGCCCGACAGAGCCCGACAGAGCCCGACAGGGCCCGACAGAGCACGACAGGGCCCGACAGGGCCCAGTAGAGCCCGACAGAGCCCGACAGAGCCCGACAGAGCCCGACAGGGCCCGACAGGGCCCGACAGAGCACGACAGGGCCCGACAGAGCACGACAGGGCCCGACAGGGCCCAGTAGAGCCCGACAGAGCCCGACAGAGCCCGACAGAGCCCGACAGAGCCCGACAGAGACCAGTAGAGGCCGAAAGAGCCCGACAGAGCACGACAGAGCCCGACAGAGCCCGACAGAGCCCGACAGGGCCCAGTAGAGCCCGACAGAGCCCGACAGAGCCCGACAGGGCCCGACAGGGCCCGTCAGGGCCCGACAGAGCCCGACAGAGCCCGACAGGGCCCAGTAGAGCCCGACAGAGCCCGACAAAGCCCGACAGAGCCTGAAAGAGCCCGACAGAGCCCGACAGGGCCCGACAGGGCCCAGTAGAGCCCGACAGAGCCCGACAGAGCCGACAGAGCCCGACAGGGCCCGACAGGGCCCGACAGGGCCCGACAGGGCCCAGTAGAGCCCGACAGAGCCCGACAGAGCCCGACAGAGCCCAGTAGAGCCCGACAGGGCCCGACAGGGCCCGACAGATCCCGACAGAGCCCGACAGAGCCCGACAGGGCCCGACAGGGCCCGACAGAGCCCAGTAGAGCCCAGTAGAGCCCGACAGAGCCCGACAGGGCCCGACAGAGCCCGACAGAGCCCGACAGAGCCCGACAGAGCCCGACAGAGCCCAGTAGAGCCCAACAGAGTCCGACAGAGCCCAGCAGAGCCCGACAGGGCCCGACAGGGCCCGACAGGGCCCGACAGAGCCCGACAGAGCCCAGTAGAGCCCGACAGAGCCCGACAGAGCCCGACAGGGCCCGACAGGGCCCGACAGAGCTCGACAGAGCCCGACAGTGCCCGACAGAGCCCGACAGAGCCCGACAGAGCCCGACAGAGCCCGACAGGGCCCAGTAGAGCCCGACAGAGTCCGACAGAGCCCAGCAGAGCCCGACAGGGCCCGACAGAGCCCGACAGAGCCCGACAGGGCCCAGTAGAGCCCGACAGAGCCCGACGGAGCCCGACAGAGCCCGACAGGGCCCGACAGGGCGCGACAGAGCTCGACAGAGCCCGACAGGGCCCGACAGGGCCCGACAGGGCCCAGTAGAGCCCGACAGAGCCCGAGACAGCCCGACAGGGCCCGACAGGGCCCGACAGAGCCCGACAGAGCCCGACAGAGCCCGACAGAGCCCAGTAGAGCCCGACAGAGCCCGACAGAGCCCGACAGAGCCCGACAGAACCCGACAGAGCCCGACAGAGCCCAGTAGAGCCCGACAGAGCCCGATAGAGCCCGACAGAGCCCGACAGAGCCCGACAGGGCCCGACAGGGCCCGACAGGGCCCAGTAGAGCACGACAGAGCCTGACAGAGCCCGACAGAGCCCGACAGGGCCCAGTAGAGCCCGACAGAGCCCGACAGAGCCCGACAGGGCCCGACAGGGCCCGACAGGGCCGGACAGAGCCCGACAGAGCCCGACAGAGCCCGACAGAGCCCGACAGAGCCCGACAGGGCCCGACAGGGCCCAGTAGAGCCCGACAGAGCCCGACAGAGCCCGACAGAGCCCGACAGAGCCCGACAGGGCCCAGTAGAGCCCGACAGAGCCCGACAGGGCCCGACAGGGCCCGACAGGGCCCAGTAGAGCCCGACAGAGCCCGACAGGATCCGACAGGGCCCGACAGAGCCCGACAGAGCCCAGTAGATCCCGACAGAGCCCGACAGAACCCGACAGAGCCCGACAGAACCCGACAGAGCCCGACAGAGCCCGACAGAGCCCAGTAGAGCCCGACAGAGCCCGACAGAGCCCGACAGAGCCCGACAGGGCCCGACAGAGCACGACAGGGCCCGACAGGGCCCAGTAGAGCCCGACAGAGCCCGACAGAGCCCGACAGAGCCCGACAGGGCCCAGTAGAGCCCGACAGAGCCCGACAGAGCCCGACAGAGCCCGACAGGGCCCGACAGGGCCCGACAGAGCCCGACAGGGCCCAGTAGAGCCCGATAGAGCCCGACAGAGCCCGACAGAGCCCGACAGGGCCCGACAGGGCCCGACAGAGCCCGACAGAGCCCGACAGGGCCCGACAGGGCCCGACAGGGCCCAGTAGAGCCCGACAGAGCCCGACAGAGCCCGACAGAGCCCGACAGAGCCCGACAGAGCCCGACAGGGCCCAGTAGAGCCCGACAGAGCCCGACAGAGCCCGACAGAGCCCGACAGAGCCCAGTAGAGCCCGACAGGGCCCGACAGGGCCCGACAGGGCCCAGTAGAGCCCGACAGGGCCCGACAGAGCCCAGTAGAGCCGAGTAGAGCCCGACAGAGCCCGACAGGGCCCGACAGGGCCCGACAGGGCCCAGTAGAGCCCGACAGAGCCCGACAGAGCCCGACAGAGCCCGACAGAGCCCGACAGGGCCCGACAGGGCCCAGTAGAGCCCGACAGAGCCCGACAGAGCCCGACAGGGCCCAGTAGAGCCCAGTAGAGCCCGACAGAGCCCAGTAGAGCCCGACAGAGCCCGACAGAGCCCGACAGGGCCCGACAGAGCCCGACAGGGCCCGACAGAGCGAAGTAGAGCCCGACAGAGCCCGACAGAGCCCGACAGAGCCCGACAGGGCCCGACAGGGCCCGACAGGGCCCAGTAGAGCCCGACAGAGCCCAGTAGAGCCCGACAGAGCCCGACAGGGCCCGACAGGGCCCGACAGGGCGCAGTAGAGCCCGACAGAGCCCGACAGAGCCCGACAGAGCCCGACAGAGCCCGACAGAGCCCGACAGGGCCCGACAGGGCCCGACAGAGCCCAGTAGAGCCCAGTAGAGCCCGACAGAGCCCGACAGAGCCCGACAGAGCCCGACAGGGCCCGACAGGGCCCAGTAGAGCCCGACAGAGCCCGACAGAGCCCGAGAGAGCCCGACAGAACCCGACAGAGCCCGACAGAGCCCGACAGAGCCCGACAGGGCCCGACAGGGCCCGACAGAGCCCGACAGGGCCCGACAGGGCCCAGTAGACCCCGACAGAGCCCGACAGGGCCCGACAGGGCCCGACAGGGCCCGACAGAGCCCGACAGAGCCCAGTAGAGCCCGACAGAGCCCGACAGAGCCCGACAGAGCCCGACAGAGCCCGACAGGGCCCGACAGGGCCCGACAGGGCCCAGTAGAGCCCGACAGAGCCCGACAGATCCCGACAGAGCCCGACAGAGCCCGACAGAGCCCGACAGGGCCCGACAGGGCCCGACAGAGCCCGACAGAGCCCAGTAGAGCCCGACAGAGCCCGACAGAGCCCGACAGAGCCCGACAGAGCCCAGTAGAGCCCGACAGGGCCCGACAGGGCCCGACAGGGCCCAGTAGAGCCCGACAGAGCCCGACAGAGCCCAGTAGAGCCCAGTAGAGCCCGACAGAGCCCGACAGGGCCCGACAGGGCCCGACAGGGCCCGACAGGGCCCAGTAGAGCCCGACAGAGCCCGACAGAGCCCGACAGAGCCCGACAGAGCCCGACAGGGCCCGACAGGGCCCGACAGGGCCCAGTAGAGCCCGACAGAGCCCGACAGAGCCCGACAGGGCCCAGTAGAGCCCAGTAGAGCCCGACAGAGCCCAGTAGAGCCCGACAGAGCCCGACAGAGCCCGACAGAGCCCGACAGAGCCCGACAGGGCCCGACAGAGCCCGACAGGGCCCGACAGAGCGCAGTAGAGCCCGACAGAGCCCGACAGAGCCCGACAGGGCCCGACAGGGCCCGACAGGGCCCGACAGGGCCCAGTAGAGCCCGACAGAGCCCGACAGAGCCCGACAGAGCCCGACAGAGCCCGACAGAGCCCGACAGAGCCCGACAGGGCCCGACAGAGCCCGACAGAGCCCGACAGAGCCCAGTAGAGCCCGACAGTGCCCGACAGAGCCCGACAGAGCCCGACAGGGCCCGACAGGGCCCAGTAGAGCCCGACAGAGCCCGACAGAGCCCGAGAGAGCCCGAGAGAGCCCGACAGAACCCGACAGAGCCCGACAGAGCCCGACAGAGCCCGACAGAGCCCGACAGGGCCCGACAGGGCCCAGTAGAGCCCGACAGAGCCCGACAGGGCCCGACAGGGCCCGACAGGGCCCGACAGGGCCCGACAGGGCCCGACAGAGCCCAGTAGAGCCCGACAGAGCCCGACAGAGCCCGACAGAGCCCGACAGGGCCCAGTAGATCCCGACAGAGCCCAACAGAGCCCGACAGAGCCCGACAGGGCCCGACAGGGCCCGACAGAGCCCGACAGGGCCCGACAGGGCCCGACAGGGCCCAGTAGAGCCCAGTTGAGCCCGACAGGGCCCGACAGGGCCCGACAGGGCCCAGTAGAGCCCGACAGAGCCCGACAGAGCCCGACAGAGCCCGACAGGGCCCGACAGGGCCCAGTAGAGCCCGACAGAGCCCGACAGAGCCCGACAGGGCCCGAAAGGGCCGGACAGGGCCCGACAGGGCCCGACAGGGCCCAGTAGAGCCCGACAGAGCCCGACAGAGCCCGACAGAGCCCGACAGGGCCCGACAGGGCCCAGTAGAGCCCGACAGGGCCCGACAGAGCCCGACAGGGCCCGACAGGGCCCAGTACAGCCCGACAGAGCCCGACAGAGCCCGACAGGGCCCACTACAGCCCGACAGAGCCCGACAGAGCCCGACAGGGCCCGACAGGGCCCGACAGGGCCCGACAGGGCCCGACAGGGCCCAGTAGAGCCCGACAGAGCCCGACAGAGCCCGACAGAGCCCGACAGGGCCCAGTACAGCCCGACAGAGCCCGACAGAGCCCGACAGGGCCCGACAGGGCCCGACAGGGCCCAGTAGAGCCCGACAGAGCCCGACAGAGCCCGACAGAGCCCGACAGAGCCCGACAGGGCCCAGTAGAGCCCAGTAGAGCCCGACAGAGCCCAGTAGAGCCCGACAGAGCCCGACAGAGCCCGACAGAGCCCGACAGGGCCCAGTAGAGCCCGACAGAGCCCGACAGGGCCCGACAGGGCCTGACAGGGCCCAGTAGAGCCCGACAGAGCCCGACAGAGCCCGACAGAGCCCGACAGGGCCCGACAGGGCCCGACAGAGCCCAGTAGAGCCCGACAGAGCCCGACAGAGCCCGACAGGGCCCGACAGGGCCCGACAGGGCCCGACAGAGCCCGACAGAGCCCGACAGGGCCCAGTAGAGCCCGACAGAGCCCGACAGGGTCCGACAGGGCCCGACAGGGCCCAGTAGAGCCCGACAGAGCCCGACAGAGCCCGACAGAGCCCGACAGAGCCCGACAGAGCCCGACAGGGCCCAGTAGAGCCCAGTAGAGCCCGACAGAGCCCAGTAGAGCCCGACAGAGCCCGACAGAGCCCGACAGAGCCCGACAGGGCCCAGTAGAGCCCGACAGAGCCCGACAGGGCCCGACAGGGCCTGACAGGGCCCAGTAGAGCCCGACAGAGCCCGACAGAGCCCGACACAGCCCGACAGGGCCCGACAGAGCCCGGCAGAGCCCAGTAGAGCCCGACAGAGCCCGACAGATCCCGACAGAGCCCAGTAGAGCCCGACAGAGCCCGACAGAGCCCGACAGAGCCCGACAGAGCCCGACAGAGCCCGACAGGGCCCGACAGAGCACGACAGGGCCCGACAGGGCCCAGTAGAGCCCGACAGAGCCCGACAGAGCCCGACAGGGCCCGACAGGGCCCGACAGAGCACTACAGGGCCCGACAGAGCACGACAGGGCCCGACAGGGCCCAGTAGAGCCCGACAGAGCCCGACAGAGCCCGACAGAGCCCGACAGAGCCCGACAGAGACCAGTAGAGGCCGAAAGAGCCCGACAGAGCACGACAGAGCCCGACAGAGCCCGACAGAGCCCGACAGGGCCCAGTAGAGCCCGACAGAGCCCGACAGAGCCCGACAGGGCCCGACAGGGCCCGACAGAGCCCGACAGAGCCCGACAGAGCCCGACAGGGCCCAGTAGAGCCCGACAGGGCCCGACAAAGCCCGACAGAGCCCGAAAGAGCCCGACAGAGCCCGACAGGGCCCGACAGGGCCCAGTAGAGCCCGACAGAGCCCGACAGAGCCGACAGAGCCCGACAGGGCCCGACAGGGCCCGACAGGGCCCGACAGGGCCCAGTAGAGCCCGACAGAGCCCGACAGAGCCCGACAGAGCCCAGTAGAGCCCGACAGGGCCCGACAGGGCCCGACAGAGCCCGACAGAGCCCGACAGAGCCCGACAGAGCCCGACAGGGCCCGACAGGGCCCAGTAGAGCCCAGTAGAGCCCGACAGAGCCCGACAGGGCCCGACAGAGCCCGACAGAGCCCGACAGAGCCCGACAGAGCCCGACAGAGCCCAGTAGAGCCCGACAGAGTCCGACAGAGCCCAGCAGAGCCCGACAGGGCCCGACAGGGCCCGACAGGGCCCGACAGAGCCCGACAGAGCCCGACAGAGCCCGACAGAGCCCAGTAGAACCCGACAGAGCCCGACAGAGCCCGACAGGGCCCGACAGGGCCCGACAGAGCTCGACAGAGCCCGACAGTGCCCGACAGAGCCCGACAGAGCCCGACAGAGCCCGACAGAGCCCGACAGGGCCCAGTAGAGCCCGACAGAGTCCGACAGAGCCCAGCAGAGCCCGACAGGGCCCGACAGAGCCCGACAGAGCCCGACAGGGCCCAGTAGAGCCCGACAGAGCCCGACGGAGCCCGACAGAGCCCGACAGGGCCCGACAGGGCGCGACAGAGCTCGACAGAGCCCGACAGGGCCCGACAGGGCCCGACAGGGCCCAGTAGAGCCCGACAGAGCCCGAGACAGCCCGACAGGGCCCGACAGGGCCCGACAGAGCCCGACAGAGCCCGACAGAGCCCGACAGAGCCCAGTAGAGCCCGACAGAGCCCGACAGAGCCCGACAGAGCCCGACAGAACCCGACAGAGCCCGACAGAGCCCAGTAGAGCCCGACAGAGCCCGATAGAGCCCGACAGAGCCCGACAGAGCCCGACAGGGCCCGACAGGGCCCGACAGGGCCCAGTAGAGCACGACAGAGCCTGACAGAGCCCGACAGAGCCCGACAGGGCCCGACAGGGCCCAGTAGAGCCCGACAGAGCCCGACAGAGCCCGACAGGGCCCGACAGGGCCCGACAGGGCCCGACAGAGCCCGACAGAGCCCGACAGAGCCCGACAGAGCCCGACAGAGCCCGACAGGGCCCGACAGGGCCCAGTAGAGCCCGACAGAGCCCGACAGAGCCCGACAGAGCCCGACAGGGCCCAGTAGAGCCCGACAGAGCCCGACAGGGCCCGACAGGGCCCGACAGGGCCCAGTAGAGCCCGACAGAGCCCGACAGGATCCGACAGGGCCCGACAGAGCCCGACAGAGCCCAGTAGATCCCGACAGAGCCCGACAGAACCCGACAGAGCCCGACAGAACCCGACAGAGCCCGACAGAGCCCGACAGAGCCCAGTAGAGCCCGACAGAGCCCGACAGAGCCCGACAGAGCCCGACAGGGCCCGACAGGGCCCGACAGGGCCCAGTAGAGCCCGACAGAGCCCGACAGAGCCCAGTAGAGCCCGACAGAGCCCGACAGAGCCCGACAGAGCCCGACAGGGCCCGACAGAGCACGACAGGGCCCGACAGGGCCCAGTAGAGCCCGACAGAGCCCGACAGAGCCCGACAGAGCCCGACAGGGCCCAGTAGAGCCCGACAGAGCCCGACAGAGCCCGACAGAGCCCGATAGAGCCCGACAGAGCCCGACAGAGCCCGACAGAGCCGACAGGGCCCGACAGGGCCCGACAGAGCCCGACAGAGCCCGACAGGGCCCGACAGGGCCCGACAGGGCCCAGTAGAGCCCGACAGAGCCCGACAGAGCCCGACAGAGCCCGACAGGGCCCGACAGAGCCCGACAGAGCCCGACAGGGCCCAGTAGAGCCCGAGAGAGCCCGACAGAACCCGACAGGGTCCGACAGGGCCCGACAGGGCCCGAAAGAGCCCGACAGGGCCCGACAGAGCCCGACAGAGCCCAGTAGAGCCCGACAGAGCCCGACAGAGCCCGACAGAGCCCGACAGAGCCCGACAGAGCCCGACAGGGCCCGACAGGGCCCGACAGAGCCCAGTAGATCCCGACAGAGCCCGACAGAGCCCGACAGAACCCAGTAGAGCCCGACAGGGCCCGACAGGGCCCGACAGGGCCCAGTAGAGCCCGACAGAGCCCGACAGAGCCCGACAGAGCCCGACAGAGCCCGACAGGGCCCGACAGGGCCCGACAGGGACCAGTAGAGCCCGACAGAGCCCGACAGAGCCCGACAGAGCCCGACAGAGCCCGACAGAGCCCGACAGGGCCCGACAGGCCCGACAGAGCCCGACAGGGCCCGACAGGGCCCGACAGGGCCCGACAGGGCCCAGTAGAGCCCGACAGAGCCCGACAGAGCCCGACAGGGCCCGACAGGGCCCGACAGAGCTCGACAGAGCCCGACAGGGCCCGACAGAGCCCGACAGAGCCCGACAGGGCCCGACAGGGCCCAGTAGAGCCCGACAGAGCCCGAGACAGCCCGACAGGGCCCGACAGGGCCCGACAGAGCCCGACAGGGCCCGACAGGGCCCAGTAGAGCCCGACAGAGCCCGACAGAACCCGACAGAGCCCGACAGAACCCGACAGAGCCCGACAGAGCCCAGTAGAGCCCGACAGAGCCCGATAGAGCCCGACAGAGCCCGACAGGGCCCGACAGGGCCCAGTAGAGCCCGACAGAGCCCGACAGGGCCCGACAGGGCCCGACAGGGCCCAGTAGAGCCCGACAGAGCCCGACAGAGCCCGACAGAGCCCGACAGGGCCCAGTAGAGCCCGACAGAGCCGGACAGCGCCCGACAGGGCCCGACAGAGCCCGACAGAGCCCGACAGAGCCCGACAGGGCCCAGTAGAGCCCGACAGAGCCCGACAGAGCCCGAAAGAGCCCGAAAGAGCCCGACAGAGCCCGACAGAGCCCGACAGGGCCCAGTAGAGCCCGACAGAGCCCGACAGAGCCCGACAGGGCCCGACAGGGCCCGACAGAGCCCGACAGAGCCCGACAGGGCCCAGTAGAGCCCGACAGAGCCCGACAGAGCCCGACAGGGTCCGACAGGGCCCGACAGGGCCCGAAAGAGCCCGACAGGGCCCGACAGGGCCCGACAGAGCCCAGTAGAGCCCGACAGAGCCCGACAGAGCCCGACAGAGCCCGACAGAGCCCGACAGGGCCCGACAGGGCCCGACAGGGCCCGACAGAGCCCAGTAGAGCCCGACAGAGCCCGACAGAGCCGACAGAACCCAGTAGAGCCCGACAGGGCCCGACAGGACCCGACAGGGCCCGACAGAGTCCGACTGAGCCCAGCAGAGCCCGACAGGGCCCGACAGGGCCCGACAGAGCCCGACAGGGCCCAGTAGAGCCCGACAGAGCCCGACAGAGCCCGACAGGGCCCGACAGGGCCCGACAGAGCTCGACAGAGCCCGACAGGGCCCGACAGAGCCCGACAGAGCCCGACAGAGCCCGACAGGCCCGACAGGGCCCAGTAGAGCCCGACAGAGCCCGAGACAGCCCGACAGGGCCCGACAGGGCCCGACAGAGCCCGACAGGGCCCGACAGGGCCCGACAGGGCCCAGTAGAGCCCGACAGAGCCCGACAGAACCCGACAGAGCCCGACAGAACCCGACAGAGCCCGACAGAGCCCAGTAGAGCCCGACAGAGCCCGATAGAGCCCGACAGAGCCCGACAGGGCCCGACAGGGCCCGACAGGGCCCAGTAGAGCCCGACAGAGCCCGACAGGGCCCGACAGGGCCCGACAGGGCCCAGTAGAGCCCGACAGAGCCCGACAGAGCCCGACAGAGCCCGACAGAGCCCGACAGGGCCCAGTAGAGCCCGACAGAGCCGGACAGAGCCCGACAGGGCCCGACAGAGCCCGACAGGGCCCAGTAGAGCCCGACAGAGCCCGACAGAGCCCGACAGAGCCCGAAAGAGCCCGAAAGAGCCCGACAGAGCCCGACAGGGCCCGACAGGGCCCAGTAGAGCCCGACAGAGCCCGACAGAGCCCGACAGGGCCCGACAGGGCCCGACAGAGCCCGACAGAGCCCGACAGGGCCCAGTAGAGCCCGACAGAGCCCGACAGAGCCCGACAGAGCCCGACAGGGTCCGACAGGGCCCGACAGGGCCCGAAAGAGCCCGACAGGGCCCGACAGGGCCCGACAGGGCCCGACAGAGCCCGACAGAGCCCGACAGAGCCCGACAGAGCCCGACAGGGCCCGACAGGGCCCGACAGAGCCCAGTAGAGCCCGACAGAGCCCGACAGAGCCCGACAGAACCCAGTAGAGCCCGACAGGGCCCGACAGGGCCCGACAGGGCCCAGTAGAGCCCGACAGAGCCCGACAGAGCCCGACAGAGCCCGACAGAGCCCGACAGGGCCCGACAGGGCCCCGACAGGGCCCGACAGGGACCAGTAGAGCCCGACAGAGCCCGACAGAGCCCGACAGAGCCCGACAGAGCCCGACAGAGCCCGACAGGGCCCAGTAGAGCCCGACAGAGCCCGACAGAGCCCGACAGAGCCCGACAGAGCCCGACAGGGCCCGACAGGGCCCAGTAGAGGCCGAAAGAGCCCGACAGAGCACGACAGAGCCCGACAGAGCCCGACAGAGCCCGACAGGGCCCAGTAGAGCCCCGACAGAGCCCGACAGAGCCCGACAGAGCCCGACAGGGCCCGACAGGGCCCGACAGGGCCCAGTAGAGCCCGACAGAGCCCGACAGAGCCCGACAGAGCCCGACAGGGCCCGACAGAGCCCGACAGAGCCCGACAGAGCCCGACAGGGCCCGACAGGGCCCGACAGGGCCCGACAGGGCCCGTCAGATTCTGACAGAGTCCGACAGAGCCCAGCAGAGCCCGACAGGGCCCGACAGGGCCCGACAGAGCCAGACAGGGCCCAGTAGAGCCCGACAGAGCCCGACAGAGGTCGACAGATCCCGACAGGGCCCGACAGGGCCCGACAGAGCTCGACAGAGCCCGACAGGGCCCGACAGAGCCCGACAGAGCCCGACAGGGCCCGACAGGGCCCAGTAGAGCCCGACAGAGACCGAGACAGCCCGACAGGACCCGACAGGGCCCGACAGGGCCCAGTAGAGCCCAGTAGAGCCCGACAGAGCCCAGTAGAGCCCGACAGAGCCCGACAGCGCCCGACAGCGCCCGACAGAGCCCGACAGAGCCCGACAGAGCCCGACAGAGCCCGACAGAGCGCAGTAGAGCCCGACAGAGCCCGACAGAGCCCGACAGGGCCCGACAGGGCCCGACAGAGCCCAGTAGAGCCCGACAGAGCCCGACAGAGCCCAGTAGAGCCCAGTAGAGCCCGACAGAGCCCGACAGAGCCCGACAGAGCCCGACAGAGCCCGACAGAGCCCGACAGGGCCCGACAGGGCCCAGTAGAGCCCGACAGAGCCCGACAGAGCCCGAGAGAGCCCGACAGAGCCCGACAGAGCCCGACAGAACTCGACACGGCCCGACAGGGCCCGACAGGGCCCGACAGAGTCCGACAGAGCCCAGCAGAGCCCGACAGGGCCCGACAGAGCCCGACAGAGCCCGACAGAGGCCGACAGAGCCCGACAGGGCCCGACAGGGCCCGAGAGAGCTCGACAGAGCCCGACAGGGCCCGACAGGGCCCGACAGAGCCCGACAGGGCCCGACAGGGCCCAGTAGAGCCCGACAGAGCCCGAGACAGCCCGACAGGGCCCGACAGGGCCCGACAGAGCCCGACAGGGCCCGACAGGGCCCGACAGGGCCCAGTAGAGCCCGACAGAGCCCGACAGAACCCGACAGAGCCCGACAGAGCCCAGTAGAGCCCGACAGAGCCCGATAGAGCCCGACAGAGCCCGACAGAGCCCGACAGGGCCCGACAGGGCCCGACAGGGCCCAGTAGAGCCCGACAGAGCCCGACAGAGCCCGACAGGGCCCGACAGGGCCCGACAGGGCCCAGTAGAGCCCGACAGAGCCCGACAGAGCCCGACAGAGCCCGACAGGGCCCGACAGGGCCCAGTAGAGCCCGACAGAGCCGGACAGAGCCCGACAGGGCCCGACAGAGCCCGACAGAGCCCGACAGGGCCCAGTAGAGCCCGACAGAGCCCGACAGAGCCCGAAAGAGCCCGACAGAGCCCGAAAGGGCCGACAGGGCCCAGTAGAGCCCGACAGAGCCCGACAGAGCCCGAAAGGGCCCGACAGGGCCCGACAGGGCCCGACAGGGCCCGACAGGGCCCAGTAGAGCCCGACAGAGCCCGACAGAGCCCGACAGGGTCCGACAGGGCCCGAAAGAGCCCGACAGGGCCCGACAGGGCCCGACAGGGCCCGACAGGGCCCGACAGAGACCGACAGAGACCGACAGAGCCCGACAGAGCCCGACAGAACCCGACAGAGCCCGACAGAGCCCGACAGAGCCCGACAGGGCCCGACAGAGCCCGACAGGGCCAGTAGAGGCCGAAAGAGCCCGACAGAGCACGACAGAGCCCGACAGAGCCCGACAGGGCCCAGTAGAGCCCGACAGAGCCCGACAGGGCCCGATAGAGCCCAGTAGAGCCCGACAGGGCCCGACAGGGCCCGACAGAGCCCGACAGAGCCCGACAGAACCCGATAGAGCCCGACAGAGCCCAGTAGAGCCCGACAGAGCCCGACAGAGCCCAGTAGAGCCCGACAGGGCCCGACAGGGCCCGACAGGGCCCAGTAGAGCCCGACAGAGCCCGACAGAGCCCAGTAGAGCCCAGTAGAGCCAGACAGAGCCCGACAGAGCCCGACAGGGCCCGACAGGGCCCGACAGAGCCCAGTAGAGCCCAGTAGAGCCCGACAGAGCCCGACAGAGCCCGACAGAGCCCGACAGAGCCCGACAGGGCCCGACAGGGCCCGACAGGGCCCAGTAGAGCCCAGTAGAGCCCGACAGAGCCCGACAGTGCCTGACAGAGCCCGACAGAGCCCGACAGGGCCCGACAGGGCCCGACAGGGCCCGACAGGGCCCAGTAGAGCCCGACAGGGCCCGACAGGGCCCGACAGGGCCCAGTAGAGCCCAGTAGAGCCCGACAGAGCCCAGTAGAGCCCGACAGAGCCCGACAGCGCCCGACAGCGCCCGACAGAGCCCGACAGAGCCCGACAGAGACCGACAGAGCCCGACAGGGCCCGACAGAGCGCAGTAGAGCCCGACAGAGCCCGACAGAGCCCGACAGGGCCCGACAGGGCCCGACAGGGCCCGACAGAGCCCAGTAGAGCCCGACAGAGCCCGACAGAGCCCAGTAGAGCCCAGTAGAGCCCGACAGAGCCCGACAGAGCCCGACAGGGCCCGACAGGGCCCGAGAGAGCTCGACAGAGCCCGACAGGGCCCGACAGGGCCCGACAGAGCCCGACAGGGCCCGACAGGGCCCAGTAGAGCCCGACAGAGCCCGAGACAGCCCGACAGGGCCCGACAGGGCCCGACAGAGCCCGACAGGGCCCGACAGGGCCCGACAGGGCCCAGTAGAGCCCGACAGAGCCCGACAGAGCCCGACAGAGCCCGACAGAGCCCGATAGAGCCCGACAGAGCCCGACAGAGCCCGACAGAGCCCGACAGGGCCCAGTAGAGCCCGACAGAGCCCGACAGAGCCCGACAGAGCCCGACAGGGCCCGACAGGGCCCGACAGGGCCCAGTAGAGCCCGACAGAGCCCGACAGAGCCCGACAGAGCCCGACAGAGCCCGACAGAGCCCGACAGGGCCCAGTAGAGCCCGACAGAGCCCGACAGAGCCCGAAAGAGCCCGACAGAGCCCGAAAGGGCCCGACAGGGCCCAGTAGAGCCCGACAGAGCCCGACAGAGCCCGAAAGGGCCCGACAGGGCCCGACAGGGCCCGACAGAGCCCGACAGGGCCCGACAGAGCCCGACAGGGCCCAGTAGAGCCCGACAGAGCCCGACAGAGCCCGACAGGGTCCGACAGGGCCCGACAGGGCCCGAAAGAGCCCGACAGGGCCCGACAGAGCCCGACAGGGCCCGACAGAGCCCGACAGGGCCCGACAGAGCCCGACAGAGCCCGACAGAGCCCGACAGAGCCCGACAGGGCCCGACAGGGCCCGACAGGGCCCAGTAGAGCCCGACAGAGCCCGACAGAGCCCGACAGAACCCAGTAGAGCCCGACAGGGCCCGACAGGGCCCGACAGGGCCCAGTAGAGCCCGACAGAGACCGAGACAGCCCGACAGGGCCCGACAGGGCCCGACAGAGCCCGACAGGGCCCAGTAGAGCCCGACAGAGCCCGACAGAGCCCGACAGAGCCCGACAGAGCCCGACAGAGCCCGATAGAGCCCCGACAGAGCCCGACAGGGCCCAGTAGAGCCCGACAGAGCCCGACAGGGCCCGACAGGGCCCGACAGGGCCCAGTAGAGCCCGACAGGGCCCGACAGAGCCCGACAGAGCCCAGTAGAGCCCGACAGAGACCGACAGAGCCCGACAGAGCCCAACAGAGCCCAACAGAGCCCGACAGAACCCGACAGAGCCCGACAGAGCCCGACAGAGCCCGACAGAACCCAGTAGAGCCCGACAGAACCCAGTAGAGCCCGACAGGGCCCGACAGGGCCCAGTAGAGCCCGACAGAGCCCGACAGAGCCCGACAGGGCCCGACAGGGACCAGTAGAGCCCGACAGAGCCCGACAGGGACCAGTAGAGCCCGACAGAGCCCGACAGGGCCCGACAGGGCCCGACAGGGACCAGTAGAGCCCGACAGAGCCCGACAGAGCCCGACAGAGCCCGACAGAGCCCGACAGAGCCCGACAGGGCCCGACAGGGCCCAGTAGAGGCCGAAAGAGCCCGACAGAGCACGACAGAGCCCGACAGAGCCCGACAGAGCCCGACAGAGCCCGACAGGGCCCAGTAGAGCCCGACAGAGCCCGATAGAGACCGACAGAGCCCGACAGGGCCCGACAGGGCCCGACAGGGCCCAGTAGAGCCCGACAGAGCCCGACAGAGCCCGAGAGACCCCGAGAGAGCCCGACAGAGCCCGACAGAACTCGACAGAGCCCGACAGGGCCCAACAGGGCCCGACAGGGCCCGACAGGGCCCGACAGAGTCCGACAGAGTCCGACAGAGCCCAGCAGAGCCCGACAGGGCCCGACAGGGCCCAGTAGAGCCCGACAGAGCCCGACAGAGGCCGACAGAGCCCGACAGGGCCCGACAGGGCCCGACAGAGCTCGACAGAGCCCGACAGGGCCCGACAGGGCCCGACAGGGCCCGACAGGGCCCGACAGGGCCCACTAGAGCCCGACAGAGCCCGAGACAGCCCGACAGGGCCCGACAGGGCCCGACAGAGCCCGACAGGGCCCGACAGGGCCCGACAGGGCCCAGTAGAGCCCGACAGAGCCCGACAGAGCCCGACAGAGCCCGACAGAACCCGACAGAGCCCGACAGAGCCCAGTAGAGCCCGACAGAGCCCGACAGAGCCCGACAGAGCCCGACAGAGCCCGACAGGGCCCGACAGGGCCCAGTAGAGCCCGACAGAGCCCGACACAGCCCGACAGTGCCTGACAGAGCCCAACAGAGCCCGACAGGGCCCGACAGGGCCCGACAGGGCCCAGTAGAGCCCGACAGAGCCGGACAGAGCCCGACAGGGCCAGACAGAGCCCGACAGAGCCCGACAGGGCCCAGTAGAGCCCGACAGAGCCCGACAGAGCCCGAAAGAGCCCGACAGAGCCCGACAGGGCCCGACAGGGCCCAGTAGAGCCCGACAGAGCCCGACAGAGCCCGACAGGGCCCGACAGGGCCCGACAGAGCCCGACAGAGCCCGACAGGGCCCAGTAGAGCCCGACAGAGCCCGACAGAGCCCGACAGAGCCCGACAGAGCCCGACAGGGCCCGACAGGGCCCGACAGGGCCCGACAGAGCCCGACAGAGCCCGACAGAGCCCGACAGGGCCCGACAGAGCCCAGTAGAGCCCGACAGAGCCCGACAGAGCCCGACAGAACCCAGTAGAGCCCGACAGGGCCCGACAGGGCCCAGTAGAGCCCGACAGAGCCCGACAGAGCCCGACAGAGCCCGACAGAGCCCGACAGGGCCCGACAGGGCCCGACAGGGCCCGACAGGGCCCGACAGGGACCAGTAGAGCCCGACAGAGCCCGACAGAGCCCGACAGAGCCCGACAGAGCCCGACAGGGCCCAGTAGAGCCCGACAGAGCCCGACAGAGCCCGACAGGGCCCGACAGGGCCCAGTAGAGGCCGAAAGAGCCCGACAGAGCACGACAGAGCCCGACAGAGCCCGACAGAGCCCGACAGGGCCCAGTAGAGCCCGACAGAGCCCGACAGAGCCCGACAGAGCCCGACAGGGCCCGACAGGGCCCGACAGGGCCCAGTAGAGCCCGACAGAGCCCGACAGAGCCCGACAGAGCCCGACAGGGCCCGACAGAGCCCGACAGAGCCCGACAGAGCCCGACAGGGCCCGACAGGGCCCGACAGGGCCCGACAGGGCCCGACAGGGCCCGTCAGAGTCTGACAGAGTCCGACAGAGCCCGACAGAGCCCGACAGGGCCCGACAGGGCCCGACAGAGCCAGACAGGGCCCAGTAGAGCCCGACAGAGCCCGACAGAGGCCGACAGATCCCGACAGGGCCCGACAGGGCCCGACAGAGCTCGACAGAGCCCGACAGGGCCCGACAGAGCCCGACAGAGCCCGACAGGGCCCGACAGGGCCCAGTAGAGCCCGACAGAGACCGAGACAGCCCGACAGGACCCGACAGGGCCCGACAGGGCCCAGTAGAGCCCAGTAGAGCCCGACAGAGCCCAGTAGAGCCCGACAGAGCCCGACAGCGCCCGACAGCGCCCGACAGAGCCCGACAGAGCCCGACAGAGCCCGACAGAGCCCGACAGAGCCCGACAGAGCGCAGTAGAGCCCGACAGAGCCCGACAGAGCCCGACAGGGCCCGACAGAGCCCAGTAGAGCCCGACAGAGCCCGACAGAGCCCAGTAGAGCCCAGTAGAGCCCGACAGAGCCCGACAGAGCCCGACAGAGCCCGACAGAGCCCGACAGGGCCCGACAGGGCCCAGTAGAGCCCGACAGAGCCCGACAGAGCCCGAGAGAGCCCGACAGAGCCCGACAGAGCCCGACAGAACTCGACACGGCCCGACAGGGCCCGACAGGGCCCGACAGGGCCCGACAGGGCCCGACAGAGTCCGACAGAGCCCAGCAGAGCCCGACAGGGCCCGACAGAGCCCGACAGGGCCCAGTAGAGCCCGACAGAGCCCGACAGAGGCCGACAAAGCCCGACAGGGCCCGACAGGGCCCGAGAGAGCTCGACAGAGCCCGACAGGGCCCGACAGGGCCCGACAGAGCCCGACAGGGCCCGACAGGGCCCAGTAGAGCCCGACAGAGCCCGAGACAGCCCGACAGGGCCCGACAGGGCCCGACAGAGCCCAGTAGAGCCCGACAGAGCCCGACAGAACCCGACAGAGCCCGACAGAGCCCAGTAGAGCCCGACAGAGCCCGATAGAGCCTGACAGAGCCCGACAGAGCCCGACAGGGCCCGACAGGGCCCGACAGGGCCCAGTAGAGCCCGACAGAGCCCGACAGAGCCCGACAGGGCCCGACAGGGCCCGACAGGGCCCAGTAGAGCCCGACAGAGCCCGACAGAGCCCGACAGAGCCCGACAGGGCCCGACAGGGCCCAGTAGAGCCCGACAGAGCCGGACAGAGCCCGACAGGGCCCGACAGAGCCCGACAGAGCCCGACAGGGCCCAGTAGAGCCCGACAGAGCCCGACAGAGCCCGAAAGAGCCCGACAGAGCCCGAAAGGGCCCGACAGGGCCCAGTAGAGCCCGACAGAGCCCGACAGAGCCCGAAAGGGCCCGACAGGGCCCGACAGGGCCCGACAGAGCCCGACAGGGCCCAGTAGAGCCCGACAGAGCCCGACAGAGCCCGACAGGGTCCGACAGGGCCCGACAGGGCCCGAAAGAGCCCGACAGGGCCCGACAGGGCCCGACAGGGCCCGACAGGGCCCGACAGAGACCGACAGAGACCGACAGAGCCCGACAGAGCCCGACAGAACCCGACAGAACCCGACAGAGCCCGACAGAGCCCGACAGAGCCCGACAGGGCCCGACAGAGCCCGACAGGGCCCGACAGGGCCCAGTAGAGGCCGAAAGAGCCCGACAGAGCACGACAGAGCCCGACAGAGCCCGACAGGGCCCAGTAGAGCCCGACAGAGCCCGACAGGGCCCGATAGAGCCCAGTAGAGCCCGACAGGGCCCGACAGGGCCCGACAGAGCCCGACAGAGCCCGACAGAACCCGATAGAGCCCGACAGAGCCCAGTAGAGCCCGACAGAGCCCGACAGAGCCCGACAGAGCCCAGTAGAGCCCGACAGGGCCCGACAGGGCCCGACAGGGCCCAGTAGAGCCCGACAGAGCCCGACAGAGCCCAGTAGAGCCCAGTAGAGCCAGACAGAGCCCGACAGAGCCCGACAGGGCCCGACAGGGCCCGACAGGGTCCGACAGGGCCCGACAGAGCCCAGTAGAGCCCAGTAGAGCCCAGTAGAGCCCGACAGAGCCCGACAGAGCCCGACAGAGCCCGACAGAGCCCGACAGGGCCCGACAGGGCCCGACAGGGCCCAGTAGAGCCCAGTAGAGCCCGACAGACCCCGACAGTGCCTGACAGAGCCCGACAGAGCCCGACAGGGCCCGACAGGGCCCGACAGAGCCCAGTAGAGCCCGACAGGGCCCGACAGGGCCCGACAGGGCCCAGTAGAGCCCAGTAGAGCCCGACAGAGCCCAGTAGAGCCCGACAGAGCCCGACAGCGCCCGACAGCGCCCGACAGAGCCCGACAGAGCCCGACAGAGCCCGACAGGGCCCGACAGAGCGCAGTAGAGCCCGACAGAGCCCGACAGAGTCCGACAGGGCCCGACAGGGCCCGACAGGGCCCGACAGAGCCCAGTAGAGCCCGACAGAGCCCGACAGAGCCCAGTAGAGCCCAGTAGAGCCCGACAGAGCCCGACAGAGCCCGACAGGGCCCGACAGGGCCCGAGAGAGCTCGACAGAGCCCGACAGGGCCCGACAGGGCCCGACAGAGCCCGACAGGGCCCGACAGGGCCCAGTAGAGCCCGACAGAGCCCGAGACAGCCCGACAGGGCCCGACAGGGCCCGACAGAGCCCGACAGGGCCCGACAGGGCCCGACAGGGCCCAGTAGAGCCCGACAGAGCCCGACAGAGCCCGACAGAGCCCGACAGAGCCCGACAGAGCCCGATAGAGCCCGACAGAGCCCGACAGAGCCCGACAGGGCCCAGTAGAGCCCGACAGAGCCCGACAGAGCCCGACAGAGCCCGACAGGGCCCGACAGGGCCCGACAGGGCCCAGTAGAGCCCGACAGAGCCCGACAGAGCCCGACAGAGCCCGACAGAGCCCGACAGAGCCCGACAGGGCCCAGTAGAGCCCGACAGAGCCCGACAGAGCCCGAAAGAGCCCGACAGAGCCCGAAAGGGCCCGACAGGGCCCAGTAGAGCCCGACAGAGCCCGACACAGCCCGAAAGGGCCCGACAGGGCCCGACAGGGCCCGACAGAGCCCGACAGAGCCCGACAGAGCCCGACAGGGCCCAGTAGAGCCCGACAGAGCCCGACAGAGCCCGACAGGGTCCGACAGGGCCCGACAGGGCCCGAAAGAGCCCGACAGGGCCCGACAGAGCCCGACAGGGCCCGACAGAGCCCGACAGGGCCCGACAGAGCCCGACAGAGCCCGACAGAACCCGACAGAACCCGACAGAGCCCGACAGAGCCCGACAGAGCCCGACAGGGCCCGACAGAGCCCGACAGGGCCCGACAGGGCCCGACAGGGCCCAGTAGAGCCCGACAGAGACCGAGACAGCCCGACAGGGCCCGACAGGGCCCGACAGAGCCCGACAGGGCCCAGTAGAGCCCGACAGAGCCCGACAGAGCCCGACAGAGCCCGACAGAGCCCGACAGAACCCGACAGAGCCCGACAGAGCCCAGTAGAGCCCGACAGAGCCCGACAGAGCCCGACAGAGCCCGACAGAGCCCGACAGGGCCCGACAGGGCCCAGTAGAGCCCGACAGAGCCCGACACAGCCCGACAGTGCCTGACAGAGCCCAACAGAGCCCGACAGGGCCCGACAGGGCCCGACAGGGCCCAGTAGAGCCCGACAGAGCCGGACAGAGCCCGACAGGGCCAGACAGAGCCCGACAGAGCCCGACAGGGCCCAGTAGAGCCCGACAGAGCCCGACAGAGCCCGAAAGAGCCCGACAGAGCCCGACAGGGCCCGACAGGGCCCAGTAGAGCCCGACAGAGCCCGACAGAGCCCGACAGGGCCCGACAGGGCCCGACAGAGCCCGACAGAGCCCGACAGGGCCCAGTAGAGCCCGACAGAGCCCGACAGAGCCCGACAGAGCCCGACAGAGCCCGACAGGGCCCGACAGGGCCCGAAAGAACCCGACAGGGCCCGACAGGGCCCACTAGAGCCCGACAGAGCCCGAGACAGCCCGACAGGGCCCGACAGGGCCCGACAGAGCCCGACAGGGCCCGACAGGGCCCGACAGGGCCCAGTAGAGCCCGACAGAGCCCGACAGGGCCCGACAGAGCCCGACAGAACCCGACAGAGCCCGACAGAGCCCAGTAGAGCCCGACAGAGCCCGACAGAGCCCGACAGAGCCCGACAGAGCCCGACAGGGCCCGACAGGGCCCAGTAGAGCCCGACAGAGCCCGACACAGCCCGACAGTGCCTGACAGAGCCCAACAGAGCCCGACAGGGCCCGACAGGGCCCGACAGGGCCCAGTAGAGCCCGACAGAGCCGGACAGAGCCCGACAGGGCCAGACAGAGCCCGACAGAGCCCGACAGGGCCCAGTAGAGCCCGACAGAGCCCGACAGAGCCCGAAAGAGCCCGACAGAGCCCGACAGGGCCCGACAGGGCCCAGTAGAGCCCGACAGAGCCCGACAGAGCCCGACAGGGCCCGACAGGGCCCGACAGAGCCCGACAGAGCCCGACAGGGCCCAGTAGAGCCCGACAGAGCCCGACAGAGCCCGACAGAGCCCGACAGAGCCCGACAGGGCCCGACAGGGCCCGAAAGAGCCCGACAGGGCCCGACAGGGCCCGACAGGGCCCGACAGAGCCCGACAGAGCCCGACAGAGCCCGACAGGGCCCGACAGAGCCCAGTAGAGCCCGACAGAGCCCGACAGAGCCCGACAGAACCCAGTAGAGCCCGACAGGGCCCGACAGGGCCCAGTAGAGCCCGACAGAGCCCGACAGAGCCCGACAGAGCCCGACAGGGCCCGACAGGGCCCGACAGGGACCAGTAGAGCCCGACAGAGCCCGACAGAGCCCGACAGAGCCCGACAGAGCCCGACAGGGCCCAGTAGAGCCCGACAGAGCCCGACAGAGCCCGACAGGGCCAGACAGGGCCCAGTAGAGGCCGAAAGAGCCCGACAGAGCACGACAGAGCCCGACAGAGCCCGACAGAGCCCGACAGGGCCCAGTAGAGCCCGACAGAGCCCGACAGAGCCCGACAGAGCCCGACAGGGCCCGACAGGGCCCGACAGGGCCCAGTAGAGCCCGACAGAGCCCGACAGAGCCCGACAGAGCCCGACAGGGCCCGACAGGGCCCGACAGAGCCCGACAGAGCCCGACAGGGCCCGACAGGGCCCGACAGGGCCCGTCAGAGTCTGACAGAGTCCGACAGAGCCCGACAGAGCCCGACAGGGCCCGACAGGGCCCGACAGAGCCAGACAGGGCCCAGTAGAGCCCGACAGAGCCCGACAGAGGCCGACAGATCCCGACAGGGCCCGACAGGGCCCGACAGAGCTCGACAGAGCCCGACAGGGCCCGACAGAGCCCGACAGAGCCCGACAGGGCCCGACAGGGCCCAGTAGAGCCCGACAGAGACCGAGACAGCCCGACAGGACCCGACAGGGCCCGACAGGGCCCAGTAGAGCCCAGTAGAGCCCGACAGAGCCCAGTAGAGCCCGACAGAGCCCGACAGCGCCCGACAGCGCCCGACAGAGCCCGACAGAGCCCGACAGAGCCCGACAGAGCGCAGTAGAGCCCGACAGAGCCCGACAGAGCCCGACAGGGCCCGACAGGGCCCGACAGAGCCCAGTAGAGCCCGACAGAGCCCGACAGAGCCCAGTAGAGCCCAGTAGAGCCCGACAGAGCCCGACAGAGCCCGACAGAGCCCGACAGAGCCCGACAGGGCCCGACAGGGCCCAGTAGAGCCCGACAGAGCCCGACAGAGCCCGAGAGAGCCCGACAGAGCCCGACAGAGCCCGACAGAACTCGACACGGCCCGACAGGGCCCGACAGGGCCCGACAGGGCCCGACAGGGCCCGACAGAGTCCGACAGAGCCCAGCAGAGCCCGACAGGGCCCGACAGAGCCCGACAGGGCCCAGTAGAGCCCGACAGAGCCCGACAGAGGCCGACAAAGCCCGACAGGGCCCGACAGGGCCCGAGAGAGCTCGACAGAGCCCGACAGGGCCCGACAGGGCCCGACAGAGCCCGACAGGGCCCGACAGGGCCCAGTAGAGCCCGACAGAGCCCGAGACAGCCCGACAGGGCCCGACAGGGCCCGACAGAGCCCAGTAGAGCCCGACAGAGCCCGACAGAACCCGACAGAGCCCGACAGAGCCCAGTAGAGCCCGACAGAGCCCGATAGAGCCCGACAGAGCCCGACAGAGCCCGACAGGGCCCGACAGGGCCCGACAGGGCCCAGTAGAGCCCGACAGAGCCCGACAGAGCCCGACAGGGCCCGACAGGGCCCGACAGGGCCCAGTAGAGCCCGACAGAGCCCGACAGAGCCCGACAGAGCCCGACAGGGCCCGACAGGGCCCAGTAGAGCCCGACAGAGCCGGACAGAGCCCGACAGGGCCCGACAGAGCCCGACAGAGCCCGACAGGGCCCAGTAGAGCCCGACAGAGCCCGACAGAGCCCGAAAGAGCCCGACAGAGCCCGAAAGGGCCCGACAGGGCCCAGTAGAGCCCGACAGAGCCCGACAGAGCCCGAAAGGGCCCGACAGGGCCCGACAGGGCCCGACAGAGCCCGACAGGGCCCAGTAGAGCCCGACAGAGCCCGACAGAGCCCGACAGGGTCCGACAGGGCCCGACAGGGCCCGAAAGAGCCCGACAGGGCCCGACAGGGCCCGACAGGGCCCGACAGGGCCCGACAGAGACCGACAGAGACCGACAGAGCCCGACAGAGCCCGACAGAACCCGACAGAACCCGACAGAGCCCGACAGAGCCCGACAGAGCCCGACAGGGCCCGACAGAGCCCGACAGGGCCCGACAGGGCCCAGTAGAGGCCGAAAGAGCCCGACAGAGCACGACAGAGCCCGACAGAGCCCGACAGGGCCCAGTAGAGCCCGACAGAGCCCGACAGGGCCCGATAGAGCCCAGTAGAGCCCGACAGGGCCCGACAGGGCCCGACAGAGCCCGACAGAGCCCGACAGAACCCGATAGAGCCCGACAGAGCCCAGTAGAGCCCGACAGAGCCCGACAGAGCCCGACAGAGCCCAGTAGAGCCCGACAGGGCCCGACAGGGCCCGACAGGGCCCAGTAGAGCCCGACAGAGCCCGACAGAGCCCAGTAGAGCCCAGTAGAGCCAGACAGAGCCCGACAGAGCCCGACAGGGCCCGACAGGGCCCGACAGGGCCCGACAGGGTCCGACAGGGCCCGACAGAGCCCAGTAGAGCCCAGTAGAGCCCAGTAGAGCCCGACAGAGCCCGACAGAGCCCGACAGAGCCCGACAGAGCCCGACAGGGCCCGACAGGGCCCGACAGGGCCCAGTAGAGCCCAGTAGAGCCCGACAGAGCCCGACAGTGCCTGACAGAGCCCGACAGAGCCCGACAGGGCCCGACAGGGCCCGACAGGGCCCGACAGGGCCCGACAGAGCCCAGTAGAGCCCGACAGGGCCCGACAGGGCCCGACAGGGCCCAGTAGAGCCCAGTAGAGCCCGACAGAGCCCAGTAGAGCCCGACAGAGCCCGACAGCGCCCGACAGCGCCCGACAGAGCCCGACAGAGCCCGACAGAGCCCGACAGAGCCCGACAGGGCCCGACAGAGCGCAGTAGAGCCCGACAGAGCCCGACAGAGCCCGACAGGGCCCGACAGGGCCCGACAGGGCCCGACAGAGCCCAGTAGAGCCCGACAGAGCCCGACAGAGCCCAGTAGAGCCCAGTAGAGCCCGACAGAGCCCGACAGAGCCCGACAGGGCCCGACAGGGCCCGAGAGAGCTCGACAGAGCCCGACAGGGCCCGACAGGGCCCGACAGAGCCCGACAGGGCCCGACAGGGCCCAGTAGAGCCCGACAGAGCCCGAGACAGCCCGACAGGGCCCGACAGGGCCCGACAGAGCCCGACAGGGCCCGACAGGGCCCGACAGGGCCCAGTAGAGCCCGACAGAGCCCGACAGAGCCCGACAGAGCCCGACAGAGCCCGACAGAGCCCGATAGAGCCCGACAGAGCCCGACAGGGCCCAGTAGAGCCCGACAGAGACCGAGACAGCCCGACAGGGCCCGACAGGGCCCGACAGAGCCCGACAGGGCCCAGTAGAGCCCGACAGAGCCCGACAGAGCCCGACAGAGCCCGACAGAGCCCGACAGAGCCCAGTAGAGCCCGACAGAGCCCGATAGAGCCCGACAGAGCCCGACAGGGCCCAGTAGAGCCCGACAGAGCCCGACAGGGCCCGACAGGGCCCGACAGGGCCCAGTAGAGCCCGACAGAGCCCGACAGAGCCCGACAGAGCCCGACAGAGCCCGACAGGGCCCAGTAGAGCCCGACAGAGCCGGACAGAGCCCGACAGGGCCCGACAGAGCCCGACAGAGCCCGACAGGGCCCAGTAGAGCCCGACAGAGCCCGACAGAGCCCGAAAGAGCCCGACAGAGCCCGAAAGAGCCCGACAGGGCCCGACAGGGCCCAGTAGAGCCCGACAGAGCCCGACAGGGCCCGACAGAGCCCGACAGAGCCCGACAGAGCCCGACAGGGCCCAGTAGAGCCCGACAGAGCCCGACAGAGCCCGACAGGGTCCGACAGGGCCCGACAGGGCCCGAAAGAGCCCGACAGGGCCCGACAGAGCCCGACAGAGCCCAGTAGAGCCCGACAGAGACCGACAGAGCCCGACAGAGCCCAACAGAGCCCAACAGAGCCCGACAGAACCCGACAGAGCCCGACAGAGCCCGACAGAGCCCGACAGAACCCAGTAGAGCCCGACAGAACCCAGTAGAGCCCGACAGGGCCCGACAGGGCCCAGTAGAGCCCGACAGAGCCCGACAGAGCCCGACAGGGCCCGACAGGGACCAGTAGAGCCCGACAGAGCCCGACAGGGACCAGTAGAGCCCGACAGAGCCCGACAGGGCCCGACAGGGCCCGACAGGGACCAGTAGAGCCCGACAGAGCCCGACAGAGCCCGACAGAGCCCGACAGAGCCCGACAGAGCCCGACAGAGCCCGACAGAGCCCGACAGGGCCCGACAGGGCCCGACAGGGCCCAGTAGAGGCCGAAAGAGCCCGACAGAGCACGACAGAGCCCGACAGAGCCCGACAGGGCCCGACAGAGCCCGACAGGGCCCAGTAGAGCCCGACAGAGCCCGATAGAGACCGACAGAGCCCGACAGGGCCCGACAGGGCCCGACAGGGCCCAGTAGAGCCCGACAGAGCCCGACAGAGCCCGAGAGACCCCGAGAGAGCCCGACAGAGCCCGACAGAACTCGACAGAGCCCGACAGGGCCCAACAGGGCCCGACAGGGCCCGACAGGGCCCGACAGAGTCCGACAGAGTCCGACAGAGCCCAGCAGAGCCCGACAGGGCCCGACAGGGCCCAGTAGAGCCCGACAGAGCCCGACAGAGGCCGACAGAGCCCGACAGGGCCCGACAGGGCCCGACAGAGCTCGACAGAGCCCGACAGGGCCCGACAGGGCCCGACAGGGCCCGACAGGGCCCGACAGGGCCCACTAGAGCCCGACAGAGCCCGAGACAGCCCGACAGGGCCCGACAGGGCCCGACAGAGCCCGACAGGGCCCAGTAGAGCCCGACAGAGCCCGACAGAGCCCGACAGAGCCCGACAGAGCCCGACAGAACCCGACAGAGCCCGACAGAGCCCAGTAGAGCCCGACAGAGCCCGACAGAGCCCGACAGAGCCCGACAGGGCCCGACAGGGCCCAGTAGAGCCCGACAGAGCCCGACACAGCCCGACAGTGCCTGACAGAGCCCAACAGAGCCCGACAGGGCCCGACAGGGCCCGACAGGGCCCAGTAGAGCCCGACAGAGCCGGACAGAGCCCGACAGGGCCAGACAGAGCCCGACAGAGCCCGACAGGGCCCAGTAGAGCCCGACAGAGCCCGACAGAGCCCGAAAGAGCCCGACAGAGCCCGACAGGGCCCGACAGGGCCCAGTAGAGCCCGACAGAGCCCGACAGAGCCCGACAGGGCCCGACAGGGCCCGACAGGGCCCGACAGAGCCCGACAGAGCCCGACAGGGCCCAGTAGAGCCCGACAGGGCCCAGTAGAGCCCGACAGGGTCCGACAGGGCCCGACAGGGCCCGAAAGAGCCCGACAGGGCCCGACAGAGCCCGACAGGGCCCAGTAGAGCCCGACAGAGCCCGACAGAGCCCGACAGAGCCCGACAGGGCCCGACAGGGCCCGACAGAGCCCAGTAGAGCCCGACAGAGCCCGACAGAGCCCGACAGGGCCCGACAGGGCCCGACAGGGCCCAGTAGAGCCCGACAGAGCCCGACAGAGCCCGACAGAGCCCGACAGAGCCCGACAGAGCCCGACAGGGCCCGACAGGGCCCGACAGGGCCCGACAGAGCACGACAGGGCCCGACAGGGACCAGTAGAGACCGACAGAGCCCGACACAGCCCGACAGAGCCCGACAGGGCCCAGTAGAGGCCGAAAGAGCCCGACAGAGCCCGACAGAGCCCGACAGAGCCCGACAGAGCCCGACAGAGCCCGACAGGGCCCAGTAGAGCCCGACAGAGCCCGACAGAGCCCGACAGAGCCCGACAGGGCCCGACAGGGCCCGACAGGGCCCGACAGGGCCCGACAGAGCCCGACAGGGCCCAGTAGAGCCCGACAGAGCCCGACAGAGCCCGACAGAGCCCGACAGAGCCCGACAGAGCCCGACAGGGCCCGACAGGGCCCAGTAGAGCCCGACAGAGCCCGACAGAGCCCAGCAGAGCCCGACAGGGCCCGACAGGGCCCGACAGGGCCCGACAGAGCCCGACAGGGCCCGACAGAGCCCGACAGAGCCCGACAGGGCCCGACAGGGCCCAGTAGAGCCCGACAGAGCCCGACAGAGCCCGACAGAGCCCGACAGAGCCCGACAGAGCCCGACAGAGCCCGACAGGGCCCGACAGGGCCCGACAGGGCCCGACAGGGCCCGACAGGGCCCGACAGGGCCCGACAGAGCCCGACAGAGCCCGACAGAGCCCGACAGAGCCCGATAGGGCCCGACAGAGCCCGACAGAACCCGATAGAGCCCGACAGAGCCCAGTAGAGCCCGACAGAGCCCGAGAGAGCCCGACAGAGCCCGACAGAGCCCGACAGAGCCCAGTAGAGCCCGACAGGGCCCGACAGGGCCCGACAGGGCCCAGTAGAGCCCGACAGAGCCCGACAGAGCCCAGTAGAGCCCAGTAGAGCCCGACAGAGCCCGACAGAGCCCGACAGGGCCCGACAGGGCCCGACAGGGCCCAGTAGAGCCCAGTAGAGCCCGACAGAGCCCGACAGAGCCCGACAGAGCCCGACAGAGCCCGACAGAGCCGGACAGGGCCCGACAGGGCCCAGTAGAGCCCAGTAGAGCCCGACAGAGCCCGACAGTGCCTGACAGAGTCCGACAGAGCCCGACAGAGCCCGACAGGGCCCGACAGGGCCCGACAGGGCCCAGTAGAGCCCGACAGGGCCCAGTAGAGCCCGACAGGGCCCGACAGGGCCCAGTAGAGCCCAGTAGAGCCCGACAGAGCCCAGTAGAGCCCGACAGAGCCCGACAGCGCCCGACAGAGCCCGACAGCGCCCGACAGAGCCCGACAGGGCCCGACAGAGCCCGACAGAGCGCAGTAGAGCCCGACAGAGCCCGACAGAGCCCGACAGAGCCCGACAGAGCCCGACAGGGCCCGACAGGGCCCGACAGGGCCCAGTAGAGCCCGACAGAGCCCGACAGAGCCCAGTAGAGCCCAGTAGAGCCCGACAGAGCCCGACAGAGCCCGACAGGGCCCGACAGGGCCCAGTAGAGCCCGACAGAGCCCGACAGAGCCCGAGAGAGCCCGACAGAACCCGACAGAACTCGACAGAGCCCGACAGGGCCCGACAGGGCCCAGTAGAGCCCGACAGAGCCCGACAGAGCCCGAAAGGGCCCGACAGGGCCCGACAGGGCCCAGTAGAGCCCGACAGAGCCCGACAGGGCCCGACAGGGCCCAGTAGAGCCCGACAGAGCCCGACAGAGCCCGACAGAGCCCGACAGGGCCCAGTAGAGCCCGACAGAGCCCGACGGAGCCCGACAGAGCCCGACAGAGCCCAGTAGAGCCCGACAGAGCCCGACAGGGCCCGACAGAGCCCGACAGGGCCCAGTAGAGTACAGTAGAGCCCGACAGAGCCCAGTAGAGCCCGACAGAGCCTGACAGAGCCTGACAGAGCCCGACAGGGCCCGACAGAGCCCGACAGGGCCCGATAGAGCGCAGTAGAGCCCGACAGAGCCCGACAGGGCCCGACAGAGCCCGACAGAGCCCGACAGAGCCCGACAGAGTCCGACAGAGCCCAGCAGAGACCGACAGGGCCCGACAGGGCCCGACAGAGCCCAGTAGAGCCCGACAGGGCCCAGTAGAGCCCGACAGAGCCCGACAGAGCCCGACAGGGCCCGACAGGGCCCGACAGGGCTCGACAGAGCCCGACAGGGCCCGACAGAGCCCGACAGAGCCGGACAGAGCCCGACAGAGCCCGACAGAGCGCAGTAGAGCCCGACAGAGCCCGACAGAGCCCGACAGGGCCCGACAGGGCCCAGTAGAGGACAGTAGAGCCCGACAGAGCCCAGTAGAGCCCGACAGAGCCCGACAGAGCCCGACAGAGCCCGACAGGGCCCGACAGAGCCCGACAGGGCGCAGTAGAGCCCGACAGAGCCCGACAGAGCCCGACAGGGTCTGACAGAGCCCGACAGAGACCGACAGAGCCCGACAGAGCCCAGTAGAGCCCGACAGAGTCCGACAGAGCCCAGCAGAGCCCGACAGGGCCCGACAGGGCCCGACAGAGCCCGACAGAGCCCGACAGGGCCCAGTAGAGCCCGACAGAGCCCGACAGAGCCGGACAGAGCCCGACAGGGCCCGACAGGGCCCGACAGAGCTCGACAGAGCCCGACAGGGCCCGACAGAGCCCGAAAGAGCCCGACAGAGCCCGACAGGGCCCGACAGAGCCCGACAGGGCCCGACAGAGCCCGACAGGGCCCGACAGAGGCCGACAGAGCCCGACAGGGCCCGACAGGGCCCGACAGAGCCCGACAGAGCCCGACAGGGCCCAGTAGAGCCCGACAGAGTCCGACAGAGCCCAGCAGAGCCCGACAGGGCCCGACAGAGCCCGACAGAGCCCGACAGGGCCCAGTAGAGCCCGACAGAGCCCGACAGAGCCCGACAGAGCCCGACAGGGCCCGACAGGGCCCGACAGGGCCCGACAGGGCCCGACAGAGCCCGACAGGGCCCGACAGAGCCCGACAGAGCCCGACAGGGCCCGACAGGGCCCGACAGGGCCCAGTAGAGCCCGAGACAGCCCAACAGGGCCCGACAGGGCCCGACAGAGCCCGACAGAGCCCAGTAGAGCCCGACAGAGCCCGACAGAGCCCGACAGAGCCCGACAGAGCCCGACAGAACCCGACAGAGCCCGACAGAGCCCAGTAGAGCCCGACAGAGCCCGATAGAGCCCGACAGAGCCCGACAGAGCCCGACAGAGCCCGACAGAGCCCGACAGGGCCCGACAGAGCCCGACAGGGCCCGACAGGGCCCGACAGGGCCCGACAGGGCCCAGTAGAGCCCAGTAGAGCCCGACAGAGCCCGACAGTACCTGACAGAGTCCGACAGAGCCCGACAGAGCCCGACAGGGCCCGACAGGGCCCGACAGGGCCCGACAGGGCCCAGTAGAGCCCGACAGGGCCCGACAGGGCCCAGTAGAGCCCGACAGGGCCCGACAGGGCCCAGTAGAGCCCAGTAGAGCCCGACAGAGCCCAGTAGAGCCCGACAGAGCCCGACAGCGCCCGACAGAGCCCGACAGCGCCCGACAGAGCCCGACAGGGCCCGACAGAGCCCGACAGAGCGCAGTAGAGCCCGACAGAGCCCGACAGAGCCCGACAGAGCCCGACAGAGCCCGACAGAGCCCGACAGGGCCCGACAGGGCCCGACAGGGCCCGACAGGGCCCGACAGGGCCCGACAGAGCCCGACAGGGCCCAGTAGAGCCCGACAGAGCCCGACAGAGCCCAGTAGAGCCCAGTAGAGCCCGACAGAGCCCGACAGAGCCCGACAGGGCCCGACAGGGCCCAGTAGAGCCCGACAGAGCCCGACAGAGCCCGAGAGAGCCCGACAGAACCCGACAGAACTCGACAGAGCCCGACAGGGCCCGACAGGGCCCAGTAGAGCCCGACAGAGCCCGACAGAGCCCGAAAGGGCCCGAAAGGGCCCGACAGGGCCCGACAGGGCCCAGTAGAGCCCGACAGAGCCCGACAGAGCCCGACAGAGCCCGACAGGGCCCAGTAGAGCCCGACAGAGCCCGACGGAGCCCGACAGAGCCCGACAGAGCCCAGTAGAGCCCGACAGAGCCCGACAGGGCCCGACAGAGCCCGACAGGGCCCAGTAGAGTACAGTAGAGCCCGACAGAGCCCAGTAGAGCCCGACAGAGCCTGACAGAGCCTGACAGAGCCCGACAGGGCCCGACAGAGCCCGACAGAGCCCGATAGAGCGCAGTAGAGCCCGACAGAGCCCGACAGAGCCCGACAGAGCCCGACAGAGACCGACAGAGCCCAGTAGAGCCCGACAGAGTCCGACAGAGCCCAGCAGAGACCGACAGGGCCCGACAGGGCCCGACAGAGCCCAGTAGAGCCCGACAGGGCCCAGTAGAGCCCGACAGAGCCCGACAGAGCCCGACAGGGCCCGACAGGGCCCGACAGAGCTCGACAGAGCCCGACAGAGCCCGACAGAGCCCGACAGAGCCCGACAGAGCCCGACAGAGCGCAGTAGAGCCCGACAGAGCCCGACAGAGCCCGACAGGGCCCGACAGGGCCCAGTAGAGGACAGTAGAGCCCGACAGAGCCCAGTAGAGCCCGACAGAGCCCGACAGAGCCCAACAGAGCCCGACAGGGCCCGACAGAGCCCGACAGAGCGCAGTAGAGCCCGACAGAGCCCGACAGAGCCCGACAGGGCCCGACAGAGCCCGACAGAGCCCGACAGAGCCCGACAGAGCCCAGTAGAGCCCGACAGAGTCCGACAGAGCCCAGCAGAGCCCGACAGGGCCCGACAGGGCCCGACAGGGCCCGACAGAGCCCGACAGAGCCCGACAGGGCCCAGTAGAGCCCGACAGAGCCCGACAGAGCCGGACAGAGCCCGACAGGGCCCGACAGGGCCCGACAGAGCTCGACAGAGCTCGACAGAGCCCGACAGGGCCCGACAGAGCCCGAAAGAGCCCGACAGAGCCCGACAGGGCCCGACAGGGCCCGACAGAGCTCGACAGAGCTCGACAGAGCCCGACAGGGCCCGACAGAGCCCGAAAGAGCCCGACAGAGCCCGACAGGGCCCGACAGGGCCCGACAGGGCCCGACAGAGCGCAGTAGAGCCCGACAGAGGCCGACAGAGCCCGACAGGGCCCGACAGGGCCCGACAGGGCCCGACAGAGCCCGACAGAGCCCAGTAGAGCCCGACAGAGTCCGACAGAGCCCAGCAGAGCCCGACAGGGCCCGACAGAGCCCGACAGAGCCCGACAGGGCCCAGTAGAGCCCGACAGAGCCCGACAGAGCCCGACAGAGCCCGACAGGGCCCGACAGGGCCCGACAGGGCCCGACAGAGCCCGACAGGGCCCGACAGAGCCCGACAGAGCCCGACAGAGCCCGACAGGGCCCGACAGGGCCCAGTAGAGCCCGAGACAGCCCGACAGGGCCCGACAGGGCCCGACAGAGCCCGACAGAGCCCGACAGAGCCCGACAGAGCCCAGTAGAGCCCGACAGAGCCCGACAGAGCCCGACAGAGCCCGACAGAGCCCGACAGAGCCCGACAGAACCCGACAGAGCCCGACAGAGCCCAGTAGAGCCCGACAGAGCCCGATAGAGCCCGACAGAGCCCGACAGAGCCCGACAGGGCCCGACAGGGCCCGACAGGGCCCAGTAGAGCCCGACAGAGCCCGACAGAGCCCGACAGAGCCCGACAGGGCCCGACAGGGCCCAGTAGAGCCCGACAGAGCCCGACAGGGCCCGACAGGGCCCGACAGGGCCCGACAGGGCCCGACAGAGCCGGACAGAGCCCGACAGAGCCCGACAGAGCCCGACAGAGCCTGACAGAGCCCGACAGGGCCCAGTAGAGCCCGACAGAGCCCGACAGATCCCGAAAGAGCCCGACAGAGCCCGACAGAGCCCGTCAGAGCCCGACAGGGCCCGACAGGGCCCAGTAGAGCCCGACAGAGCCCGACAGGATCCGACAGGGCCCGACAGAGCCCGAAAGAGCCCGACAGGGCCCGACAGGGCCCGACAGGGCCCGACAGAGCCCGACAGAGCCCGACAGAGCCCAGTAGAGCCCGACAGAGCCCGACAGAACCCGACAGAGCCCGACAGAACCCGACAGAGCCCGACAGAGCCCAGTAGAGCCCGACAGAGCCCGACAGGGCCCGACAGGGCCCGACAGGGCCCGACAGGGCCCGACAGAACCCGACAGAGCCCAGTAGAGCCCGACAGAGCCCGACAGAGCCCGACAGAGCCCAGTAGAGCCCGACAGAGCCCGACAGAGCCCGACAGAGCCCGACAGAGCCCGACAGGGCCCGACAGAGCACGACAGGGCCCGACAGGGCCCAGTAGAGCCCGACAGAGCCCGACAGAGCCCGACAGAGCCCGACAGAGCCCGACAGGGCCCGACAGGGCCCGACAGAGCACGACAGGGCCCGACAGAGCACGACAGGGCCCGACAGGGCCCAGTAGAGCCCGACAGAGCCCGACAGAGCCCGACAGAGCCCGACAGAGCCCGACAGAGACCAGTAGAGGCCGAAAGAGCCCGACAGAGCACGACAGAGCCCGACAGAGCCCGACAGAGCCCGACAGGGCCTAGTAGAGCCCGACAGAGCCCGACAGAGCCCGACAGGGCCCGACAGGGCCCGACAGGGCCCGACAGGGCCCGACAGAGACCGACAGGGCCCAGTAGAGCCCGACAGGGCCCGACAAAGCCCGACAGAGCCTGAAATAGCCCGACAGAGCCCGACAGGGCCCGACAGGGCCCAGTAGAGCCCGACAGAGCCCGACAGAGCCGACAGAGCCCGACAGGGCCCGACAGGGCCCGACAGGGCCCGACAGGGCCCAGTAGAGCCCGACAGAGCCCGACAGAGCCCGACAGAGCCCAGTAGAGCCCGACAGGGCCCGACAGGGCCCGACAGAGCCCGACAGAGCCCGACAGAGCCCGACAGGGCCCGACAGGGCCCGACAGGGCCCGACAGAGCCCAGTAGAGCCCGACAGAGCCCGACAGGGCCCGACAGAGCCCGACAGAGCCCGACAGAGCCCGACAGAGCCCGACAGAGCCCAGTAGAGCCCGACAGAGTCCGACAGAGCCCAGCAGAGCCCGACAGGGCCCGACAGGGCCCGACAGGGCCCGACAGAGCCCGACAGAGCCCGACAGAGCCCAGTAGAGCCCGACAGAGCCCGACAGAGCCCGACAGGGCCCGACAGGGCCCGACAGAGCTCGACAGAGCCCGACAGTGCCCGACAGAGCCCGACAGAGCCCGACAGAGCCCGACAGAGCCCGACAGGGCCCAGTAGAGCCCGACAGAGTCCGACAGAGCCCAGCAGAGCCCGACAGGGCCCGACAGAGCCCGACAGAGCCCGACAGGGCCCAGTAGAGCCCGACAGAGCCCGACGGAGCCCGACGGAGCCCGACAGAGCCCGACAGGGCCCGACAGGGCGCGACAGAGCTCGACAGAGCCCGACAGGGCCCGACAGGGCCCGACAGGGCCCAGTAGAGCCCGACAGAGCCCGAGACAGCCCGACAGTGCCCGACAGGGCCCGACAGAGCCCGACAGAGCCCGACAGAGCCCGACAGAGCCCAGTAGAGCCCGACAGAGCCCGACAGAGCCCGACAGAGCCCGACAGAACCCGACAGAGCCCGACAGAGCCCAGTAGAGCCCGACAGAGCCCGATAGAGCCCGACAGAGCCCGACAGAGCCCGACAGAGCCCGACAGGGCCCGACAGGGCCCAGTAGAGCACGACAGAGCCTGACAGAGCCCGACAGAGCCCGACAGGGCCCAGTAGAGCCCGACAGAGCCCGACAGAGCCCGACAGGGCCCGACAGGGCCCGACAGGGCCGGACAGAGCCCGACAGAGCCCGACAGAGCCCGACAGAGCCCGACAGAGCCCGACAGGGCCCGACAGGGCCCAGTAGAGCCCGACAGAGCCCGACAGAGCCCGACAGAGCCCGACAGAGCCCGACAGGGCCCAGTAGAGCCCGACAGAGCCCGACAGGGCCCGACAGGGCCCGACAGGGCCCAGTAGAGCCCGACAGAGCCCGACAGGATCCGACAGGGCCCGACAGAGCCCGACAGAGCCCAGTAGATCCCGACAGAGCCCGACAGAACCCGACAGAGCCCGACAGAACCCGACAGAGCCCGACAGAGCCCGACAGAGCCCAGTAGAGCCCGACAGAGCCCGACAGAGCCCGACAGAGCCCGACAGGGCCCGACAGGGCCCGACAGGGCCCGACAGGGCCCAGTAGAGCCCGACAGAGCCCGACAGAGCCCAGTAGAGCCCGACAGAGCCCGACAGAGCCCGACAGAGCCCGACAGGGCCCGACAGAGCACGACAGGGCCCGACAGGGCCCAGTAGAGCCCGACAGAGCCCGACAGAGCCCGACAGAGCCCGACAGGGCCCAGTAGAGCCCGACAGAGCCCGACAGAGCCCGACAGAGCCCGACAGGGCCCGACAGGGCCCGACAGGGCCCGACAGAGCCCGACAGGGCCCAGTAGAGCGCGATAGAGCCCGACAGAGCCCGACAGAGCCCGACAGAGCCCGACAGGGCCCGACAGGGCCCGACAGAGCCCGACAGAGCCCGACAGGGCCCGACAGGGCCCGACAGGGCCCAGTAGAGCCCGACAGAGCCCGACAGAGCCCGACAGAGCCCGACAGAGCCCGACAGGGCCCGACAGAGCCCGACAGGGCCCAGTAGAGCCCGACAGAGCCCGACAGAGCCCGACAGAGCCCGACAGAGCCCAGTAGAGCCCGACAGGGCCCGACAGGGCCCGACAGGGCCCAGTAGAGCCCGACAGGGCCCGACAGAGCCCAGTAGAGCCGAGTAGAGCCCGACAGAGCCCGACAGGGCCCGACAGGGCCCGACAGGGCCCAGTAGAGCCCGACAGAGCCCGACAGAGCCCGACAGGGCCCAGTAGAGCCCAGTAGAGCCCGACAGAGCCCAGTAGAGCCCGACAGAGCCCGACAGAGCCCGACAGAGCCCGACAGGGCCCGACAGAGCCCGACAGGGCCCGACAGAGCGAAGTAGAGCCCGACAGAGCCCGACAGAGCCCGACAGAGCCCGACAGGGCCCGACAGGGCCCGACAGGGCCCAGTAGAGCCCGACAGAGCCCAGTAGAGCCCGACAGAGCCCGACAGGGCCCGACAGGGCCCGACAGGGCGCAGTAGAGCCCGACAGAGCCCGACAGAGCCCGACAGAGCCCGACAGAGCCCGACAGAGCCCGACAGGGCCCGACAGGGCCCGACAGAGCCCAGTAGAGCCCACTAGAGCCCGACAGAGCCCGACAGAGCCCGACAGAGCCCGACAGGGCCCGACAGGGCCCGACAGGCCCCAGTAGAGCCCGACAGAGCCCGACAGAGCCCGAGAGAGCCCGACAGAACCCGACAGAGCCCGACAGAGCCCGACAGAGCCCGACAGGGCCCAGTAGAGCCCGACAGAGCCCGACAGATCCCGACAGAGCCCGACAGAGCCCGACAGAGCCCGACAGGGCCCGACAGGGCCCGACAGAGCCCGACAGAGCCCAGTAGAGCCCGACAGAGCCCGACAGAGCCCGACAGAGCCCGACAGAGCCCAGTAGAGCCCGACAGGGCCCGACAGGGCCCGACAGGGCCCAGTAGAGCCCGACAGAGCCCGACAGAGCCCAGTAGAGCCCAGTAGAGCCCGACAGAGCCCGACAGGGCCCGACAGGGCCCGACAGGGCCCGACAGGGCCCAGTAGAGCCCGACAGAGCCCGACAGAGCCCGACAGAGCCCGACAGAGCCCGACAGGGCCCGACAGGGCCCGACAGGGCCCAGTAGAGCCCGACAGAGCCCGACAGAGCCCGACAGGGCCCAGTAGAGCCCAGTAGAGCCCGACAGAGCCCAGTAGAGCCCGACAGAGCCCGACAGAGCCCGACAGAGCCCGACAGAGCCCGACAGGGCCCGACAGAGCCCGACAGAGCCCGACAGGGCCCGACAGAGCGCAGTAGAGCCCGACAGAGCCCGACAGAGCCCGACAGGGCCCGACAGGGCCCGACAGGGCCCGACAGGGCCCAGTAGAGCCCGACAGAGCCCGACAGAGCCCGACAGAGCCCGACAGAGCCCGACAGAGCCCGACAGGGCCCGACAGAGCCCGACAGAGCCCGACAGAGCCCGACAGGGCCCGACAGGGCCCGACAGAGCCCGACAGAGCCCGACAGAGCCCAGTAGAGCCCGACAGTGCCCGACAGAGCCCGACAGAGCCCGACAGGGCCCGACAGGGCCCAGTAGAGCCCGACAGAGCCCGACAGAGCCCGACAGAGCCCTAGAGAGCCCGACAGAACCCGACAGAGCCCGACAGAGCCCGACAGAGCCCGACAGAGCCCGACAGGGCCCGACAGGGCCCAGTAGAGCCCGACAGAGCCCGACAGGGCCCGACAGGGCCCGACAGGGCCCGACAGAGCCCAGTAGAGCCCGACAGAGCCCGACAGAGCCCGACAGAGCCCGACAGGGCCCGACAGAGCCCGACAGGGCCCAGTAGATCCCGACAGAGCCCAACAGAGCCCGACAGAGCCCGACAGGGCCCGACAGGGCCCGACAGAGCCCGACAGGGCCCGACAGGGCCCGACAGGGCCCAGTAGAGCCCAGTTGAGCCCGACAGGGCCCGACAGGGCCCGACAGGGCCCAGTAGAGCCCGACAGAGCCCGACAGAGCCCGACAGAGCCCGACAGGGCCCGACAGGGCCCAGTAGAGCCCGACAGAGCCCGACAGAGCCCGACAGGGCCCGAAAGGGCCGGACAGGGCCCGACAGGGCCCGACAGGGCCCAGTAGAGCCCGACAGAGCCCGACAGAGCCCGACAGAGCCCGACAGGGCCCGACAGGGCCCAGTAGAGCCCGACAGGGCCCGACAGAGCCCGACAGGGCCCGACAGGGCCCAGTACAGCCCGACAGAGCCCGACAGAGCCCGACAGGGCCCGACAGGGCCCAGTACAGCCCGACAGAGCCCGACAGAGCCCGACAGGGCCCGACAGGGCCCGACAGGGCCCAGTAGAGCCCGACAGAGCCCGACAGAGCCCGACAGAGCCCGACAGGGCCCAGTACAGCCCGACAGAGCCCGACAGAGCCCGACAGAGCCCGACAGGGCCCGACAGGGCCCGACAGGGCCCAGTAGAGCCCGACAGAGCCCGACAGAGCCCGACAGAGCCCGACAGAGCCCGACAGGGCCCAGTAGAGCCCAGTAGAGCCCGACAGAGCCCAGTAGAGCCCGACAGAGCCCGACAGAGCCCGACAGAGCCCGACAGAGCCCGACAGGGCCCAGTAGAGCCCGACAGAGCCCGACAGGGCCCGACAGGGCCTGACAGGGCCCAGTAGAGCCCGACAGAGCCCGACAGAGCCCGACAGAGCCCGACAGGGCCCGACAGGGCCCGACAGAGCCCAGTAGAGCCCGACAGAGCCCGACAGAGCCCGACAGAGCCCGACAGAGCCCGACAGGGCCCGACAGGGCCCGACAGGGCCCGACAGAGCCCGACAGAGCCCGACAGGGCCCAGTAGAGCCCGACAGAGCCCGACAGGGTCCGACAGGGCCCGACAGGGCCCAGTAGAGCCCGACAGAGCCCGACAGAGCCCGACAGAGCCCAGTAGAGCCCGACAGAGCCCGACAGAGCCCGACAGGGCCCAGTAGAGCCCAGTAGAGCCCGACAGAGCCCAGTAGAGCCCGACAGAGCCCGACAGAGCCCGACAGAGCCCGACAGGGCCCAGTAGAGCCCGACAGAGCCCGACAGGGCCTGACAGGGCCCAGTAGAGCCCGACAGAGCCCGACAGAGCCCGACACAGCCCGACAGGGCCCGACAGAGCCCGGCAGAGCCCAGTAGAGCCCGACAGAGCCCGACAGATCCCGACAGAGCCCAGTAGAGCCCGACAGAGCCCGACAGAGCCCGACAGAGCCCGACAGAGCCCGACAGAGCCCGACAGGGCCCGACAGAGCACGACAGGGCCCGACAGGGCCCAGTAGAGCCCGACAGAGCCCGACAGAGCCCGACAGAGCCCGACAGGGCCCGACAGGGCCCGACAGAGCACGACAGGGCCCGACAGAGCACGACAGGGCCCGACAGAGCACGACAGGGCCCGACAGAGCACGACAGGGCCCGACAGGGCCCAGTAGAGCCCGACAGAGCCCGACAGACCCCGACAGAGCCCGACAGAGCCCGACAGAGCCCAGTAGAGGCCGAAAGAGCCCGACAGAGCACGACAGAGCCCGACAGAGCCCGACAGAGCCCGACAGAGCCCGACAGGGCCCAGTAGAGCCCGACAGAGCCCGACAGAGCCCGACAGGGCCCGACAGGGCCCGACAGAGCCCGACAGAGCCCGACAGAGCCCGACAGGGCCCAGTAGAGCCCGACAGGGCCCGACAAAGCCCGACAGAGCCCGAAAGAGCCCGACAGAGCCCGACAGGGCCCGACAGGGCCCAGTAGAGCCCGACAGAGCCCGACAGAGCCGACAGAGCCCGACAGGGCCCGACAGGGCCCGACAGGGCCCAGTAGAGCCCGACAGAGCCCGACAGAGCCCGACAGAGCCCAGTAGAGCCCGACAGGGCCCGACAGGGCCCGACAGAGCCCGACAGAGCCCGACAGAGCCCGACAGAGCCCGACAGGGCCCGACAGGGCCCGACAGGGCCCAGTAGAGCCCAGTAGAGCCCGACAGAGCCCGACAGGGCCCGACAGAGCCCGACAGAGCCCGACAGAACCCGACAGAGCCCAGTAGAGCCCGACAGAGTCCGACAGAGCCCAGCAGAGCCCGACAGGGCCCGACAGGGCCCGACAGGGCCCGACAGAGCCCGACAGAGCCCGACAGAGCCCGACAGAGCCCAGTAGAGCCCGACAGAGCCCGACAGAGCCCGACAGGGCCCGACAGGGCCCGACAGAGCTCGACAGAGCCCGACAGTGCCCGACAGAGCCCGACAGAGCCCGACAGAGCCCGACAGAGCCCGACAGGGCCCAGTAGAGCCCGACAGAGTCCGACAGAGCCCAGCAGAGCCCGACAGGGCCCGACAGAGCCCGACAGAGCCCGACAGGGCCCAGTAGAGCCCGACAGAGCCCGACGGAGCCCGACAGAGCCCGACAGGGCCCGACAGGGCGCGACAGAGCTCGACAGAGCCCGACAGGGCCCGACAGGGCCCGACAGGGCCCAGTAGAGCCCGACAGAGCCCGAGACAGCCCGACAGGGCCCGACAGGGCCCGACAGAGCCCGACAGAGCCCGACAGAGCCCGACAGAGCCCAGTAGAGCCCGACAGAGCCCGACAGAGCCCGACAGAGCCCGACAGAACCCGACAGAGCCCGACAGAGCCCAGTAGAGCCCGACAGAGCCCGATAGAGCCCGACAGAGCCCGACAGAGCCCGACAGGGCCCGACAGGGCCCGACAGGGCCCAGTAGAGCACGACAGAGCCTGACAGAGCCCGACAGAGCCCGACAGGGCCCGACAGGGCCCAGTAGAGCCCGACAGAGCCCGACAGAGCCCGACAGGGCCCGACAGGGCCCGACAGGGCCGGACAGAGCCCGACAGAGCCCGACAGAGCCCGACAGAGCCCGACAGAGCCCGACAGGGCCCGACAGGGCCCAGTAGAGCCCGACAGAGCCCGACAGAGCCCGACAGGGCCCAGTAGAGCCCGACAGAGCCCGACAGGGCCCGACAGGGCCCGACAGGGCCCAGTAGAGCCCGACAGAGCCCGACAGGATCCGACAGGGCCCGACAGAGCCCGACAGAGCCCAGTAGATCCCGACAGAGCCCGACAGAGCCCGACAGAGCCCGACAGAGCCCGACAGAGCCCGACAGGGCCCGACAGGGCCCAGTAGAGCCCGACAGAGCCCGACAGAGCCCGACAGGGCCCAGTAGAGCCCGACAGAGCCCGACAGGGCCCGACAGGGCCCGACAGGGCCCAGTAGAGCCCGACAGAGCCCGACAGGATCCGACAGGGCCCGACAGAGCCCGACAGAGCCCAGTAGATCCCGACAGAGCCCGACAGAGCCCGACAGAGCCCGACAGAGCCCGACAGAACCCGACAGAGCCCGACAGAGCCCGACAGAGCCCAGTAGAGCCCGACAGAGCCCGACAGAGCCCGACAGAGCCCGACAGGGCCCGACAGGGCCCGACAGGGCCCAGTAGAGCCCGACAGAGCCCGACAGAGCCCAGTAGAGCCCGACAGAGCCCGACAGAGCCCGACAGAGCCCGACAGGGCCCGACAGAGCACGACAGGGCCCGACAGGGCCCAGTAGAGCCCGACAGAGCCCGACAGAGCCCGACAGAGCCCGACAGGGCCCAGTAGAGCCCGACAGAGCCCGACAGAGCCCGACAGAGCCCGACAGGGCCCGACAGGGCCCGACAGGGCCCGACAGGGCCCAGTAGAGCCCGATAGAGCCCGACAGAGCCCGACAGAGCCCGACAGAGCCCGACAGGGCCCGACAGGGCCCGACAGAGCCCGACAGAGCCCGACAGGGCCCGACAGGGCCCGACAGGGCCCAGTAGAGCCCGACAGAGCCCGACAGAGCCCGACAGAGCCCGACAGAGCCCGACAGAGCCCGACAGGGCCCAGTAGAGCCCGACAGAGCCCGACAGAGCCCGACAGAGCCCGACAGAGCCCAGTAGAGCCCGACAGGGCCCGACAGGGCCCGACAGGGCCCAGTAGAGCCCGACAGAGCCCGACAGAGCCCAGTAGAGCCCAGTAGAGCCCGACAGAGCCCGACAGGGCCCGACAGGGCCCGACAGGGCCCGACAGGGCCCAGTAGAGCCCGACAGAGCCCGACAGAGCCCGACAGAGCCCGACAGGGCCCGACAGGGCCCGACAGGGCCCAGTAGAGCCCGACAGAGCCCGACAGAGCCCGACAGGGCCCAGTAGAGCCCAGTAGAGCCCGACAGAGCCCAGTAGAGCCCGACAGAGCCCGACAGAGCCCGACAGGGCCCGACAGAGCCCGACAGGGCCCGACAGAGCGAAGTAGAGCCCGACAGAGCCCGACAGAGCCCGACAGAGCCCGACAGGGCCCGACAGGGCCCAGTAGAGCCCGACAGAGCCCAGTAGAGCCCGACAGAGCCCGACAGGGCCCGACAGGGCCCGACAGGGCGCAGTAGAGCCCGACAGAGCCCGACAGAGCCCGACAGAGCCCGACAGAGCCCGACAGAGCCCGACAGGGCCCGACAGGGCCCGACAGGGCCCGACAGAGCCCAGTAGAGCCCAGTAGAGCCCGACAGAGCCCGACAGAGCCCGACAGAGCCCGACAGGGCCCGACAGGGCCCAGTAGAGCCCGACAGAGCCCGACAGAGCCCGAGAGAGCCCGACAGAACCCGACAGAGCCCGACAGAGCCCGACAGAGCCCGACAGAGCCCGACAGGGCCCAACAGGGCCCGACAGAGCCCGACAGGGCCCAGTAGAGCCCGACAGAGCCCGACAGGGCCCGACAGGGCCCGACAGGGCCCGACAGAGCCCGACAGAGCCCAGTAGAGCCCGACAGAGCCCGACAGAGCCCGACAGAGCCCGACAGGGCCCGACAGGGCCCAGTAGAGCCCGACAGAGCCCGACAGAGCCCGACAGAGCCCGACAGAGCCCGACAGGGCCCGACAGGGCCCGACAGGGCCCGACAGAGCCCAGTAGAGCCCGACAGAGCCCGACAGAGCCCGACAGAGCCCGACAGAGCCCGACAGAGCCCGACAGAGCCCAGTAGAGCCCGACAGGGCCCGACAGGGCCCGACAGGGCCCAGTAGAGCCCGACAGAGCCCGACAGAGCCCAGTAGAGCCCAGTAGAGCCCGACAGAGCCCGACAGGGCCCGACAGGGCCCGACAGGGCCCGACAGGGCCCAGTAGAGCCCGACAGAGCCCGACAGAGCCCGACAGAGCCCGACAGAGCCCGACAGGGCCCGACAGGGCCCGACAGGGCCCAGTAGAGCCCGACAGAGCCCGACAGAGCCCGACAGGGCCCAGTAGAGCCCAGTAGAGCCCGACAGAGCCCAGTAGAGCCCGACAGAGCCCGACAGAGCCCGACAGAGCCCGACAGGGCCCGACAGAGCCCGACAGGGCCCGACAGAGCGCAGTAGAGCCCGACAGAGCCCGACAGAGCCCGACAGGGCCCGACAGGGCCCGACAGGGCCCGACAGGGCCCAGTAGAGCCCGACAGAGCCCGACAGAGCCCGACAGAGCCCGACAGAGCCCGACAGAGCCCGACAGGGCCCGACAGGGCCCGACAGAGCCCGACAGAGCCCGACAGGGCCCGACAGGGCCCGACAGGGCCCGACAGAGCCCGACAGAGCCCGACAGAGCCCAGTAGAGCCCGACAGTGCCCGACAGAGCCCGACAGAGCCCGACAGGGCCCGACAGGGCCCAGTAGAGCCCGACAGAGCCCGACAGAGCCCGAGAGAGCCCGACAGAACCCGACAGAGCCCGACAGAGCCCGACAGGGCCCGACAGGGCCCAGTAGAGCCCGACAGAGCCCGACAGGGCCCGACAGGGCCCGACAGAGCCCGACAGGGCCCGACAGAGCCCAGTAGAGCCCGACAGAGCCCGACAGAGCCCGACAGAGCCCGACAGAGCCCGACAGGGCCCGACAGAGCCCGACAGGGCCCAGTAGATCCCGACAGAGCCCAACAGAGCCCGACAGAGCCCGACAGGGCCCGACAGGGCCCGACAGAGCCCGACAGGGCCCGACAGGGCCCGACAGGGCCCAGTAGAGCCCAGTTGAGCCCGACAGGGCCCGACAGGGCCCGACAGGGCCCAGTAGAGCCCGACAGAGCCCGACAGAGCCCGACAGGGCCCGACAGGGCCCAGTAGAGCCCGACAGAGCCCGACAGAGCCCGACAGGGCCCGAAAGGGCCGGACAGGGCCCGACAGGGCCCGACAGGGCCCAGTAGAGCCCGACAGAGCCCGACAGAGCCCGACAGAGCCCGACAGAGCCCGACAGGGCCCGACAGAGCCCGACAGGGCCCGACAGGGCCCGACAGGGCCCAGTAGAGCCCGACAGGGCCCGACAGAGCCCGACAGGGCCCGACAGGGCCCAGTACAGCCCGACAGAGCCCGACAGAGCCCGACAGGGCCCGACAGGGCCCAGTACAGCCCGACAGAGCCCGACAGAGCCCGACAGGGCCCGACAGGGCCCGACAGGGCCCAGTAGAGCCCGACAGAGCCCGACAGAGCCCGACAGAGCCCGACAGAGCCCGACAGGGCCCAGTACAGCCCGACAGAGCCCGAGAGAGCCCGACAGAGCCCGACAGGGCCCGACAGGGCCCGACAGGGCCCATTAGAGCCCGACAGAGCCCGACAGAGCCCGACAGAGCCCGACAGAGCCCGACAGGGCCCAGTAGAGCCCAGTAGAGCCCGACAGAGCCCAGTAGAGCCCGACAGAGCCCGACAGGGCCCAGTAGAGCCCGACAGAGCCCGACAGGGCCCGACAGGGCCTGACAGGGCCCAGTAGAGCCCGACAGAGCCCGACAGAGCCCGACAGAGCCCGACAGGGCCCGACAGGGCCCGACAGAGCCCAGTAGAGCCCGACAGAGCCCGACAGAGCCCGACACGGCCCGACAGGGCCCGACAGGGCCCGACAGAGCCCGACAGAGCCCGACAGGGCCCAGTAGAGCCCGACAGAGCCCGACAGGGTCCGACAGGGCCCGACAGGGCCCAGTAGAGCCCGACAGAGCCCGACAGAGCCCGACAGAGCCCAGTAGAGCCCGACAGAGCCCGACAGAGCCCGACAGGGCCCAGTAGAGCCCAGTAGAGCCCGTCAGAGCCCAGTAGAGCCCGACAGAGCCCGACAGAGCCCGACAGGGCCCAGTAGAGCCCGACAGAGCCCGACAGGGCCCGACAGGGCCTGACAGGGCCCAGTAGAGCCCGACAGAGCCCGACAGAGCCCGACACAGCCCGACAGGGCCCGACAGAGCCCGACAGAGCCCAGTAGAGCCCGACAGAGCCCGACAGAGCCCGACAGGGCCCGACAGGGCCCGAAAGGGCCCAGTAGAGCCCGACAGAGCCCGACAGAGCCCGACAGAGCCCGACAGAGCCCGACTGGGCCCGACAGGGCCCGACAGGGCCCAGTAGAGCCAGACAGAGCCCGACAGAGCCCGACAGGGCCCGACAGGGTCCGACAGGGCCCGACAGGGCCCGACAGAGCCCAGTAGAGCCCGACAGAGCCCGACAGAGCCCGACAGGGCCCGACAGAGCCCGACAGAGCCCAGTAGAGCCCGACAGAGCCCGACAGAGCCCGACAGAGCCCGACAGGGCCCGACAGGGCCCGACAGAGCCCAGTAGAGCCCGACAGGGCCCGACAGAGCCCGACAGGGCCCGACAGAGCCCGACAGAGCCCGACAGAGCCCAGTAGAGCCCGACAGAGCCCGACAGAGCCCGACAGGGCCCGACAGGGCCCGACAGGGCCCGAAAGGGCCCGACAGAGCCCGACAGAACCCGACAGAACCCGACAGGGCCCGACAGGGCCTAGTAGAGCCCAGTAGAGCCCGACAGAGCCCGACAGAGCCCGACAGAGCCCGACAGAGCCCGACAGAACCCGACAGAGCCCGACAGAGCCCGACAGGGCCCGACAGGGCCCGACAGGGCCCGACAGGGCCCGACAGAGCCCAGTAGAGCCCGACAGAGCCCGACAGGGCCCGACAGAGCCCGACAGAGCCCGACAGAGCCCGACAGGGCCCGACAGGGCCCGACAGGGCCCGACAGAACCCGACAGAGCCCAGTAGAGCCCGACAGAGCCCGAGAGAGCCCGACAGAGCCCGACAGAGCCCGACAGAGCCCGACAGAGCCCGACAGGGAACAGTAGAGCCCAGTAGAGCCCGACAGAGCCCGACAGAGCCCGACAGAGCCCGACAGGGCCCGACAGGGCCCGACAGAGCCCGACAGGGCCCGACAGAGCCCGACAGGGCCCGACAGAGCCCGACAGGGCCCGACAGGGCCCGACAGGGCCCGACAGAACCCGACAGAGCCCGACAGAGCCCGACAGAGCCCAGTAGAGCCCGACAGAGCCCGACAGAGCCCGACAGGGCCCGACAGACCCCGACAGGGCCCGACAGAGCCCGACAGGGCCCAGTAGAGCCCGACAGAGCCCGACAGAGCCCGACAGAGCCCGACAGGGCCCGACAGGGCCCGACAGGGCCCGACAGAGCCCGACAGAGCCCGACAGAGCCCAGTAGAGCCCGACAGAGCCCGACAGAGCCCGACAGGGCCCGACAGACCCCGACAGGGCCCGACAGGGAACAGTAGAGCCCAGTAGAGCCCGACAGAGCCCGACAGAGCCCGACAGAGCCCGACAGAACCCGACAGAGCCCGACAGAGCCCGACAGGGCCCGACAGGGCCCGACAGGGCCCGACAGGGCCCGACAGAAACCGACAGAGCCCGACAGAGCCCAGTAGAGCCCGACAGAGCCCGACAGGGCCCGACAGAGCCCGACAGAGCCCGACAGAGCCCGACAGGGCCCGACAGGGCCCGACAGGGCCCGACAGAACCCGACAGAGCCCAGTAGAGCCCGACAGAGCCCGAGAGAGCCCGACAGAGCCCGACAGAGCCCGACAGGGCCCGACAGGGCCCATTAGAGCCCGACAGAGCCCGACAGAGCCCGACAGAGCCCGACAGGGCCCGACAGGGCCCGACAGAGCCCGACAGAGCCCGACAGGGCCCGACAGGGCCCAGTAGAGCCCGACAGAGCCCGACAGGGTCCGACAGGGCCCACTAGAGCCCAACAGAGCCTGACAGAGCCCAGTAGAGCCCGACAGGGCCCGACAGGGCCCGACAGAGCCCGACAGGGCCCAGTAGAGCCCGACAGAGCCCGACAGAGGCCGACAGAGCCCGACAGGGCCCGACAGGGCCCGACAGAGCTCGACAGAGCCCGACAGGGCCCGACAGGGCCCGACAGGGCCCGACAGGGCCCAGTAGAGCCCGACAGAGCCCGAGACAGCCCGACAGGGCCCGACAGGGCCCGACAGAGCCCGACAGGGCCCGACAGGGCCCAGTAGAGCCCGACAGAGCCCGACAGAGCCCGACAGAACCCGACAGAGCCCGACAGAGCCCGACAGAGCCCAGTAGAGCCCGACAGAGCCCGATAGAGCCCGACAGAGCCCGACAGAGCCCGACAGGGCCCGACAGAGCCCGACAGGGCCCAGTAGAGCCCGACAGAGCCCGACAGAGCCCGACAGGGCCCGACAGGGCCCGACAGGGCCCAGTAGAGCCCGACAGAGCCCGACAGAGCCCGACAGGGCCCGACAGGGCCCGACAGGGCCCAGTAGAGCCCGACAGAGCCGGACAGAGCCCGACAGGGCCCGACAGAGCCCGACAGAGCCCGACAGAGCCCAGTAGAGCCCGACAGAGCCCGACAGAGCCCGAAAGAGCCCGACAGAGTCCGACAGGGCCCGACAGGGCCCAGTAGAGCCCGACAGAGCCCGACAGGGCCCGACAGGGCCCGACAGGGCCCAGTAGAGCCCGACAGAGCCCGACAGAGCCCGACAGGGCCCGACAGGGCCCAGTACAGCCCGACAGAGCCCGACAGAGCCCGACAGGGCCCGACAGGGCCCAGTACAGCCCGACAGAGCCCGACAGAGCCCGACAGAGCCCGACAGGGCCCGACAGGGCCCGACAGGGCCCAGTAGAGCCCGACAGAGCCCGACAGAGCCCGACAGAGCCCGACAGAGCCCGACAGAGCCCGACAGGGCCCAGTACAGCCCGACAGAGCCCGACAGAGCCCGACAGGGCCCAACAGGGCCCGACAGAGCCCGACAGAGCCCGACAGAGCCCGACAGAGCCCAGTAGAGCCCAGTAGAGCCCGACAGAGCCCAGTAGAGCCCGACAGAGCCCGACAGAGCCCGACAGAGCCCGACAGAGCCCGACAGGGCCCAGTAGAGCCCGACAGAGCCCGACAGGGCCCGACAGGGCCTTGACAGGGCCCAGTAGAGCCCGACAGAGCCCGACAGGGCCCGACAGAGCCCGACAGAGCCCGACAGAGCCCAGTAGAGCCCGACAGAGCCCGACAGAGCCCGACAGAGCCCGACAGGGCCCGACAGGGCCCGACAGGGCCCGACAGAGCCCGACAGGGCCCAGTAGAGCCCGACAGAGCCCGACAGGGTCCGACAGGGCCCGACAGGGCCCAGTAGAGCCCGACAGAGCCCGACAGAGCCCGACAGAGCCCAGTAGAGCCCGACAGAGCCCGACAGAGCCCGACAGGGCCCAGTAGAGCCCAGTAGAGCCCGACAGAGCCCAGTAGAGCCCGACAGAGCCCGACAGAGCCCGACAGAGCCCGACAGGGCCCAGTAGAGCCCGACAGAGCCCGACAGAGCCCGACAGGGCCTGACAGGGCCCAGTAGAGCCCGACAGAGCCCGACAGAGCCCGACAGAGCCCGACAGGGCCCGACAGAGCCCGACAGAGCCCAGTAGAGCCCGACAGAGCCCGACAGAGCCCGACAGGGCCCGACAGGGCCCGACGGGGCCCGACAGGGCCCAGTAGAGCCCGACAGAGCCCGACAGAGCCCGACAGAGCCCGACAGAGCCCGACAGAGCCCGACAGGGCCCGACAGAGCCCAGTAGAGCCCGACAGAGCCCGACAGAGCCCGACAGGGCCCGACAGGGCCCGACAGGGCCCAGTAGAGCCCGACAGAGCCCGACAGAGCCCGACAGAGCCCGACAGAGCCCGACAGAGCCCAGTAGAGCCCGACAGAGCCCGACAGAGCCCGACAGGGCCCGACAGGGCCCGACAGGGCCCGACAGAGCCCGACAGAGCCCAGCAGAGCCCGACAGGGCCCGACAGAGCCCGACAGAGCCCGACAGAGCCCGACAGAGCCCGACAGAGCCCAGTAGAGCCCGACAGAGCCCGACAGAGCCCGACAGAGCCCGACAGGGCCCGACAGAGCCCGACAGAACCCGACAGAACCCGACAGGGCCCGACAGGGCCTAGTAGAGCCCAGTAGAGCCCGACAGAGCCCGACAGAGCCCGACAGGGCCCGACAGGGCCCGACAGGGCCCAGTAGAGCCCGACAGAGCCCGACAGAGCCCGACAGAGCCCGACAGAGCCCGACAGAGCCCGACAGGGCCCGACAGGGAACAGTAGAGCCCAGTAGAGCCCGACAGAGCCCGACAGAGCCCGACAGAGCCCGACAGAGCCCGACAGGGCCCGACAGGGCCCGACAGAGCCCGACAGGGCCCGACAGAGCCCGACAGGGCCCGACAGGGCCCGACAGGGCCCGACAGGGCCCGACAGGGCCCGACAGGGCCCGACAGAACCCGACAGAGCCCGACAGAGCCCGACAGAGCCCAGTAGAGCCCGACAGAGCCCGACAGAGCCCGACAGGGCCCGACAGGGAACAGTAGAGCCCAGTAGAGCCCGACAGAGCCCGACAGAGCCCGACAGAACCCGACAGAGCCCGACAGAGCCCGACAGGGCCCGACAGGGCCCGACAGGGCCCGACAGAAACCGACAGAGCCCGACAGAGCCCAGTAGAGCTCGACAGAGCCCGACAGAGCCCGACAGGGCCCGACAGGGCCCGACGGAGCCCGACAGAGCCCGACAGGGCCCGACAGAGCCCAGTAGAGCCCGACAGGGCCCGACAGGGCCCGACAAAGTCCGACAGGGCCCGACAAAGTCCGACAGAGTCCGACAGAGCCCAGTAGAGCCCGACAGAGCCCGAGAGAGCCCGACAGAGCCCGACAGGGCCCGACAGGGCCCGACAGGGCCCATTAGAGCCCGACAGAGCCCGACAGAGCCCGACAGGGCCCGACAGGGCCCGACAGAGCCCGACAGGGCCCAGTAGAGCCCGACAGAGCCCGACAGGGCCCGACAGGGCCCGACAGGGCCCACTAGAGCCCAACAGAGCCCGACAGAGCCCGACAGAGCCCAGTAGAGCCCGACAGGGCCCGACAGGGCCCGACAGGGCCCGACAGAGCCCGACAGGGCCCAGTAGAGCCCGACAGAGCCCGACAGAGGCCGACAGAGCCCGACAGGGCCCGACAGGGCCCGACAGAGCTCGACAGAGCCCGACAGGGCCCGACAGGGCCCGACAGGGCCCGACAGAACCCGACAGAGCCCGACAGAGCCCAGTAGAGCCCGACAGAGCCCGATAGAGCCCGACAGAGCCCGACAGAGCCCGACAGAGCCCGACAGGGCCCGACAGAGCCCGACAGGGCCCAGTAGAGCCCGACAGGGCCCGACAGAGCCCGACAGAGCCCGACAGGGCCCGACAGGGCCCGACAGGGCCCAGTAGAGCCCGACAGAGCCCGACAGAGCCCGACAGGGCCCGACAGGGCCCGACAGGGCCCGACAGGGCCCAGTAGAGCCCGACAGAGCCGGACAGAGCCCGACAGGGCCCGACAGAGCCCGACAGAGCCCGACAGGGCCCAGTAGAGCCCGACAGAGCCCGACAGAGCCCGAAAGAGCCCGAAAGAGCCCGACAGGGCCCGACAGGGCCCAGTAGAGCCCGACAGAGCCCGACAGAGCCCGACAGGGTCCGACAGGGCCCGACAGGGCCCGAAAAAGCCCGACAGGGCCCGACAGAGCCCGACAGAGCCCAGTAGAGCCCGACAGAGCCCGACAGAGCCCGACAGAGCCCGACAGGGCCCGACAGGGCCCGACAGAGCCCAGTAGAGCCCGACAGGGCCCGACAGAGCCCGACAGAGCCCGACAGAGCCCGACAGAGCCCGACAGAGCCCGACAGAGCCCGACAGAGCCCGACAGAGCCCGACAGGGCCCGACAGAGCCCGACAGAGCCCGACAGAGCCCGACAGGGCCCGACAGGGCCCGACAGAGCCCGACAGAACCCGACAGAACCCGACAGGGCCCGACAGGGCCTAGTAGAGCCCAGTAGAGCCCGACAGAGCCCGACAGAGCCCGACAGGGCCCGACAGGGCCCGACAGAGCCCGACAGGGCCCAGTAGAGCCCGACAGAGCCCGACAGAGCCCGACAGGGCCCGACAGAGCCCGACAGGGCCCGACAGGGCCCGACAGAGCCCGTCAGAAGCCGACAGAGCCCGACAGGGCCCGACAGGGTTCGAGAGAGCCCGACAGAGCCCGACAGGGCCCAGTAGAGCCCGACAGAGCCCGACAGAGCCCGACAGAGCCCGACAGGGCCCGACAGGGCCCGACAGGGAACAGTAGAGCCCAGTAGAGCCCGACAGAGCCCGACAGAGCCCGACAGAGCCCGACAGAGCCCGACAGAGCCCGACAGGGCCCGACAGGGCCCGACAGGGCCCGACAGGGCCCGACAGAGCCCGACAGGGCCCGACAGGGCCCGACAGGGCCCGACAGGGCCCGACAGGGCCCGACAGAGCCCGACAGAGCCCGACAGGGCCCAGTAGAGCCCGACAGAGCCCGACAGAGCCCAGTAGAGCCCGACAGAGCCCGACAGAGCCCGACAGGGCCCGACAGAGCCCGACAGGGCCCGACAGGGAACAGTAGAGCCCAGTAGAGCCCGACAGAGCCCGACAGAGCCCGACAGAGCCCGACAGAGCCCGACAGAACCCGACAGAGCCCGACAGAGCCCGACAGAGCCCAACAGAGCCCAACAGGGCCCGACAGGGCCCGACAGGGCCCGACAGAAACCGACAGAGCCCGACAGAGCCCAGTAGAGCCCGACAGAGCCCGACAGAGCCCGACAGGGCCCGACAGGGCCCGACAGGGCCCGACAGGGCCCGACGGAGCCCGACAGAGCCCGACAGAGCCCGACAGAGCCCAGTAGAGCCCGACAGGGCCCGACAGGGCCCGACAAAGTCCGACAGGGCCCGACAAAGTCCGACAGAGTCCGACAGAGCCCAGTAGAGCCCGACAGAGCCCGAGAGAGCCCGACAGAGCCCGACAGGGCCCGACAGGGCCCATTAGAGCCCGACAGAGCCCGACAGAGCCCGACAGAGCCCGACAGGGCCCGACAGGGCCCGACAGAGCCCGACAGGGCCCAGTAGAGCCCGACAGAGCCCGACAGGGTCCGACAGGGCCCGAGAGGGCCCACTAGAGCCCAACAGAGCCCGACAGAGCCCGACAGAGCCCAGTAGAGCCCGACAGGGCCCGACAGGGCCCGACAGAGCCCGACAGGGCACAGTAGAGCCCGACAGAGCCCGACAGAGGCCGACAGAGCCCGACAGGGCCCGACAGGGCCCGACAGAGCTCGACAGAGCCCGACAGGGCCCGACAGGGCCCGACAGAACCCGACAGAGCCCGACAGAGCCCAGTAGAGCCCAACAGAGCCCGATAGAGCCCGACAGAGCCCGACAGAGCCCGACAGAGCCCGACAGGGCCCGACAGAGCCCGACAGGGCCCAGTAGAGCCCGACAGAGCCCGACAGAGCCCGACAGAGCCCGACAGAGCCCGACAGGGCCCGACAGGGCCCGACAGGGCCCAGTAGAGCCCGACAGAGCCCGACAGAGCCCGACAGAGCCCGACAGAGCCCGACAGGGCCCGACAGGGCCCGACAGGGCCCAGTAGAGCCCGACAGAGCCGGACAGAGCCCGACAGGGCCCGACAGAGCCCGACAGAGCCCGACAGGGCCCAGTAGAGCCCGACAGAGCCCGACAGAGCCCGAAAGAGCCCGACAGGGCCCGACAGGGCCCAGTAGAGCCCGACAGAGCCCGACAGGGCCCGACAGGGCCCGACAGGGCCCAGTAGAGCCCGACAGAGCCCGACAGGGTCCGACAGGGCCCGACAGGGCCCGAAAAACCCCGACAGGGCCCGACAGAGCCCGACAGAGCCCAGTAGAGCCCGACAGAGCCCGACAGAGCCCGACAGAGCCCGACAGAGCCCGACAGAGCCCGACAGGGCCCGACAGGGCCCGACAGAGCCCAGTAGAGCCCGACAGGGCCCGACAGAGCCCGACAGAGCCCGACAGAGCCCGACAGAGCCCGACAGAGCCCAGTAGAGCCCGACAGAGCCCGACAGAGCCCGACAGGGCCCGACAGAGCCCGACAGAGCCCGACAGGGCCCGACAGAGCCCGACAGAACCCGACAGAACCCGACAGGGCCCGACAGGGCCTAGTAGAGCCCAGTAGAGCCCGACAGAGCCCGACAGAGCCCGACAGGGCCCGACAGGGCCCGACAGAGCCCGACAGGGCCCAGTAGAGCCCGACAGAGCCCGACAGAGCCCGACAGGGCCCGACAGGGCCCGACAGGGCCCGTCAGAAGCCGACAGAGCCCGACAGGGCCCGACAGGGTTCGAGAGAGCCCGACAGAGCCCGACAGGGCCCAGTAGAGCCCGACAGAGCCCGACAGAGCCCGACAGAGCCCGACAGGGCCCGACAGGGCCCGACAGGGAACAGTAGAGCCCAGTAGAGCCCGACAGAGCCCGACAGAGCCCGACAGAGCCCGACAGAGCCCGACAGGGCCCGACAGGGCCCGACAGGGCCCGACAGGGCCCGACAGGGCCCGACAGAGCCCGACAGGGCCCGACAGGGCCCGACAGGGCCCGACAGAGCCCGACAGAGCCCAACAGGGCCCAGTAGAGCCCGACAGAGCCCGACAGAGCCCAGTAGAGCCCGACAGAGCCCGACAGAGCCCGACAGGGCCCGACAGGGCCCGACAGGGCCCGACAGGGAACAGTAGAGCCCAGTAGAGCCCGACAGAGCCCGACAGAGCCCGACAGAGCCCGACAGAGCCCGACAGAGCCCGACAGAGCCCGACAGAACCCGACAGAGCCCGACAGGGCCCGACAGAGCCCGACAGGGCCCGACAGGGCCCGACAGGGCCCGACAGGGCCCGACAGAAACCGACAGAGCCCGACAGAGCCCAGTAGAGCCCGACAGAGCCCGACAGGGCCCGACGGAGCCCGACAGAGCCCGACAGAGCCCGACAGAGCCCAGTAGAGCCCGACAGGGCCCGACGGAGCCCGACAGGGCCCGACAGGGCCCGACGGAGCCCGACAGAGCCCGACAGAGCCCGACAGAGCCCAGTAGAGCCCGACAGGGCCCGACAGGGCCCGACAAAGTCCGACAGGGCCCGACAAAGTCCGACAGAGTCCGACAGAGCCCAGTAGAGCCCGACAGAGCCCGAGAGAGCCCGACAGAGCCCGACAGGGCCCGACAGGGCCCGACAGGGCCCGACAAAGTCCGACAGGGCCCGACAAAGTCCGACAGAGTCCGACAGAGCCCAGTAGAGCCCGTCAGAGCCCGAGAGAGCCCGACAGAGCCCGACAGGGCCCGACAGGGCCCATTAGAGCCCGACAGAGCCCGACAGAGCCCGACAGAGCCCGACAGGGCCCGACAGGGCCCGACAGAGCCCGACAGAGCCCGACAGGGCCCGACAGAGCCCGACAGGGTCCGACAGGGCCCGAGAGGGCCCACTAGAGCCCAACAGAGCCCGACAGAGCCCGACAGAGCCCAGTAGAGCCCGACAGGGCCCGACAGGGCCCGACAGAGCCCGACAGGGCCCAGTAGAGCCCGACAGAGCGCGACAGAGGCCGACAGAGCCCGACAGGGCCCGACAGGGCCCGACAGAGCTCGACAGAGCCCGACAGGGCCCGACAGGGCCCGACAGGGCCCGACAGGGCCCGACAGAACCCGACAGAGCCCGACAGAGCCCAGTAGAGCCCGACAGAGCCCGATAGAGCCCGACAGAGCCCGACAGAGCCCGACAGAGCCCGACAGGGCCCGACAGAGCCCGACAGGGCCCAGTAGAGCCCGACAGAGCCCGACAGAGCCCGACAGAGCCCGACAGGGCCCGACAGGGCCCGACAGGGCCCAGTAGAGCCCGACAGAGTCCGACAGAGCCCGACAGAGCCCGACAGGGCCCGACAGGGCCCGACAGGGCCCAGTAGAGCCCGACAGAGCCGGACAGAGCCCGACAGGGCCCGACAGAGCCCGACAGAGCCCGACAGGGCCCAGTAGAGCCCGACAGAGCCCGACAGAGCCCGACAGAGCCCGAAAGAGCCCGACAGGGCCCGACAGGGCCCAGTAGAGCCCGACAGAGCCCGACAGGGCCCGACAGGGCCCGACAGGGCCCAGTAGAGCCCGACAGAGCCCGACAGAGCCCGACAGGGTCCGACAGGGCCCGACAGGGCCCGAAAAACCCCGACAGGGCCCGACAGAGCCCGACAGAGCCCAGTAGAGCCCGACAGAGCCCGACAGAGCCCGACAGAGCCCGACAGGGCCCGACAGGGCCCGACAGGGCCCGACAGAGCCCAGTAGAGCCCGACAGGGCCCGACAGAGCCCGACAGAGCCCGACAGAGCCCGACAGAGCCCGACAGAGCCCAGTAGAGCCCGACAGAGCCCGACAGAGCCCGACAGGGCCCGACAGAGCCCGACAGAGCCCGACAGGGCCCGACAGAGCCCGACAGAGCCCGACAGAACCCGACAGGGCCCGACAGGGCCTAGTAGAGCCCAGCAGAGCCCGACAGAGCCCGACAGAGCCCGACAGGGCCCGACAGGGCCCGACAGAGCCCGACAGGGCCCAGTAGAGCCCGACAGAGCCCGACAGAGCCCGACAGGGCCCGACAGGGCCCGACAGGGCCCGACAGGGCCCGTCAGAAGCCGACAGAGCCCGACAGGGCCCGACAGGGTTCGAGAGAGCCCGACAGAGCCCGACAGGGCCCAGTAGAGCCCGACAGAGCCCGACAGAGCCCGACAGAGCCCGACAGGGCCCGACAGGGCCCGACAGGGAACAGTAGAGCCCAGTAGAGCCCGACAGAGCCCGACAGAGCCCGACAGAGCCCGACAGAGCCCGACAGAGCCCGACAGAGCCCGACAGGGCCCGACAGGGCCCGACAGGGCCCGACAGAGCCCGACAGAGCCCGACAGAGCCCGACAGAGCCCAGTAGAGCCCGACAGAGCCCGACAGAGCCCGACAGAGCCCGACAGAGCCCGACAGAAACCGACAGAGCCCGACAGAGCCCAGTAGAGCCCGACAGAGCCCGACAGGGCCCGACAGGGCCCGACAGGGCCCGACAGAGCCCGACAGGGCCCGACAGGGAACAGTAGAGCCCAGTAGAGCCCGACAAAGCCCAACAGAGCCCGACAGAGCCCGACAGAGCCCGACAGAACCCGACAGAGCCCGACAGGGCCCGACAGGGCCCGACAGGGCCCGACAGGGCCCGACAGGGCCCGACAGGGCCCGACAGAAACCGACAGAAACCGACAGAGCCCAGTAGAGCCCGACAGAGCCCGACAGGGCCCGACAGGGCCCGACAGGGCCCGACGGAGCCCGACAGAGCCCGACAGAGCCCGACAGAGCCCAGTAGAGCCCGACAGGGCCCGACGGAGCCCGACAGAGCCCGACAGAGCCCGACAGAGCCCAGTAGAGCCCGACAGGGCCCGACAGGGCCCGACAAAGTCCGACAGGGCCCGACAAAGTCCGACAGAGTCCGACAGAGCCCAGTAGAGCCCGACAGAGCCCGAGAGAGCCCGACAGAGCCCAACAGGGCCCGACAGGGCCCGACAGGGCCCATTAGAGCCCGACAGAGCCCGACAGAGCCCGACAGAGCCCGACAGGGCCCGACAGGGCCCGACAGAGCCCGACAGGGCCCAGTAGAGCCCGACAGAGCCCGACAGGGTCCGACAGGGCCCGACAGGGCCCACTAGAGCCCAACAGAGCCCGACAGAGCCCGACAGAGCCCGACAGAGCCCAGTAGAGCCCGACAGGGCCCGACAGGGCCCGACAGAGCCCGACAGGGCCCAGTAGAGCCCGACAGAGCCCGACAGAGGCCGACAGAGCCCGACAGGGCCCGACAGAGCTCGACAGAGCCCGACAGGGCCCGACAGGGCCCGACAGGGCCCAGTAGAGCCCGACAGAGCCCGAGACAGCCCGACAGGGCCCGACAGGGCCCGACAGAGCCCGACAGGGCCCGACAGGGCCCAGTAGAGCCCGACAGAGCCCGACAGAGCCCGACAGAGCCCGACAGAACCCGACAGAACCCGACAGAACCCGACAGAGCCCAGTAGAGCCCAGTAGAGCCCGACAGAGCCCAGTAGAGCCCGACAGAGCCCGACAGAGCCCGACAGAGCCCGACAGAGCCCGACAGAGCCCGACAGGGCCCGACAGGGCCTTGACAGGGCCCAGTAGAGCCCGACAGAGCCCGACAGGGCCCGACAGAGCCCGACAGAGCCCGACAGAGCCCAGTAGAGCCCGACAGAGCCCGACAGAGCCCGACAGAGCCCGACAGGGCCCGACAGGGCCCGACAGGGCCCGACAGGGCCCAGTAGAGCCCGACAGAGCCCGACAGGGTCCGACAGGGCCCGACAGGGCCCAGTAGAGCCCGACAGAGCCCGACAGAGCCCGACAGAGCCCAGTAGAGCCCGACAGAGCCCGACAGAGCCCGACAGGGCCCAGTAGAGCCCAGTAGAGCCCGACAGAGCCCAGTAGAGCCCGACAGAGCCCGACAGAGCCCGACAGAGCCCGACAGGGCCCAGTAGAGCCCGACAGAGCCCGACAGGGCCCGACAGGGCCTGACAGGGCCCAGTAGAGCCCGACAGAGCCCGACAGAGCCCGACAGAGCCCGACAGGGCCCGACAGAGCCCGACAGAGCCCAGTAGAGCCCGACAGAGCCCGACAGAGCCCGACAGGGCCCGACGGGGCCCGACAGGGCCCAGTAGAGCCCGACAGAGCCCGACAGAGCCCGACAGAGCCCAACAGAGCCCGACAGGGCCCGACAGGGCCCGACAGGGCCCAGTAGAGCCCGACAGAGCCCGACAGAGCCCGACAGGGCCCGACAGGGCCCGACAGGGCCCGACAGGGCCCAGTAGAGCCCGACAGAGCCCGACAGAGCCCGACAGAGCCCGACAGAGCCCAGTAGAGCCCGACAGAGCCCGACAGAGCCCGACAGGGCCCGACAGGGCCCGACAGGGCCCGACAGAGCCCGACAGAGCCCAGCAGAGCCCGACAGGGCCCGACAGAGCCCGACAGAGCCCGACAGAGCCCGACAGAGCCCGACAGAGCCCGACAGAGCCCGACAGAGCCCGACAGAGCCCGACAGAGCCCAGTAGAGCCCGACAGAGCCCGACAGAGCCCGACAGAGCCCGACAGAGCCCGACAGGGCCCGACAGAGCCCGACAGAACCCGACAGAACCCGACAGGGCCTAGTAGAGCCCAGTAGAGCCCGACAGAGCCCGACAGAGCCCGACAGGGCCCGACAGGGCCCGACAGGGCCCAGTAGAGCCCGACAGAGCCCGACAGAGCCCGACAGAGCCCGACAGAGCCCGACAGGGCCCGACAGGGCCCGACAGGGCCCGACAGGGCCCGACAGGGCCCGACAGAGCCGGTCAGAAGCCGACAGAGCCCGACAGGGCCCGACAGGGTTCGAGAGAGCCCGACAGAGCCCGACAGGGCCCAGTAGAGCCCGACAGAGCCCGACAGAGCCCGACAGGGCCCGACAGAGCCCGACAGAGCCCGACAGGGCCCGACAGGGCCCGACAGGGCCCGACAGAGCCCGACAGAGCCCGACAGAGCCCAGTAGAGCCCGACAGAGCCCGACAGAGCCCGACAGGGCCCGACAGACCCCGACAGGGCCCGACAGGGAACAGTAGAGCCCAGTAGAGCCCGACAGAGCCCGACAGAGCCCGACAGAGCCCGACAGAGCCCGACAGAACCCGACAGAGCCCGACAGAGCCCGACAGGGCCCGACAGGGCCCGACAGGGCCCGACAGAAACCGACAGAGCCCGACAGAGCCGAGTAGAGCTCGACAGAGCCCGACAGAGCCCGACAGGGCCCGACAGGGCCCGACGGAGCCCGACAGAGCCCGACAGGGCCCGACAGAGCCCAGTAGAGCCCGACAGGGCCCGACAGGGCCCGACAAAGTCCGACAGGGCCCGACAAAGTCCGACAGAGTCCGACAGAGCCCAGTAGAGCCCGACAGAGCCCGAGAGAGCCCGACAGAGCCCGACAGGGCCCGACAGGGCCCGACAGGGCCCATTAGAGCCCGACAGAGCCCGACAGAGCCCGACAGAGCCCGACAGAGCCCGACAGGGCCCGACAGAGCCCGACAGGGCCCGACAGGGCCCAGTAGAGCCCGACAGAGCCCGACAGGGCCCGACAGGGCCCGACAGGGCCCACTAGAGCCCAAACAGAGCCCGATAGAGCCCGACAGAGCCCAGTAGAGCCCGACAGGGCCCGACAGGGCCCGACAGAGCCCGACAGGGCCCAGTAGAGCCCGACAGAGCCCGACAGAGGCCGAAAGAGCCCGACAGGGCCCGACAGGGCCCGACAGAGCTCGACAGAGCCCGACAGGGCCCGACAGGGCCCGACAGGGCCCGACAGGGCCCGACAGGGCCCAGTAGAGCCCGACAGAGCCCGATAGAGCCCGACAGAGCCCGACAGAGCCCGACAG